>NW_008240221.1:2364164-2406590 GCF_000691975.1 Corvus brachyrhynchos
GGTCCACCACACACTGCGTGGGGCCGGGTACCACTGGGTCACGCTGATCCCACCGTGCCTCACTCCGCTGCCGACACTGCAGCTCGCACTGCTCCACCCGCACGCGGGAACTGCCTCGCTGCTGCTCGGAGAGCGCTCAGTCCACGTGGTCTGGGTCGGACGGACTCTGAGGCAGGCTGGTTCCTCCATAATTTAGAGATGGAATAGCAAAACAAAAACAAGAAGAGAAATCCAGAGTTTCTAGAGTTTACTCACAAATCAGTTGCTTAGGGATTGGGGATCATTCTGCTTGCATTAACCACCTTTTGTTACAGTGGGGATACTGCAACACGCGTATCAAACAATGAGGCCTGTGGAAAAGAAATATATATATGGACCGATTCTTGATAGGTGTTTCAGAGATATTTATTTCTCCAGCCGCATGGCCGGGGCTCTGCCGAGGAACTGTTGCAATCATGGGACCCGAGGGTCCTTGCCTGCGCAGGCGAACACAAAACAACCAATGGGGAACGAGGCTGACCAGGGGCAGGGAAACGCCGTGTCTCCCCCCCAGGGCCCCTCTCCCAAGGACCCCACGGCAGGAGGGAAGGGACCCTGACAGGGGAAAACTGTGTTACCTTAAATGACATGGAAACATATTCCAAGCAAAAATGCTTTCACAGCTTGTGAGGCTTACAAGCACTGAAGATGTGCCAGTCAAGCATCTTGGGCTACTATTGCCAAAAAATACTCATATAGTTCCCAATTAGAAAATGATTAAGATATTAAGAAGGGAATACTTATATTTTAGTATTTTTCTCTGCTCAAAAGCTGTGCATGATTTAAAGTGGTTCATTTGGGCATGGGTCTCTCTTATTTTCAGACAGAACTGGTTTTAATCCTTCATCAGAGCATACTGTACAATTATTCAATACACACATAGCCAGCATGGCTTAGGGAAATTGATACTGATATTTCAACAGTTTTGTTTAGTAACCAATTTAACGTGTTTATTTTAAGCTTGCTGATGCAATACATGTTGTGAAATAAAGACTGATAAGGAACTCTAGTCTGAATAAGACTCAATTGCAGAAGAAACACTACATACTGCTACTATTTTTGCTCAATTTGGGGTCCATAGCAGCCAATACACTGCCAACGGTTCTGATTCTTGTTGAGAATATTGAACAGACTATTTCTATGTGTTCTTATTAGGGTTTTTTAAATATTTATTTAAATAATTTAATTTTAGATGGGAGTTTATATATCTTGAACAACACTGTTACTAAAACACCACATTCAATAAAGGGATCAAATGTCATTTTTTCCATTTACAAATGTGATATTGTTTCTGTTTAGAAAGGAAAACACATTGAAGTCATTATTGGAACCAGATTTCCCAAGTGCTTTTTAAATAAACTATATGAGAGACTTTGATCTATTTAGCTGACTGGTATCATAGTTCCGCGTATTTGTCCTTCCCAATTCTATTGAAAATATCATTTCAGATCTTGTGTTGCACTGCCAGTGAGTTAGGTTGCTAGAAGTTAAGGTCAATATTAAAGGATCTATAAGCTAAAAAATACATCTATTTAACTTTAACAGAAGCATTTTACACAAAGTGCCCAAGTGGAATTATTTTCCTTCCCTTTTTGTCTAGACACTGCACAGAATTTGTTGTTTAATTATGGAAGTGGGGTCAATCAAGTCATCATCCTTTAAACATAAAAACATTTTGGGTCCAAGCTTCTGTAATATGTCCTGTGTTTCCAACCCTCAAATTACTGGTTTTGGCTGTGACTGAGAGGCTATCTCCAGATGGCATGTGTGTTACCTCTCTGTGCACAGCACAGTGGTGCAACATTTAGCACGGTGATTTATCATTTGTGCACAATATCGTGTCATGAAACACTTACCAACCTTCTGAAGACAGTCAGAACAATATCTACCATAATAAAGTACAGTTCCAGTGGGCACCAAATGACATCTTAGATATTTTCTTACTTGTGCTTTATCAAGCAAATGTAAAATTGTAGTGGGGTTACTGACAGACTCTATAATTCATCTGTCTGCTGCTTTATCACAGCTCTCAGTAGGTCTCTAATGAATATTTCTGTATGCATGTTTCTGACTGATAATCAAACTAAGAACAAGTCCTAATTGGGTTTTCCAGTGCACAGAAAAGTGCCTATATTACATTGGCAGATATCCCAACCAGTATTAAATTAAAAGTGCAAACACAACGACTTCCTTTTACAATTTTTTAAGATTCAAATGTGCACAAGCAGAGTCTTGCGCATAAAGCTACATGGTGCCCTAGAATAAAAAAGATGGCAATTAAGGGGTTTGCTGCACCCAATGAAAGTTATAAATCAGTGACTATGGGTCTGAGTCTTCATAGAATCACACCAAAGCAAACTGAAATGTCAGTAAAGTGGTGGAAATCAGATGAAGGCTTACAAATTTATCAGACAAATAGTGTATTAATTACTAGCATTTTGGAGCCAGGGATGCACACCAATCCTATTCAGGTAGTTTTAAGCCATTAAGGATTTAGATCTGACTTGCAGTCAAAACACACCTCTTTTTTAAGTATACACAGCACTGGAGCCAAAGGAAGTTATACCAACACCCAAACATGAAGCTCATTTAACCAATTTCTTCTTACATGACTTATGCAACTCCCTTTACCTCACAGTGAAGAACTAGGTGAGTGACACAAGAAGAATCCACCTTGTCTCACAGAATCACAGAATATGCTGTGTTGGAAGGGGCCCACAAGGATCACCAAGTCCAGCTCCTGGCCTTGCACAAGACACTCCAGCAGTCACACCATGTGCCTGAGAGTATTGCTCAAATACTTTTTAAACTCTGCAAGGCTGGTGCTGTGACCATTGCCCTGGGGAACTTTTTCAAGTGCCCAGCCACACTCTGGGTGAAGAACCTTTTTCTAATATCCAACTTAAACCTCCTCTGACACATCTTATAGATTACCATGAATAAGATATCAGTATTCAAGAAGGCAAATTATGCTTATGTATTGCCAGACATGATACCCCTCCTTAATCAGTACAAGAGACGTTATAAAGATATACCCGTGGTATGCAGTGACATATATACAGCAGGTAATGATTAGCCTTACATATTTTATATATCTTAGTCCAGAATCTGATCTCCACTGCATAAATTGTAGCTGGACTACTGTATATGTCTTCATTTGCTTTAACTTGAATTTCTACCGGTATAACAACTTACAACCCAACAGGTTTCAGTTATTAGAATCATCACTGAAATATCTTTCCACTTATTAGAATTACTTTAGAGTAGTTGGTGGAGTCTAATTTGCTCTGAATTAAAATATATATGGAGAAAGTGTTAATCTAAGATAGGCTGAAGAAGGATTCAGCTGATCTAAGAAATTGGGCAGTGTTATTTCATAGGTACAGGTAGAATGATTTTAGGTAAGAAGAGAGTTCAACAGGCTATGCAAGCTTAGAGTCCTAAATTATCTCTAGACAGAAAACAGCTAAGTATCACAAAGAACAGGATTAGGTAATGTTCTACAGAGTACAGTTATAGTAAAACAGGTAGGCAAGGTGCAGTGAAACACAGTACAGAAAAAAACATTTAATACTGCAATTGGATCTTTAAAATTATTCGCTTCTTGCTTCCAATAATTCCAGTGCACAACCCACTTCCAATTCCAACTCTTTCCTTTTGTACAAAGAATATTCCACACTTTCAGAGACTTATTCCTCACTTTCCTAAAGCTCTCTGCATAATGCTTAGACATCAAAGTGGGAAGAACAGGTAGTTACAAAAGTGGGGGACATCCACAAATACTAGTTATATTAAAATACCAAGGAGTTTCATGTGAAAAGGTAAGGTGCAGAAGCAGAATAGCTACAGTCTCTTTAAAGATACAATTCTGAGCATCTCACTACCTTCCCCCATCACACTGTCAGTGAGTCATTCTAGTGGGGGCAGAGAGAGGTAATATCAGCCGCATGATTCATGTGCATGCTGCTGGCCCCTGTAAGCCTTAAAATGCTTAGTCTGTTTGAGCTTAAGTGAACTCCTGACCTTCTTCAAAGAGAGAACCAGAAATTTCTCATTATATCTACCCATTCTGAACAAGGTGGAATTAAGACACTGAGACAATGAATTAAAAAAGCTGTTTTTCAAGGCTAAATCATGCCTCCAGCAAAATGCAACAAGAAATATATACAGAATGAAGAACAGGTACTGTCTTTCACTCAGAGCAGAACTGAAAGTTTCATTTAGTTCTTAAGACATATTTCCTCTTCCTGTGAATTATCTTTACTGGCCATGACTGGAGGCAAGATACTGAATAAGGTGGAGTATTCATTAGGTACATTTGAGCATTCTTAATTTTATATGCCTGACTTCAGATGAAAGTGTTTTCGTAGAAAGATTGTTTTCTAAACTTCCTAGACATGGATTAGGTTTCAAGCACATTAAAAGTCAGAATGATTATGAAAAGGAACAGGAACTAAGAAATTTATTAAAGATGTGGTGGATGGTAGAAATCTTGAAATTCCTTACTGCATGCATATTCCTAAGTATATTTTAGATACTAAAACTCTAAGTTAGGGAAACATGCTGCAGCTTTAGACTGTTACACATACTAGGACAACTGATGCTGTTCAAAACTTGGCAAGCCAGCCCTGAGGAGATGTATAACTTTGATTGGCAGAGGCCCAAACTCCTCACATCTGCTTTATAAAAGTAGTCCTTGAAGACCAGATATCTAATTATTGTCAAATCCACTATGCAAGTTTAGAGTATCTGATCTTATGATTACAGACAGGTGCACTTAGAATACAGAAAATGTTTCTAATTCAATTTCACTGATGAGATAATCAGAGCTGACTTTCTACTAAAGCCATGTACTCTGAAGCCTTGAACTTTGTTGTCTGTGCCATTAGTGGCCATTCCTATTGTGTTTCATAAAGCAAACTAAGAACTCGGTGCTGGAATTGAAAGTATGTCACCATTATCTTCAGGAAAAGCAGACTTGGTAGACAAAGTAAATAAATAATTATATGTTACTAGTCGAAGTGTGTCCTGATAGGAAACTGAAGAACTTCAAAGCTAGTTCATCCTAGTAAAATGAAAACCAGGCGTGATATCTAATGTCTAGCCATATACTTCTAAGGTCTAGAAGGTAATTATTTATTTTACAGTCTTGTAGAGCAAATACAGTTTGACTGACATGGTTTTGTTCTTCTAGAAAAATTTTTAGAAGAGTCAACCACAGATAACCTCATGGGACAATGACTTAAGGAAACTTTAATCTGTATTGCATACTAATATTATCCACTTCTTTGAAACAAGGCTATTGCTATTTAAAACAGATGTAGAGTCCACAGTGGATCTGAGTTTTTAATCAAAAGCTTCAAGTAAGATTAACCTCCCAAACAGTGAAAACACTGGAGCCAGTTATTAGTTATAAAGATAATAAAATGTTCTTATGTTGTAATGAGTTACACTGAGGTTGATATGAGCCTATTTATGTAAAATGCAGCTAAAAGCACCTCATGCAACTGATGAATTTATCAATTGTTATGGATCTAGGGACCATAACACAGAAAAACCCCCACCTTTATTACCTGTATTATAAATGAAATATCTCTTCCTGCCATTATTTGTCTGAATCTAGTTCTAGGATGATCCAACTGAGAGAGGGCTGTTGCTCTTGGCATGGTACACTTGTGAGCCCAGTCTTTTCACCCGCTCTCTCCATAGGATGTTACCATTGCTACTCTGCCAAAACAATCTATACATGTATGTACATCTGCAATGAAAAATAAATGAATAGTTTATAAAATGTATGGCTATCCTTTTCTTATACAGCAACGTGTGCATGAAGGAAGCATATCTAGCAAAAGCTTAGTTGAGAATATTCTTAATAGTTCTGAACATAGTGAAGCCACAAGACCAGCCAAGTTTTTGTTTATTCATCCAAGGCATTCCCATTGCCTGAAGGTCATCACCCACTCTCTCAGTGAAGATTCCTGCAAACACAGATCTCCCCACCCTCTGTTGTGTTTGTAACCCAGACGCTTCTACTGCCATCTCCGTTGTTGTTCTTGCCTGCCTGGAATAAGTACGTGGCTGACAATTTAAATTTGGTGTTACTAGGGCAGGATTTTACAGCAGGCTGAGCCACCCCTCCTGGAGGGTATCCTGGGAAAAACAGATTAATTCATATCCCTAAATTTCTTTCCAACAAAACAGGAAACGTAACTCATAGGTTCAGTCCAAGGTAAAGTAAGATTTCTTCAACAGGTTTGGCAAATTTTCTCTCTCTCTCTAATAGGAGAATTTCCGTCAAGCATGCAAGCAGCAAAATGGCATTTGGACTCATGAGAACTCAGCAAAGGGATAAGAACCAGAAGGAAGACAGAAAATGAGCATGCAGCAGAATCTTGAGACATCTTTTTGCTCTAAGTATTTATGCCACCAAGTGCTGTCACTGCTCTTTCACCCTGTTCCTTGCCTGTAGGATCAAAAAGCAGTCCAAAACCCTGTGCTTTTGCTGAAGTGAGATTTTAGCAAAATTTAAATACATGCTGACCTGTAGTAGGAAATAGGAAGCCCTGAGGAAGGGGACAGTCTGTTTTATTGCATGCTACACAATCTCAGCCTTGAGGCTTCAATTCTCAAATGAACTCAGTTCATCTGAGAAATTTCTCTGATTTCACTGTTTGTTGCCAGGCTGTGGCACCTTTGCTATAGATGGTTCTTCCTACACAATCTGACTTCAACAAACATGTGCCTTTTAATAACACAGCTGTAAAATGGTCACATTTTGCTAGACATTTTCTTGACTTCTGAGATGTTACAGCTTCTCATAAAAAAAAAAAAAACTATCTTGCCATACATTGTAGATTATAAGAGAAATAATTTTAGCTAGTAATAAAGAAATCATAAACTTCTCTCAGCCAGGAGCACTTCTCTATGTATTTCACATATTTTTAAAAACTGAATCCTAGGGAGGTAATCTGACCTTGCACAGATTTCAGCCAGCTCCTTTTCAACTCTGTTTGTCCCTACTGTTGAAAGCACTTCAAAGTGTAACAAAATGAACAGAGCTCAAATGCACCATAACTTATTTTTGAAGCATGAATCAGAGATGCTTAAATATCAATACTAAGTTGAAACTTAACGCAGGTGACGTATTAAGCACTGTCATTGTACAGGTGCTAGATAATATCAAAACTGTTTATTTTTATGAATAGCAATTTACATGCAAAACTGGAGCTTGCAGGGGATTTCCACTAAAATGCATTCCTAATTTCTTTGTGAAATTAGAATAAATTTATGTAGCCGGAATGACAGAGCATATAATATGAAAGGACATCTTCCATTTATAGGCAGATTATGCCACCTTTACCTCTATTGATTTGAACAAGACTACTCAAGCATCAAGAACAATACTTGATATAGATAAGACCAGTCAATAGGTCAAAGATAACTATATTAGATGTCCCAGTGAAGCAAGGGAAAATGTTTTAAATATTAACAAGGGACCGAGGTCAAACTGTATTACTTCAGCTGAGATGGAAACAGGGAGTTTAACCCAGCCTTGCATGATGATGTGTAAACTATGCAGAGACACACTGAAGGCTTTGCACTTACACTTTCTGTTAGTTTGAAATAACTTCAATCCTACATCTGAAGATGTGCTGTGAGAAGCATGGAAGTGCTTTGCTAGCAAAGAAAGGGATCTTCATCCATCAGCATACCAGGGACGATAGTGGTTTTCATATTACACAGTTTCAGACATCAGCTGAACTAGGGTTTTAATCTACATCAATTCCTCCTGCAGTCAGTGGAGAGGGAGAGATGGCTTTGGTCTCTGCTTTGTATTGCTCACAAAAGTATCTAGCTTTTCTCTTTGGCTAAGGAAGAAAATCAATATGAAAATTAATGCTGTAAAATGCTCTTGGGAAGGCATTAAAAAAGGTCACTAAAAAAAGTCACATTAGCAAATATTGAGGTATGTATATATATATGTATATATACACACACCATATATTTTAAAACTTGTAAGTTTTGCTTTTTAATTATATATTTCCTACAATTTTTATGAGTATTTTATATATATATACGCTTTATAATAATTCCATTAAAACATCAGATAAACACTCAGGAATGGCCAAATAAACTCTAAGTAAATGTTAAAAATTATTAGGGTAAAAATAATGAAACAGAGAATAAGTCTGGCGTATGGATACAGATGCATATCCTTTTTTAACAGCTGGTTCCTTTGACTTAAAAAGTATATGGGTTAACTGGAAGATATACAGAAAAAAAAAAAAACAGAAGAAAGGTCAAAATTATGCACTAACTTCTGCATAAGGAAAGACTAGAGGGACTAAGACCTATAAAGAAAAGACAGAAAGTGTTAAAATTAAAATATGACAGAGGAAATATAAAATCATGAGTGTCTTGAAGTGTTCAATACAGAATTGTTTCTTTCTATTTTTCTCAGAAAAAAACTGTAAAAAAAATTACATAAATTAAAGAAAGCAATGGCTACTGGAACTTGTTAAATGCTAAGACAATAATTTTTCCTCAGGAGGCCCCTTACCACTAAATCACTGCAAAAGCATTGCTACAGCTTTGCCCTGTTCTTAATCTCTTCCCTTGCTTTTGGCCACTCTCCAAGGCAGGATTTGAGGACATTTACTCTGACCTAACAGGGCTTTTCTGAATCTAATACTTCAGAATTGCTTAGGGGGAAAGGAATAATTTATCTTAAATTGTTACCATGGATTTCTCTTGAAATGATATCAAGGGCATTCTTAAAACCCAGGCAGGTGCTTTTGTACTATTTCTCTGAATATTATCAAATAGATAATTTTAGGAGGCTTTATTCTCCTGCAGATGTCAATAGCTCCTATTAAATTCAGTCTTGCTGGAGAAAACTCATTGTGAATTATATTGCTATTCTCTTTCATTTCATGGTATCACATGCTTGGAGCTGTTTGGGTTTCCTGCCAGTTTAACAATGTGATTTTCTTTTTCCTTCTTTGTTTTGCAGCCTTGCTTAACTATGATACTAATGGATATATTTAACACTGGAATAAATTATAATTTATGATCCTAGCTGGCAAGAGAACAATGAGCTTGCATGAGGTGAAGACATTTAAAATCAGAGATTAGGTGCTTTGCTGAAGTTCAAGAGACACAGAGCTCCAGATGCAGCATGAAGTGATACTTGGTTTAAGCAACGGTGGGACCAAGAAACCTATATAATTGGGAATTTCTATGGGAAATTACCAGGACTCAGGCATCAAGACAGGCACTTTTCAACGGATTTCTGCTTCTAACACTAAAGCTGTAAAGAAACAGAGAGTTATTTTTCTCTGTGTATGGAGGTAAACCAAAGTATTCACTTTTAATGGCAAATTTACCAATGACTTAAAGAGAATTATGAGTATGGAGAGTAGAGGTAAGATCCACATCCCTAGCCATGGTTGCTCACAATACAGCCAATAAAACATGAGTCAATCATGTGAGGCTGCGGAAGCAGTAACTGGAGACTGAGTCAATACAATAAATGGATCCCGAGGCACAGTGCAAGTTACCCCAAGACATCTGTATTTGATGAATTGAACATGGTCCAAACCCATTGCCTGTAAAAGAATCCTCAGATGACTGACTGCCTCTGGTGTATGCTCCCACATTATAAACATAAAATAAGATGACCATAAATCACCTTTATTTAAGGTGATTTAAGGGAATCACCTTAAGGTGTTAAGAGAAACTTTGTATCCATCTTTAAAAAGGGTAGAAAGGAGGATCCTGGGAACTGCTGACCTGTCACTTTCATCTCTGTGAAGATCATGGAACAGATCCTCCTAGAAGCATCCAGAGTAGTCCTCCATGGCTCAGAGTCCCAATGGACATCAGTGACACGTGGTGTCCCTTAGGTGTATTGGGACCAGTGTTATTTAACATCTGCATTAATGACGTGAATGAAGGGATTGAGTACACCCTCAGCAAATTTGCAGATGACACTTGAGTGGTACAGTGACACACCTGAAGGACGGGATGCCATCCAGAGAGACTTGGACAAGCTTGAAAAGTGGCCCATGGGAATTTCGTGAGTGTCAGAGACTGAAATGTTATAATTTATGACTTAAACATTTTCTTAAAGGAATTTTAAAATTGTATTACAAAAGCTGCAAAGAAGACTTCCCTGACTTGAGGCCTTACACCTCTCGTTGATGAAGATAAGATAAAGTAACAACTCAGGGCTGGGGACATTCACAAAGCACAAGCTTAACACCTCCAAGGTGGAGACCACAGCCCCAGGGCTATCAGCTGCCAGGCTTGAACAGACCTTTGCACCAAAGAGTGGGTGGGGGCAGGAGAGTCTTTGGGTATCTTGGAAAGGCCTCTGGTCAGAGGCGCAGTGACTGCCCATCCTCCACTGTGCAGAGGAGCCCAGCTGAGGGTCCTCACCTGGGGCAGGGAAGCTTATCCACAGCAGAAGGGCCCATCAAAGGGACCCCCCTCAAAGGGGTCCCCAGACCTTGCACCAGAGATGATGCAGCAGACCCTCAGTGTTGCAAGGGACAGTGTCACACTGGCTCCCAGCAAGGGAGGTACACGGGCGTTCCCACCTGGCCCACAGCGTATATTAATCCATGGGATTCTGCACTCTTTGGCACGTGGTGGCATGTGGCATGTGGCGGTGTGGCGACGGCGGTGACGGGGGACCCTCACCACCAGCAGACCAGATGGAGGGGAGCAATCAAAGAGATGTCATTGGGACCCTGGGATGGGTGATATGCTTCCACCTAACCCCTGTCACCTCTCCCTGTTCCCCCCCCCCCCCCCCCCCACTCATCTAACCTCGTTTGGTTTTAATCTCGTTTCTGGGAATATTTTGAACCTTCTAAGTTCTTTACGGTTTATGCACAGAGACTTAGCTTGCTTTGCTTTTCTGGGTTTAAACCGGATCGTAACAGTGAGGTTTAACAAGATCAAGTGCTGGTGCTGCACCTGGGTCAGGGCAACCCCTGGTATCAATCCAGGCTGGGGGATGAACAGATCCAGAGCAGCCCTGCTGAGAAGGACTTGGGGGTGCTGGTGGGTGAGAGGCTAGACATGACCTGGCCATGTGCTCTTGCAGCCCTGGGCTGCATCAAAGGCAGTGTGAGGAGCAGGTGAGGGAGAGGATTCTGCCCCTCTCCTCTTCTCTGCTTTGGTGAGACCCCCCTGCAGTGCTGCATCCAGCTCTGGGGTTCCCAGCGCAGGAAGGACAGGGACCTGTTGGAGTGAGCCCAGAGAAAGCCACCAAGATGATCAGAGGGATGGAGCACCTCTGCTATGAGGAAAGGCTGAGGGAATTAGGATTGTTTAGACTGAAAAAGAAGAAGCTTCAGGGTGACTTAATGTGGCCTTCCAGTACCTGGAGGGAGCCTAGAGGAAAGATGGAAAGAGACCATTTAGTAGGGCATGTAGTGACAGGACAAAGGGGAATGGCTTCAAACTGAGAGTAGGTTGAGATTAGATATTAGGAAAAAATTGTTTACTGTATCATGCTGAGTCACTGGAACAGGTTGTCCAGAGTAGCTGTGGATGCCCCATCCCTGGGAGTGTTCAAGGCCAAGTTAGACTGGGCTTTGAGCAACCTGGTCTAGTGGAAGGTATCTCTGCCCATGGCAGGAGGTTAAAACTAGATGATCTTTAAGGTCCTTTCCAGCCTAAGTCATTCTATGATTCTAAACCCTGCCTTAGGTTTCCAAGTTTGCATATTGCAATTACTGAGTATAAGGATATCTTTGTTAAAATGTGTCATTTAAACTGTCAAACCCACCAGATTGTAAAGATGCTTAAAGTCCTGTGATACCTACAAGGTTGTGACTGTATAATTTATTAATATTTCTTAGGAATAATTCTAAGGTACTTCTTTCATTGCAGCAATTGGCTATATGTTTTAGAACATAGTAAAATTGCTTTAAAATTCTGTTGTAGATATATTTGAATTTCATTAAAAAAATGTGAAAAGTGGTTGGCCAAATTCCCAACTAATGTGACTAGCAATTCATCCATTTCTTAGGGATGTACTCAAATTATACCAATGACTGTGAAGGAGAGCATCTGAGGATGTCTTTGTCTCACATACATAGTTGTTATTAAACTAATCTGAAAATTCTTTAACTACATTACACTGTTTCTGTTTGCACATAGCTTATAGCAACACAAATACTTCAAAATCTTTCCAGTGACTGAGTTATAACAATATCTTACTTATAGATAGTTAAAAATAATATACCCCATAACCTCACATCTGTTCAGAACTGGCACATAGATTCTTTATGTAAAAGTGTCTTTACAAAAATGTTCTTATTAGCACCTTTTAAACTTAACTAGTCACAACTGAATAGTTAATTTTTTAAGCTCTTATGCTTTCAGCATCTTTATGATAATGTTACAAATTTGCAATGGAATAATTCATCATTTTCAAATTGGTTTTTTGAGTTCATTTTCATCATCTCACTGTCAGAAGTAAATGGTCTAGAGATAGAAGGGTTGAAACATGATTCTCCCCTGAATGATTGTAGAACCTCTGTTCGCTAAAACTGACTGGTGTGGTTACAGTTCAGTCATGATCCCAGAAGAAATTATGAACCATTTCTGTGCAGTTTTATTTCTTTTTCAGTTTCATAACCATTTTACCAATTCAAGTCAAAATGAAGGTAGACTGGTGTTGGGAGGTGCTTTTGCAAATAATTAATTTTGTATCAGTTCTTTTTTTTTTTTTTTCCTCAGAGCTGTGATTTAAAACAGCCTGAAATGTCACAGATGTATGTTTGTTGTCTTACATTCAATTTCTTTGTAAATGTTAAGGCAGGCAGACTCGTCACAACCTCATTTACTATCACCTCACCAGAAGAATCCCCCACTGCAGTAATTTAACAATACTTTTGGTGACTTTATGGTATGATTCAGGGAAATTGCAATACTAAAAGATTTATTTGTTCATTTAGTGAAATACCAACTTGTGATGAATTCATGTCTATAATCTATTTTCTTTTCCACTCATATTAAAATTATAAAGACCTTGTTTTAAAAGTCTTTATGAGTTCACTGCTTTCTATGAATGAAGAAAAGGGGGACTACATTCACTACTCAGAAGCTGCTACCTTGCAGCTTTTCTCCATGCTTGTCATGCAGGATTTGGACCTTTAATTCTCCACTGCTGTTCATTCAATAGTAAATCCATTCACAGCGGCCCCTAATGGTGAAGTAAGATGTAATAAAAGGCTTTAAACACAAAGGTAAATCAGGAAACAGATGAGGACAAGCCTTTGAAACACAAATTAGGGTTTTTGCATATCTTCAGTGGCTGTAGCATGTGTTCTTGAGCCATCTGAGAATTAACATGAAAAAGGAGAATCCACCAAACACTTGAGAGAGGATGCTACCAATTGTTCATTGTTTTTCTGTTCAAAGTCGTTTTAAACCTACCAGTTGACCCAAAGCTTAAAATTTTGTTTCCTCGAGCACTGACACCTAAACAGCATCTGCAACACATGTAGATATGTTATGTAAAATATTTCTTTAAGTAGATATCTTACCTGCTCATTAACTTTATTTTAGGTCTGAGTAATTATGACCATTCTACTGGCCAATAGAAAGAAGTTGTCTTAGAGAATAATTGTTACCTACACTTGCAAAAAAAGGAGAACATTTTCTTGGCTTTATCTGGGACGAATTTCTGGATAAATTGGAATTGCAATGGTCCTCATCAAACTAAACAGAAATAATTAATGATGGAAGAGGTTAGAACTGCAGCAGTCAGATGACAGACCTCAGGTCAACCTCAATCTTAATTCAACTCTGGGATTAAATTTTACTGAATTTACCCATTGTGTCAGTAAAACAGACAGTTAACTGTCAAAATGTCTCCCATGTGTGACTATACACAAACACTCTGAGCACCACCATATTTTTATAGCTGGACATCCAGACACTAAGGCAAAAAAGTGTTTTGCATTTCAGTGCAGACTGCAATAGATTGCAGATAGTGACATCCCCTCTAGCCACTGAGTTGTCTGTGTAGATGAGGGCTTTAGTACTAAAAGATAAATACACTGCATTTCATCTGCCATAACCAAATACAGATATTTAAATCTAATGTAAAAAAAGTTGACATAAATTATTAATTGATGTCATTAATAATCTCATCATTTCCTTGAACAACTCCCCAAAGGTTTTGGTACATTTTCGAAATGTATAGGCATTGAAAGTTTTATCTCCCTATGGTACTAGGATGCTCCTATGAGATTTGAACGTTCAGGGTGATAACATTTTAATATACATGATAATCTCAGATCCAAGAGGAAGAAATTTTGTCTCTCATTAGACCATCTGGCACAGCTGAGAGAAGATCCAAATACTGTCTGGTGGGGGGGTTGCTGATGATGTACTTCCATCCCTACCTATTTGGAGAAGTGAAATTGATACAATTCCATGATAGCATCAAATATAAGAATTATGCAAGATAAAGGGCCTGTGACTTCCTAACTATTTCTTTAGTGCTTGAGAAGTACAAAAAGGGTGGGGGGGGGGAAACATCTTTACTGAGTCCACATTGAAAACTAATATTTCTCACACCACAGTTAAATGGACTGCAAATATGCACAGGTGTGTAACACATGAATAGAGTTGACTGAGCTAGTGAAGGGTGTGATGGGAGTACTGTAATCATGTTACTGTTAGCCCAGGCTAAGGAATGTCAACAGTATACAAGGTATTGCAGAGGCTGCAAGTTAATAAAGAGCCACAAAGTGCCCTTCTATAAAAAAGCAGTCTTGCCTTCTTTTTTATTTTCATTGTTGCAGTGTGGTTATTCATTTGTATATTGTCTGTATCAATTAACTACTAAATTATCTATTGATTTATCTATCTATTTATTGTCAAAGAGAGGGACTGCTTCTCAGAGGCTTTCTTGACAATGTTTTTAAATGAATGAGCTCTTTTTCATCATAACCAGAAATATGTATTGGAATGGATGAAGAGTCTTTTAAAAATTAGCAGTGTGACTCAGCCCAAAATAAGAATTAGCAGAATTAAGCTCCAGTGTAATGATATGCGATTTTACACATGAATAGTGCCAAATGGAATGGTTCTCATATGTGAAGTTATTCACCTGTTTAATGCTGAAAGTATCTTTTAGTTTTAAATCTGACTTTGTAGAGATTTCAACTTCTGTTCTGCCTAAAACTGCAGATGTGATATAATTTGTCAGTGGAGAACTTCCTTGATACATCTAAAATTATTGCAAAGCATTTTCAAAAGTTTAATTGCAAAGTGGAATGAATGATAATTATTAAAAAAAGTGTTGGCATTTTTAACAATATTTTTCAAAATAATTTATTTGCCTTTCAGTATTTCACTGAAATAAAGAGCAAGGTTATTATTTGTAGGTAAGGAAGAGATTTCTGATCCAGTTTTTATCTGATATAGGAAAGTGCATCCAAAGCCACTCTGTAAGTTTAAAATGTAAGTTTACATTTTAGAACAATTTATTTTTATCAGTAAGTTATTTTTCTTAAAATAATTTTATACATCTCTTGATGAGATATGAGCCACAGACCATGTAAGCAAATGCAAATACTCACTTCTCTTTAATGGCCTTGCATTGTGCACTCGCTATTTTGACCTGCTTCAAAATGTGAGAACTGATTATATGATTAGGATGCCTGCAAGGAACCTGGAAGAACTGCATTTCTTTTCCTGCTTTGCCCATGTTGCTTGTGCTACCACAGACATTTGCTTTATTCCCTTTGTGCATCAAGTCTTTGCCTGAAAAACCCAAACAGGAGCTCTCTCACCTCCTAATCTCCATGTTTTTCTGCCTACCTGGAACACAAGCATTTTCTGGAGTATTTGAGAAAGGGGAGAGTGGCTGCTCACAGTGTGCACTGTGAATAGAATAGTCCACAAAAAAGACAAAAATAAAGCTGTAAGGGAGCATCTACTGTGCATACATCACTGATTTTAGATTGCTAGGAATTTACCAGCTGTAGTTATGCTTCTGACAGACTGAGCTGCATTCTAAGCATACTTGAGAAAAAAGGTTGTCCTGCCATTCTCCAAAAAAAAACCTCTGCACCAAATGTTAAGCAAAGCAAAAGCTTTTTCTTTCCCCATAGACAAACAATAAAAGCTATAATATAATAGGATAACAACTTGGTTTTATTTTATTTATTTATTTAATGAATAAGGAGAATGTTGAGTGAGTCAATCAAACCTTTGCAGAACAAATACTAAGCAGTAAGAGCTCATTAAGCCCCTTTTCCACTGTTGATTTCAGCTTGAGGATATTATTTTATTATTAGCAAAAAGTTACCACAAAGCTTGAATTAATAGTAACAAAACAAACAAATAAAAAACCCCTTTTTGTTGTCCTAAGACTGCACTCAATTGCCAACACTATTAACAAACAGAGATTAAATTTTTTTTCAGTTCTCTCACCCCCTTCAGGGCATTAACTGACAAGACACGCAGCAGCTCATAAGTGAAGCTTAAATTTTAACTCTAGATAGGGGCCTCAAGACACCATTATAATATAAGTAACAAAATACATAGTAATTAGTAATGCTACTGGGGCTTTCTCTGCTTAAATTTTTCCTTTCCTTCTCTTTTTCAGTATTTGGTGAAAGCCTGTTTTGTAGTCTTTCATTTGTGACATACTGCTCTAATTTTGTGTGCCCAGATCCTGTTAGTTCTGTTTATGTTTAGCCTACCCCAATTTTTCTCTTCCATGAAAAGAGATTTCCTTTGCTCTTCATAGCTGAAAATGTTTTGTCCTTTGGATGGAAATCTCTGGTGGGTTGCTTGTATTTTGAGGAGAAAATCCATTTGTCCTAGCAGTTACAGAGGGACTGGTTTACAGCTAGCACGAAAGTAATCCACTCCTTTTTTTTGCTTGCTTCTTGCTTCTTTCTTCTCAAAGAATCAGCAATTTAGTTGCCAAAGAATCTAAGGGTGTTTCCTTTAGATTTATACCTACTATCTGACAATAACTTTTATTCAACATCAAACAATCTTCACTCAATTTCTAAACTATCCTGCACTTGTTTTTGAATTGGCTGATGACGAAATAGGAGACCACTTCCTCTGATGGGATCCCACCATCCCTGTTTGTGTATTCCCTCTCACCTCAGAAAGCTTAACATTTTTGCTACTGCTGTAGCACACATGCTGTGAATAAACCTCAAGCACACATCTGACCAGATTATAAGTGTTGCACTTTGAGGTCAAAGCCTGAATTTTGAAGGAAGTGCAATTTGGTGCAGAACACTGTCAAGATGTGGCCCATGTTGGCTGCATTTATGTTGATTGCTCCACACTGGTTACTTAGACTTTGAGGCCTTTCCTTGGTGCCTGCAAGACCACATTTAGACTGGCTGTGGGTGAACCTAGAACAAAGAGGTGCTTAACACCCAAATCACCTGGAAACTAAGCAGTGTAAGCCCTTTGGAGAGAATTTTGACTCTTGCCCAGATGAGATTAGGAAGGGAGATATGATTCCAGTTTTTAACACAGGGTAAATATCACCTTAAACTAATAAATAGAATTGGATTTCATCAGAGACAATAGGTTCAGTCTTAGGTTTATCTTAATGTGCTGTGGTTAGAGACAGAGCTGGTACAGTTCTAAGAGAAAAATTTCTCCAATTAAGAATCTGACAGCTGGGTTAATCTGGTTGTTTATGAGTAAAGCATCTTGTAAATTCCCCTGAGAACAAAGGTTTAAAGTAAACTGCCTTTTGGGTTGAACATCCTGCTAAAACATGCTTGAAGTTAGTAATAAATAAACAAAATCTTGACTTCAAAAAGCCGAACGTAAGGGTTAATAGAGAACAGATAAATACTGCCTTTGTAGATATGCTACTTCCCCCTTACATGTTGCAACTAACTGACAACTGTGTTGGGGTTTGAGGGTCTTTTTTCCTTTTTTTTCTCTCTTTTTTTTTTTTTTTAAGAGGGAAGAAAATATTTGAGTTGGCTCTGATCCCACTGCCCGCAAGGTGGCTGGAGCCACGCCATCTGTCACAGCTGCTGCTCACCATCGCTGCCACTCTAATTGACAATGAACCCAGTACCCCGCAGTAATTGGGGCTGCACTGTGACTTGGGCAGGTACTGCACCCTTTTAGCATCCAGCAGTCCCCATCTGTGCAGCAGCCCTGGGCACGGGAGCACAGTGACCCCACTGCTGGTTTCCCAGGTGGGCAGCAGGGATGGCCTCACCTGGGAAGCGTTAGGAAGGCCCAAGGGAAACCATGCCCATGTTGAAATTGAAAACCTCCCCAAACTCACTGGAAGATTTTTAATACTTTAATTTTTATTACATTTTAATACTGCTGCCAAGGTGCACACACATCTGCCATTCAGCTCTCGTTTTCATATTAAAATAAAAAGAAAAAACCCTTGCAATATTGAGCAGTTCATGGACTGCCCCTGTCAGGGTGTCTTTATTAAATTACCTCTCAACAATATTTTAAATTGACTGGTCTGGGTTTTTTTCTCCATCACGAGCACTACAGACACCAAAGCTTTGGCACACAGGACACATAATTCAATCACTGAGAAGACACCTTTGCAGCAAGCCTTTCCTCTAGGTTTAGATATTTAGGGGAGGCAAAGCCAAATCTTCGCCATGTTTCTTGACTGCAAGGTGTTGGAAAACTCAGCACTTCCCTTATGTCATAAGGATAAGCTCGGTCCCAGAATATTCCATTTGGCATTTCTCTGTCCCCTTCAGTCACTAGTCTGCTCATTATGAATTGCAGGTTACTGTTATTTGACCGTATTTTGGGAACTGCTGCCTTCTTCAGTGGAAGTAACTCAGGTTTCCATGGCAGGTGCATGTATGGTGAAAAATAAAGGTATACTCTTACATTTAAAATGTGCAGTCCTTTGGGCCTCATACAGAACATAACGAAGTAGATAGAATTAAGTCATTTTACTCCAGAGAGATTCAGTCTCAACAGGTAGTTTAGGGCTTAAGGTAACCGTTTGAGGCTAAATCTCTGTTCTTTCTGCAATTTCTTCACAATTCTATATATACTAGGATACATGTGAATGTTAGGGTTAGGTCCACAGATTCTGACAAGCCTAGAAGGATTGATGGCATTGATTGCTTCATAGAAAGTTACTTTTGTTTTAAAATGTACTACCTCAAGCTGTAGTGACTTCTCATTACAGGCAAATGCTTCCAGATGAGACCAACTGGCCAGTGGGTGCACTGTTCTGTGCTGCAAGGCATCCCCTGTCAGCCACACGACCTCAGATCTTCCCAAATCTTGCTTTTTTTTTTTTATTGTCATTAATTCAAATGTGACATTTTCAGTTTTATTATCTTACTTTTTTCCCTTTTCTTCCCAATGTAGAAGTTCAAAGGTCTTTCACTTCCCTTTGTAAAATTAAGCTTTCTAAAGAATTTGACCCATTTAATTTTTAATATTATTGTTAGGTTTGTTATTGGAAAAGTCTGTCTGAGCTAGTACAGAACTGATTTACTAGCTCTTGTCTTCAGAAGTGTGATTTTTCCTTCACTTTTTGACAGAGGGGTGTGGACTGATGTTGTACTAACACTTAGTAAATTACTCCCACAGCAGCCTGTAGCAGAGAAATACAGTGTAATATTTTTCAATGTTTTCAATCCTTTAACCACATATCAGCAAAACTTCACCTGAAAAATTAATGAAACTGTGAGCTGAGTGGTGGGAATTGTTGAAATGAGAAACACATTACACATGAGTTGTTAAGCAGCTGGAAACGCAGTTCCCCTACATTTGTCCCTTAATTGCAAGAAAAGACATTTCAGACTTGGTGTACAAGTAAAGACAGGAAATATTCCTAATAAAAAATGAAATAAGTCAAAATTCACATGACTGGAAAATGATGTTGATATGTGATTTTTTCCTGAAAAAATAAATGATCATGGAGAGAAACTTAGCACATTCACTTCCACACACATGCACAAGAAAGACCAGAAGGATGTTTCTGATCCTGACATGAAGAGCTTCAAACATTTTGTTAGGTCTCTGTCTAGTCAGTTTCCTACAGCATAATTTTTGACCTGCAGATATCAGTGGACTTATACATCACAGATGTTCCTCAAAGAACTAGTTGCAAAGTGGTAGATTCTGCAATAATTTAAGCAAATATATTGCATGTTATGAAATAATTTGGCAGGAAAATTATGACTCTAAAACTTCTGTTTCTAGTACTTTAATAATTTTCATTTTAATCTGGGTTGCTTTATTAACCTGCTCTACAGCATGGTTTCAAAAGCACAGAACTGAACTGATTTGTGAAAAGTGTGGCTTTCCACTTCTCAGCAGAGAGAATAAATGAATAAATGCAATGTGCCCCACAGTGGCTAACAAGGTTGTCTAAAGCTCTATATGCTTGTGAGAATGGGGTTGAGATACATTTCTTAATTTTACTTAAGTATGTTTAAAACTAAGACATGTGGAGAGGGAAGAGCAGGGGGACGCTGCGTCCTTTTGCGATGCGGAGGCAGCCTCGCATTCCAGACAGGCTGCAAAGTGCAGAGCCTGTGCAGGCACGTCTCCTCTTCAGCTGCGTGCATGGGGCACACAGTTAGATATATTTCCTTGAAGGTGTGGGCTAGACTTTAGGTTAATATAGTATGGACTTCAATTGTGCAGCATTTCCCAAAGTTTAGAGCTGTGTTTTCTAGTGCACCTTCTAAGGATTACTTGTGAATACAATTCCAACACTGGAGTCAGTTATTCAAAGTGAAAAGATTGGCCATGGTCCAGCATCTAAAAAGAGAGAGATTGAGGCGGAACTCATCTCAGATTCCAAAGGTGTTACTCCAGATTGATATGAGTGTAACTGAAAGCAGAAGGAAGTTCATAATCTGTTATGTCAAAGACATAAGATCTTTCAGATAATGGGCTATAGATACCAGACAAATGTATTCATATATTTTGCATCCTTTTCACTGAAATCCTTCACTTAGAAAACTGCATAATTTTTATTGCAATACATATTGTGAGGAAAGCCTGAAGTATCTAAAAAAGAATCTGTGGAAAAGCTGTATATCAATTTTCACTCAAAAAAATCTGTCCAGAGATTGAGATAAGCAATCCACAGATACAGACAGGACTTTTCACTATTTCTAGACCAACTTTAACTGTCAAATAAAGCAGTCTCACTGTTCTCCTTATATATCTTCTATGTGCAAAATTAAGCATATCTCTTCTAGCTGGAGTGACAATTTAATGCATCTTAACAAGTTGTCCCATAACAAAGGATGAACACCTCTGTATTCATGATTCAAACTTTATGTGTTGGTTTGAGATACATGACATTTTATAGCTGACAATATGCATTCTCTGAGGGTGAAGCATAGCTTCTGCAAAGTTTTTATGTCTTGATATATTTTGTCTTTTGAATATCAGGTTTTTCAAGGTAGACTGTTGCGGTTTTGTACTCCTTTCAGTATTTCTTTGATTATAACATTCTTTTCAGTTTAGGAATTTAAGTTTTGGATTTCTAAGAAAGGAAGAAGTGGATGTGTGCAGGGATCTGCATGTTTGTGTAGTAGACCTTGATACACCTGAGTTACTGTATCTTTCTGTCCTGGTTTACTACAACAAAAGCAATTATTCAGCTCACAGGATTTACAGAAGAACATCTTTCACAATGAAACCTGAAGTTTCATTAGCATATTATTACTTCTTCTAGGTCATTATTAAAGATAAACAATATCATTCTGTCTAACAGAGAGTCTTGTCATATCATCATAGCAAATAAATCCTGGTTGATTAACAAGCACTGTTACATTTCTTTTTTGCACCTTCCAGGCTGCATAACTTGTTCACATGTCAGTTACAGAGATTTCTGTAGAACTGTGAAAAGAAAGAAAATAGAACCAAGAAACCAAACTGAGTGCCATCCACAGGAAGACCTTCAGCCATGCCTGCAAGGGGCTTCTGCATCTTCTGCACAGTGGCTGCAGGGAATTTTTAGGAGAAAGAACAGGTAACTGTATTGGATGAGCCATGTGTTCCAGTCTCCAGAAGTAATTTCTCACAAGTACTATCCTCAAGAATAATTAGGGTGAAATTTCCAAGAGATACTTGGGTATTTAGCAATGGAAGTCTTATTAAAGTCTGCAGAACATTTACTCTTGATAAACAGTAAACACTTGTAAAATCTTTGTCATTTGAATGCTGAGCAGATTGAACTCTGTCACAATATTTTCCTCCCTGAGACATACTTTTTACTACTGATAAATGTCAAGATAGCAATATTCTTTCTTTGTAAAGCAATTGTAAATTTGGCTGCCTCAGGAAAGCTCCTTCTGCTGAAGTCACAGATCTTTGAAGAACTGTCTGCAAAGCATATTTAAGGTACTCAGCTACTGCAACTTGCAAACCTATTCTGCCTGAAGTAAAAAAACTCCACACTCTTCTAGAAAATACAGGTGCTAAAAAATGTAGAAGTTGCCTTCAGAACTAATCAAAAGCATATAATTTCTCTATCAGCAGTAAAAAGGACTAAGTTGCTCCTAACCAGAGAGTGGGGGAGTAATATAGGGAGAGGACTACATTAAGTGAGGCCCCAGGCACAAGTAATAAATCCTTCAGTCAGGTTTATTGGTCTGGTTGAAGAGGTGACCATAGTGTGGGATGGGAGCCTTTCAACTCTGGGATTCAGCAGCGTTCTGGCTTGATAACACTATCCACCACCTGCTGCACTTTGACTTTCAGCTCAGTTGCAGCTGCAGGAAACAATTCTGACTAGAACACTGAGGGAACGCACACTTTTATGGTGTTGAAAGGTAGCTAAAAGGCAACTAAAGGAATACAGCAGTATTAAAAAGAAAAAAAATTGTCATAGAATCATAGATTATTCTCATTTGGAAGGGACCCACAAGAACCATCGAGTCCAGTTCCTGGCCCTGCACAGAACAGTCTCACAAGTCACACCATGTGCCTGAGAGCATTGTCCAAATGCTTCTTGAACTCTGTCAGGCTGGTGCTGTGACCACTTCCCTGGGGAGCCTGTTCCAGTGCCCAGCCACCCTCTGGGTGAAGAACCTTTTCCTAATATCCAACCTAAACCTCCCTGACACAATTTCATGCTGTAAGCTCAGGTCCTGTGTAATGATATGGTTCTCACTGATACAGACTCCTGCTCTTGGGGTCACACTGCACCACACAAAGGTCCCTGAGCACACACAGTTTGACCCCCAACACTTCATACTGTTACAGATACTCATCCAGCTGAACAAGAAACCTTTCTGGTCGATGCCCATTTAGGGAATTTAGAATAAGAGTTAGTTTTTTTGTTGATATGCATCGGTACCTAAGCTCCCTGTAAGTGTAGTGAGATGAACTGTGCTTCTCAAAAGAGAGTTCAGCTAGTCCACTGAAGAAATGCTGAGAAAAATGTTGATGCCTGGACCCCACCTCACTTTGGTTAGGTGACAGCTAAGTGGGGTTATGATAGTTAAGGACTGTTTGGCAGTTCTAAAGTTAGAACTTGTGAGGAAAAAGTAATGGTTAGGTTGTTAAATCTCTTTGTTCTTCTAGCTCTTTCTTTAAAGTCTTCAGACTGACTCCTGAAGTCTGTGTTTTGTCTTGTATTTGCACTGTAAAATAAATGGGGACTGTTTAACATTCCCTTCTAAAAATGTCTGTGTGCATGTTCACCTCCATTAACAACAGAGGTGTATGCAGGGCAGGAGAGACCCTGACCCCAGGAAATTATTGCCTAGCTGCTGTAATGGCAATTGCTTATCTCTTATTTAAATAATCAAGTTAAACACAAAACAAATCTTCTAAACTCTGTTTTTTGTTAAGCTCAAAGAAATCATGGGGAGAATGAAACATAAATCCTGCACAAGAATGATTACAAAAGTCCCCCAAACCCTCCTTCTATATCATGCTGGCAAGCTATATAAAGATTAATATTTTTTAAAATGGCAAATTAATTGTCAATATGAGATGTCCCTATCCTCCAAATGCCAACAGAAAGGCTAGATTGCTATCTGCATAAGATTAGCAGGAAATTTAAAGTATTTTTTATTGTGGGCAAGAAATTAATTTAGGATAAAAACACTTCCATTTTGAAACAGCCGGGTGAAATCAGAATTTGTCTGTTAATTAACCACAGAGCTTCATAGCAAAGATTTTACTGTCTTCTTTGTTTTGACTTTCTAGTATCTAAATTGGCTTTTTCTGCATCTGAGTTGCTGTGTAATATAACACATCACTGATGTACCTCCAGATTTCATTCTCTAATGAATTTAGCACATTCCTTATCATTTAATAGACTAAGACCCCCACAAATGATATAATAATATTTCATGTTATTGGGCTTCCAAGACCAATAAAACAGCTAGGCAGCACTAACAGTATCAGTAAAGTCATCTGCTTGTACAGGTTTCCTTTTTATTAAAATAGTCACAGGATAAAATCAGTATACACAGTAACCACCTGTGTTGTGAGATACCAATCAAATGACAATAAAGTTCTTGCAGCAGGGTAATTAGGACTTTGAATGTGATCTGAATGGGGTAAATCGACACCAACTTACATTCTGATGGTCAAAGAGATGTGATTGTATCTCCTTTACAAAGAATTAAATAACACTCCAATGTTTATCTGCCCATCTGAAAGAAGTTCCATAAAGGGAAATAAACACTTTTAAATTCTTGACACCTTGAGACTCTTTTTTAACTCAGTGGCAGCAACCCTAATTTTCCCCTCAGTATTGCTATTATATAAAGATACTGTTAACACATTTTTAAAATACAAAATCAATTTTACAATCAAAACTGGAGAAACACAGTATGTAAGTAGAGGACTTTTTAGTGGCTGCCATACGATCTTCAATCTCCAAAATTCCTGAGCCTTCTCTTAATCGGTTGTAGATTTCTTCAGGTATGTAACCAAAATTAGAGTTTTTTAGCTAATTGATATTTGTCTGGTGCTCAGGAGCATCAGTGGGAAAAAAAGCCTGTAGAATCCGAGTTTTAATGTTTGGCTATAGGGTTAAGACATATGCCTGCAGATTAGGAATGCTACTGTAATTTTTTCTAATCATCAGATTGTGAGAGATAACATTGCTGCAGGAGGCAGCTAACAAAAGAGGGAAAACAAAAGGAGGCTTAGAGGTAAGGTAAGTGTTTAAACAAAGCAGTAAAAGTTATTATGAAAGAACCACATAGGTTGATCTGCATGGTCCCTAATTCTCACTTACACTGGGAAGAAAATAGCTCACAAAAATCCCAGACAATAATCCATACAGCCTGGTGTCTGTGGCTACTCAATACTGTACAGCCTCACTTGAAAGCCATGATCTTGCCTACACATGTGGTCTAAAACTAATAAAGAATTAGAAAAGTGGATTCAAAGAGGAAGAAGAGAGAAGAGGCAAGAAGAGCAATTATATTAATTTTGGTGAGATCTATGTAAATGGGGAGGAAGAACAGAGGGAGGTTGTTACAGTGGGGATACAGTGGGGATACTGCAATATGTGTATCAGACAACGAGGCCCATGGAAAAGAAATATATCTGGACCGATTCTTGATAGATGTTTCAGAGATGTTTATTCCCCCAGCCGCATGGCCGGGGCTCTGCCAAGGAACTGCTCAATCATGGGACCCGAGGGTCCTTGCCCGTGCAGGGGAACACAAACCAACCAATGGGGAATGAGGCTGACCAGGGGCAGGGAAATGCCGTGTCTCCCCCCCGGGGCCCCTCTCCCAGGGCTCCATGGCAGGGGAGGGACCCCAACAAGCAGTCCTTGAATGTACTTCTCACCTGCCTTGCCTGGCCTTGCCTTGGCAACACAACCGTTTCTTTGTCTTGCCCTGCTAGCCCTCTGGAGCCCTCTGGAGCCTTGCATTCCTTTGCATGGCCATGCCCCACCCTTGACCTGCCTACTGCTTTCCTCCAGGGCCTTGACTTGCCAAGCACTTCCTGTTTCTGCCTGGCCTACCCATCAGTGGACTAACAATAGTTAATTTCTTCCCTCCCCTTCTTCATCCCCCACTCAGCATTGGGAAGGGATTTTTGGGGAAACAATTGGCAAAGGCATGGTTTTGTGAGGGGAAACTATGGGTGAAAAAACAGATTGGGAATACATTGGGGGTAATAGGACATAGGGTAAAAGGGAAAGGTGGGATCAAGAAAGGGAGACTGTATGGGGGGCTTATAATGGAGATATTGTCTACCATGACTACGATTTTTAGCATATATACTGCCTTTTACAGAAACACCATCAGGCCCAGTGACCTCTGCTGCTTGTAACCCTTTTCTACCTTGCACAATTTTGAATCCTACTACTTCTCCATCTCTTAAACTTGGGATGAATTTTCCAGGGTTATTCTTTTTAATAGCAGTTCTATGAATGAATATGTCTTCTTGGTAGTCACATCTTGTTATAAAGCCATAATTTTGTTTAACATTATACCATTTTACTATTCCTAAAACCTTAGCTAGGATGATTTTTTCCTTTTTCCAAGTTGCTGCTGTTTTCTGTCTCACTGCATTTTTGCTTTCTCTTTTGTTTTCTCTCACTCCCGTGTTGGAATTGCCAGGGTTGTCAGTGCTGCCGGGGCTGTCGGGGCTGCTCGCGCCTGCGCGCTCTTCCCAGGGCTGCATTCGGGGCCGCGTGGGCCGGGCTGGGCCGGGCTGCTCAGCTCCCTGCGCGCCACTGCCTTCTCTGCTCTCAGCTGCCAACACTGCAGCTTGCATCGCTCCGCCCACGTGCGGGAACTGCCTCGCTGCTGCTCGGAGAGCGCTCAGTGCACGTGGCCAAGGCCGCACAGTCTCTGAGGCATGCTTCCCTTCACCAAGACACAACTGACATTGCTCAACAGTCTCGGTAATTAAATAATATTCACAAAAATATTCTTCCATCGGCATAAATTTTAACTCAAAAATTAACTGTGTCTAAATGGTCTTCCAAAAGTCTTTGGTAAGAATTAAATCCCAAGAAACACAGAAAAAGTTCTTAAACAACCATGAAAGGAAGTGTTTCAGTTCCTTTTGAGCTTGAATTAAGCTAAAATTTACAAATCGTTGTTCAAGAATCTTTTCAAGTTTAAGATAAATGTCCATATGAGGCTCTGAGAGCCAAGAGTCTTTCCACGGTTCCTCCATAATTTAGAGATGGAATAGCAAAACAAAAACAAGAAGAGAAATCCAGAGTTTACTCACAAATCAGTCGCTTAGGGATTGGGGATCGTTCTGCTTGCATTAACCACCATTTGTTACAGTGCGGATACTGCAACACGTGTATCAGACAACGAGGTCTGTGGAAAAGAAATATATATGGACTGATTCTTGATAGATGTTTCAGAGAGATGTTTATTTCCCCAGCCGCATGGCCGGGGCTCTGCCGAGGAACTGTTGCAATCATGGGACCCGAGGGTCCTTGCCCACGCAGGCGAACACAAACCAACCAATGGGGAATGAGGCTGACCGGGGGCAGGGAAACCCCGTGTCTCCCCCCCGGGGCCCCTCTCCCAGGACCACATGGCAGGAGGGAAGGGACCCCAATAGGAGGTAGGAGATAATCTGAAATAAAGAATTTTTCAACAAAAGCTGCTATAAAGTAAGGAAAATAGGTGGAGGTAGATGAAAATAAGATGCTGAGATTTTATCATGAATACTCTAATTTCTGTAAGAGTTGAGATAGTTATGAGAAAATATTGAGAAGCCAGGAAGAGTTTTTGGATGCTAAGCAATATCTGAGAACCACTAGCATGAATGATGTAAAAATTCACTGTCTGTAAGGAACCAGTATAAACAAAAGGGTAACCAGTATCACCACAGGAGCAGTGGGAATTGAGGGAAGAGGGAAGAAAATTCTATAAATGGGATCTTAAGCAGGAAAAAAATGAAAAGGTATTTACTCCACAAAGAACTAGTTAAGAGGAGCTGGGGAGTGAACTCGGGAGAGAGGTTGGAGATAATAATAATGGAAAAGTCTGGTTTACAGGTAGGAAATAAATAATGTCTTACTTCTAGAATGGCAAATTCTGCATAACATGTAGATTAGAATCAAGGTAAGACGGGAATGAGGAAGGAGTCGGAGAGCTTCATGTGTGTCCTCAGGCAGAGGGAGCCTATTCATAGTGAGGACAGGGAGAGAAGGACAGTAAACAAGGAGAGATGGGTGAGATGCAGCAATGACAAAGAGCCCAACAAGGCATAGTTAAGGGAGGAGGAGGAATGTACAGATAAAACAAGTGGTTGATAATGTGACAGGATGGAGGCAGAAAAGAAGGAAGCTTGAACTGAGAAAAAAGGAGGTGGTCTTGAGCTGAGTCATTTGGGAATGGTAATGGAATAAGAAGTGGTAAAGAGAAGAGGTAGTGAAAGAAGTGAATAACAAAGGCACAGATAGGCTGTGCATGAGCCTGTCAGCATTACTTTTTAAAATGCCAGAAAGGAAAGGAAAACTGAAGTTTCAGTAACTGAAACTAAGCAAAGGAAAACTGAAAGTTGTAGAGAGCTTTAAAAAAAGTTTGGAAAGGACAAAAATTAAACCTGAAGACCTACTGTGAATGCTGGAAGGGAAGACATCATAAAAGTTGTATTCATAAGTAGTATTAGAGCTCAGGAACTTTCTCCAGAGCAGATGAGGAGTAGGAATAAGTGGTGCCCACAAAGCTAGGAAAGAGAGCAGAGAAAGGAATAGCAAGGTGGATCAAAAAGCCCATATGGTCAGATGAAGACTGGGGGAGAGCTCTGGGCAGTGGCACCTCAGGAGGGAGTATTGGGTGGGCAGGAGTTAAGTTTAGAACAGATTAAAGTCAGAATGATTGACAGACTGAAAAACAAGTTTGGCAAGTGAATAGAGAGGCAGGACATGAGAGCACCAGGATTAGGACAAGGCAAGGGAAACTATGATGGGAAAAACAGAGTACATAAGAAACAAGATCTTAATATGGTGCAGGAGGTGGGCAAGCTAAAAAGCATGTGTATTTTCAGGGAGGCAAATTTTGTAAAATATGGTTTAATTTTGAGGATTGCATTTAAAATAAGCAGTTCTGCAGCATGGAGATTTCTTCACGTGTCTTCATGCTTCTCAGACTTCCCAGAAATCTTTTGTCCTTTTAGGAGAGCTGACTGCTGTCCCAGATCCCTTTAATGTATGTAATCACCCTGTGGTGCCTTTCATCTAATTTGGCATAATGCACATTTGAAAACCTGTCACAAATGGGCCAGTTTGAAATGATGCTGTAATGCACAAAAATTAGTTCTCCTGCCCTTTGGCTGCTGAACAAGAAAATTGATTTTCGTGCATTATGCAATGAATTTAAATGGTATATTTCAGACCGCTTTGTAAACATAGGACTTTGCAAACAGAGACACTGGAGGGATTCAAACATAACCAAAAGCAATAGAAACTCTTCTGGCAACCTATTAAATCATTTTTTACTGACTCTTGCCCATCATGCCGTTGGACTAATGAGCAGACTTGTCTTTGTGTTTTATGTGTTCATTAGAAACTCTGGTTCCAAATGCAACTGGTCACTGCTACAGCTTCCATTACCCATGATGGCTTTTAAAGGTTCTTCTGGCTACAGTACTTAGGTTGTGTATATATAGTGAGTGCTTTTGAAAAGGCAAATTCCTGTGCTGTCATCCAAGCAATCAAAACACTCTTTGTTTGTGGAGCAGGGGAGGATGGAGACAAGGGGAGAGGAGAGGGGATGTTTAGAGAACCAGCAGTTGCCACTCATTGGTGTGGTCACTGCCTTCCCGTCCCTTCCCGACTGCCCCTCAAAGCTGTGTGTTAAAATCCAGTGTTCAAGGTAAGGCAACAAATCCAAGGAATGTGGACCCAGCCCTGGCGCTAATGGTTTCCTGACCCGCACATCTCCTCCCCACTCCGCTGCCTGCACAGAGCCCCACGAGTGCTTGAGGGAGTACTGGGACAACAGGCACTGGTGCTGCACCACCCGGGATGACAAATTAAACACTAATGTGTTTGCTAGAGGCTTAGTTGCTGGGCTGGGTGTCAGATAAAGTAACCCCTCTGCTCTGTGACCTTTGCTTCTCTTACTGCGGATGGGTGCAGAGAGGTTAAAGAACAAACACTCTGCTTTTGATCAGCAGTGCGACGCTGTGCTCCAGCCCAGACACCTGATGGGGAGAGAAAACTGTTCGAGCTTTCTCCCCTCTCCATGGCAATATGCTGAATGCTTCTGCAGCACAAGCACTACTTTTTAAAAAGGGATTAAGATCTTCTGCCATCAGGAGCAGCCTCTTTGCACCGCATGTTTTTATGCCTCACAAAGATCAGTCTATCTGAAGTCAGAGTAATTTTTTTTCTTTGAAAATAAGCAAGAAATTATGTATTTATTAGCAATTTCTCTGACTGAATTATTCTTCTACAAGCCCTAGCTTCTCTCTTACCAAGCAAAGCAAATAAGCTATTAATTCTCTGTTTTTCCTCGGGGTATGTGCACAAACAGCAGTTGTAGAAGCTCATCAAGCTGCTGTTTGTTCCTGACAGAACCAGAATCTCTGATGAATGTTTCATTATTTTCATCCAAAAAGGGGAAAAAAGATAATTTCTGGGACAGTTTACACTCCTTTAAAAGCCACTGTTAAAACCCTCCTGTTGCAGGTTTGTCTCGATCTCAGTTCCTCTCTTATCCACTATAACCTTTCTGAAATCTGGTACCACACGCTATGGAGAAGACATCGAGGTGACTGGCATGGAGCCTAATGTCCCCACTTTACACCCTGTTTTAGAGCACTAGAGTGAAGTGTGCCAAAGGCCTTAGCTAGAACAACAAATTGTTTCCCACACGAAGACAGGTCTCCATTACCCAGAACAGATCAATTGCTCTCAGTGTGACTGATGAAGCTGAGGTGAAAGTACAAAAAACAGAATGATGCTAGCTCAACATTTTATTTTTGGTAATGAAAGTGATCTATTGCTGTTTAACTAGTAATTCCAAGAACATCAACACAGAAGACAGGGTAAAAAATGTTGGTTACAACATTGTTTATGTAGCCAGATTTCAAGATGAAACTAGCTGCATGTAGTTTGCAAAACATTGGCATTTCATCATCTTTTATTTATGGAAATCATTAAAATGTGAGACTCTAATATACCACACACTAAAGAGAAAACCTATAAACTATTCCCCATATCATCAAACCTGTCACCCATACGGCAGTAGATGGCTTGGAGGAACACCTCATATTCCAGTGATGAGCCACTTGATCCCTTGTGGATGGTGCAGGTAGCTCGGCAAATGTTTTTCAGCGAAGGACCATTTGTTTCAGTGGCACATCAGGACAAGCCAAGAAGAGCTGCAAGTAAGTGACAGAGAGAGAATTCACCACCTGCATTTTGGCTGTTACATTTTAGATGTAGTATTTATTTTTATAAGCCCCTGGGGGAACAACTCTCCCAGATGCACAGTATCTGCATAATCACCCAATTTTAGATAGATTAAATATTCATATCAGGCTTCTTGAGTTGTGGTAATGTCCCTCTGGGGTTCTGAGGATCCAGGAAGAGCTTTGCCACAGCATAATGATTGGTGTCTGTTGTTCAGGCTGTCAGGGTAGTCTCTCCCCATCACAGACTGTTTAAAGGCAAGTTCTTGTGAACTCTTGAGAATGGTGGGGGTTTTCCCCTATATAATGAGGCACAATATGGATCCTATAATACAAGATAGTTCAAAGATAACCAGGCCTGCATGAAGACTTTTACTACACCTGTACACTGAGATTTATTATCTGTCTATTTAGTTTAGACCCATCTAGCATCATAACTGGCTCAGATGAGGCTGAGGTGAATAACAGGTCAAGATCACGGATATAATTACATTAAATAGAAATATTTGTGGAAAGATTGGGAGGAATTTACTGTGAGGTATGGATGGGCTTGGTAACATCTTCCCAAAATTCATTCGAGAACTACTCTTTTCCATTTTGTCTGCTTGTTTGTTTGTTGTAACAATATAGTACTGAATGTAATTTTATTTTTTTTCAATTAATATGGTGATTAATAATTTCAGTGAAAAGAGAAAAAAACCCACTCTTTATCCTAATTTTAAGTCCTAAAAGTTCTTTGGATCAGTTAACTGACTACATTTTGTAATAGGTCTAAACATTGTTCTTGCTCTCTTGTGGTTGGCAACTTACATTAAAGTTCTCTGGGCCAGGAGAGCAGCACAATTTAATGAAACTGTGTAACCAAATCTGGGTGAAAAACTCCCATCATTTTTCTTTGTATTTGTAACTATGACCCATTCTAGCTTCTCAAAATACAAACATTTTAAAGGGCACACGATTGTTTTTCCGTTTGTCATCACTGTTGGCAACAACAGACGATTTAACAAGTATCACCTTGCTTCCACACAGGATGTGCCTATCCAAACTCAGACGCTTGAAAGACACATGTATATCAGACCTATTTGTCTACAAGCTCGTCAGAGACAATAAAGAGGAGGCAGAATTATTCAGAATAAATCCTTTTGCATTAAATCAAGCATCTAAGATAGGTAAGTTGAATTCTTCTCCTAAAGTGTTTTCCTCTAATTACATGTGAGCGGATGTAAGGCAACTATTTCAGATATAGGCATCTGAATTATAAACATTTATAGTTAGGTCAAATGAATTGCATCTTATACATTGAAGACTATTTTTCAAGAAATGTGGATTATTTAGAGTCTGTTTTTATTCTTTATGAAATTAAAACAGAAATGGAGGGGAAGAGAGGCATCCCAGAGTGCCCATTTATAAAGTAACTAATCTTGTCTGTGTACAGATAGTCATCACATCCAATTGATATTCAGACATTCAAGTTTTATAAGCTTCATCTAAAGAAAATACCTCTATCACTCAAAGGTCTGCATAATGAGGATATTGCACACTGTCAAGAGTGGATTTTTTTAGCACTAAAGAATAAGTTTGCAAAATTTTTAAAAATAACATTTGAAATTGGTTAATCATATAAATTACAGTGCAAAAGAAAATTATACACATGGTTCTGGACAGTCAACAGTCAACAAATTAGTTAAAGAAATAGTGGTATTTCATTGAAATGCTGATATGTTTGAAAGTTCAGTAAAATGCTTTTTACAACTGTTAGAAAAAGCTGCAGTTTCTAAGACTTGGATGTCTAAAGCTAAACAACTAATTAATATCTTAAATTAAAGTTGGGGTTTTTTTTAAAGATGCTGACTATACTCAAGAAGTGAAAAACCTTTTAAGCATGGTTTTGAAAACCAAGCCAATTCATTCTTTCCTGTGTAAGATTCCTTAGCTAAAAAATTTAGGGAAACTGTGAAAAAAATACCATGCTAAATTTTAGTAAACTTACATACTAGCAGCTTACAATGTTGTTTAAATATCTTTGTGTTTTGCTATTTATTAACAAAATACAGCAGGTTATGATACAAAATAGGAAACTCCTGTTTTCTTGTTAGATAATATTTTACCAGATCCACATGATGAGATTCCGCTTCTCTTGCCAGTTCAACACAAAAGGAAACCAGCAGATGGAAGCAATGAAAAGCAGAATCTTTACTGCCCTCATTGGCAGCTAGTGCAATTTACTGACTTTCCAAAAGTATAACGTACATTACTACATCTTCCATTCCTCCCATGCTGATAGATGTTGGATGCATTGTCCTTAATTTCAGAACACTGAGGAAAGAAGTAAAAAACACAAGTGGACAACTGAAAATAGGACATGCTGATTCTATTTCTACAAGTCAAAATCAAAAGTTTCAGCTCCCGTACCTTATATGTAATTAAACTTAGTATAATTACAAACTACTATGATTGCTACTTCCTCTGAGTATGCACAGGCAAAACCTCCTTTGGGAGGAACCAGCTTAATTCTATTGAAGTGAAAGGACTTGAGTTCTTGGCTCACTCTTAAAAATTGAGCTGGCATGGCAGACCCTTTTCTGCTAAACTGTTCTTGTTGTTTGAGCCTCACCTCTGGTTTGTTTGTTTGTTTGTTTTTCCTAATTAACATGAGCCAGTATGGCAGACAAATGCAGTGGATTAATATATGAATACAGATTTGGTGAAATCTGGTATCCAAAGAAATCTACTCAGTGATTTATAAAATAGAAACTAAGGAGTTTTTATAATACACTTGTTAAGACTTTAAGCTCTGAGACAGATCATCATATACAAATCAGCTGAGTTTCAATGACTATGAAACTGTAGATTTTAATTGTAAATTAAGAGAGAAATCGAGAAAGAAGAGAAACAGAAAATTTACTCTGAAATTTTTAAGGGCAGCAGGCTAGTAGAACAGAAGACAGACAATTTCAATATTATACTCTATTTTCAGTCTCAGTGTAATTAAAATCTTCAGTGTGAATGCTCAGTTATGGCATCTATATTTTACTAGTAGCAAGTAAAACTGTTCAGGAGGAGTTTAACAAATGTTTGAAATTTATTTGAAATTCATTACCACATTTCCACCAGCTGGGACATAGCCATGTCTGCTTACAGTCTCACACCAAAAGCATGTTCCATTGCTCTGACTTTTATATGGGAAGCTGAATTTATAATAATTTGGAACATATCAAAGATTGGAAAGTATTCAAGCCACAGTGACAGTGAGACGAGACTTCATGCACTGGTTGCATTTAGAGGGGAATGGGAGAAACTGAGCAATGGGTTTGTTATGTTCTGGATCTCTTATTTGTAACATACTCTGGTGTACCTCATTTCCACAAAAGCCTTGTGATCACTCTCCCTAACCACTATCCTTCACCACAAGCTAAAACAAGCTGTATATTACAGCCCTGTTTATTTTTAGAAAGATTCAGAGTCCTGTCCGTTCTGGTTTCATTTTCTTTTACTTTCACACTCCAATAAACTTAACCAACTTTCAAGACATTAAGATAATTTAACCTGCCCATGCAGGACTTATAGTATTTTGATATAATATACATTTGTACTTCTGTTTTCAAAAGGCTTATATGTAGTTAAATCTGAGAAAAATAAACCAACTTTGACTTTTTGATCTCTAGCAAATTCTGCAAACAAAACAGGACACAGAACAACAGGAAAACATCAAGCAATGAGGTTTTTTCTGAAAACAGATATTAATGTCTAAAATAATTTTTTAATTTACAGAATGTAAAGTGGACTTTTACACTTTACTTTCTGTAAAGTGTAAAACACTTTTTTCAATAGTGTTCTCAAGAGTAACACATTCCAAAAGTCTTCTGAAGAAGTCTACAGTCTGATAATTTCCTTGAAGAAAGTTTTGGGTTCTTTTGTTTTTGCTGTTGCAACCAGGTTGTTAACTTTAAAAAAAAAAAAAAAACTTGTTTAAATAGAGCTTTAAAAAGACTACTGAAACAGAACTGCCCTCTTAGCAAAGCTACAGGACTGTGCATCTGTATAGTGCTGTGTTTGGAGCATAAAGACAGTGAATGTGGGAATAGATCAGGCAGTAGGAGAGAATTGTCAGCATGCACTTCACAGAGGGAAAGTGTTCACGATGTTCCAGACTTGTCTTTTCCAAATACTACTATTTCTCTTTCAATACCTGTGTCTTCCCACCAGCATTGTGTGATCTCAGGTTAGTCCTTCCCAGACACCTCTGATCAAGGACATACCAATCCCCTATGTTTCTCATTCCTATTTCCATCTCACTGACATGTCCTGTCAGCCCGTGGATGCCAATGCTGTAGAACACTTACAGCTGTTTATTCAGCGTTGCCCAATTTGGGAATGGGAAAATGACCCCTTTCTATATATTTTTATTACACTTTTTTGTCTCCCTGCTTCTTTCCCCAAGAGCTCTCTAGGGAATGTTTTAATGTCAAGCAGCACACTAAAAACATTTCTCAGCAAATTCATCAAATCATTGATAGTTTGTATTTGCAAGTAGTTATAAAGATGTTTCCACAGAGTTTAATAATAAGGACTATGTGAAACCTTTAAAAAATCTATTCCAATTTGGAACAAAATTTAAAATTTTCCCAGAAAATTGATTTGCAGTGATTAGTAATGAGACAACATAATTTATGGGAAATCTGGTTTGTTCTGGAGCAGCTGGAAAGTATGGTGGACATGAGCAGCTGAAATATTTCTATCACTCTCAAATCCTGTCCCAGGTATTCCCTATAACAGTACATCAAGAATGTACTGACTTTTATGAGTCAGTACTGTGTTGCTGTTGTCCGCAGGGATGGCGGCAAGAATCACGACATAATTCCAGGGAAGAATAGCTTCATTTATTAGTTTACAGACCGGCTTATATACTTTGGTTGGAAAGAGGGGCAGGGGGAAAACATTGGTTCTATGACCATCCACCTCCTAGAATGATTGGCTGAATGCTACAACACCCATTCTCAAAATATTATTCTCAATGAACCAAAACAATATCCACAGTATTCCCCAACAGCCTGCACCTGCAAAAATAGTTTACACAATAGCAAACCATTTCTCAGCTAGTTTGCATGAGAACGGAGACTTTCACAAGAGGCTGTAAAAACTGGAAAAATTTCTCTGCTAGCCTTTCTCAGCATCCATAGTACTGTATGCCATGTATGCCAATGTAAGTGTTTAGGTTAGTTACAAAAGGAAAGTAAAAGAAAGGAAAACCACAGAAAATCATGTTATGTACCAACAAGAACAAGGAGATGTATCCACATGGTATATCCCAGAGGTGGCTGTCAGGAGAGCTACAGTTGAGTTTACAAGCACTGGGCCTATAACAAAACAATGATAATGTTTGATTTTAATTATGGGTATGAATGTGTTTCATTTATTTTTTCAGTGGCTTCAGTCTCATATTGGTCACTAGGGCCATAAAATATGTAGTATGGTTTATAATCTACAGTGCTCTTTGTTGCTTTTGGAGTAATCGGAAGGCTGCCCATACAGTGCATTGTGCAAACAGGCCTGGTAATCTTCCTGTTGCATGAGCAGCTGTTGGTTAAAACACATTGTGTTTTCTGCTGCTGTGTTACTATGATGCTTCATGCAGACAAGCCTAAATTCCAAAGCAAATGCCCCAACAGAATCAGTATGCACTGTGATCTCAGCTGACTCTACCCCCTGGCACCAAGAGAGCACAGCACACAGGAAGCAATCCAGCCCATTGACTTTAGAGACCTAAGTCAGGTACAGCAGCACTTGAAACATAGTTCCCTCACGCCAGCAGGGCTGCAAAAATTGTCTAAATTTTACAAGTTCCAAATCCAAAAAACTTACAGTAATAGTTGTAAAGGCAATTTGATCTGTTCCTGAAGTGGTTATTAAAAACCAGTTCCAGGAAACTGGTTTGTTGCTCTTCTCTTGGGATCCAGGAATTCTCCATTGGAAAGGCTTTCATCTAGAACTGCTTGTTACTGGTTTTACAGCATGTCCCTAGTGCAGATTTCACAATATGGTACTCTGGGGTATGTTTCTGGTTATGAGTCCTTGGAGTATTTATATATTTTCCTTGCAAAGAAAACAGAAACACTCAAGTCACTCAAGTGAAGCCAAGGCATGCCTTGTACTTGACAAATACCTAACCACTGGGCACCAGATCTGTGGTCCTCCTTGCTTATTCATAGCGTCATTTAGGCTGGAAAAGATCTTTAAGATGATCAAGTCCAAGTGGCCCTCTGCTGCTGTTCCTAGCTATGTGATAGTCACTATCTTTAATTGACAGCAAGGGTACATTGCATCTAAAACAAAGGGCTGAGTAACTTCTCTACAGTAACTGTAGCTGGGGTTTGCCACTCAAAGAACTGAAGTATTATACAAATGTTCAGGGGAAAGCTACCTTCTCAAAAGTATCAGAAAAACTGCACTGGACCACTGCACAAAAGGGGATCCCTTATGACCTCATGCTGATCTCCTAAAACAATGTGTGAATGGTGATGCTTATCATGGAGACTGAAACCTGCTCAGACAGGGCCTTCCTCCTTGAGGTTTCTGTTGGCTGGCTCCCACAGGGTCTCTCATAATTCCTCAACGGCCAAGGGTAAGAAACTGATTCTTCAAAACCATGCCTTTATGCATGCAAGTGTTACAAGAAAATTTACTGCTTTCCATACCTGTTCTGCATCACTGTTGCTTCCTTGATGTGGGATTGTACTTCTGCCCACAGGCCTGTAGAGTGTATGGCCTAAGTGCAGGAAAAATAATGCATTTGCATATACATGAAAGGGGTTTGCTATACATCTTCTTTCTTTAATTTGAAGAAACAATTACTGTTGGCTATATTGCAAAGGTTTTACTGCTTGATGTTGAAGAGACCTATCTAAAGTCACAAAGGTCAAGCAAGTCACACCTCAGAGTGACAATTCCATGAAAAAGTTTGTAAATCTCGGTAGTCTGCTCAGTGCTCTATAGTGATTCAGATTCTGTGTGTCTGCTCCTGCATATTACCATTTTAATTGCTGTACATGAGACTATATAATATATTCAGTAAGGCATGATGCAGAATAATGAAACATTTCATTACAGAAGCATAAGCCCCTTCATTATATTGTCACGGGCATAGATTTGTCCCATTATAATTGTTTTTATATTTACCAAAAAAAAATTTCTCAAATATATTAAGCTTTAGTACACTAATTAGATTGTATTTTACAGTACCTGTATGTGTGATTTTCTCTCTGTTCACAGCTGGCAGATGATGTGGAGCATATAGTTCTGCTATTAAGAGCTGAGGAAGTTTAAAGAGGTGAACACAATATGTATTGCTTTTTGTTGCCTTCTTATTATGTCTGCTACACTGGCCTCTCTTCTGTTCTTTCTCTTTTTTAACTTTCTTTTACTTAACCTTTTTTATTTAGCTGCTTTTACACTTTAGATCCATTGTACTTCTTCCAGTAAGTCAGCAATAGCTACCTTAACCATTTCATTGTTTTATGTGCTTGAATACAGTGATTTCCAGCCTTTTTTGATTTCATTAACTTCACTGGATTGCAGGCACATATAAAGTTAATCATACTGTTAAATGTTCCTTTGAAAAAGCTTATGGATGCATAAAAAGTCACAAGAGGCCAGACGACATTATGCATTTCATTGTCATCCCGTTAGTACTGTCTGATCATATGCATATTCTCTTTAAACAATAAACTTCTTATCTCAGTAATCGGCCATTTAATAAAGAGCACTGATTCACTAGTAATTTGTACTCTAGGATACCACAAAGCAACTTGTACCACAAAAGTAACTCTCAAACTTAAATGAAGGGAACAATTTTGTATAGTCTCAACTTTGAATAAAATATGAAGAATATGTGTTCCAATATACAATTTTCTGTGAAAGAGTGAAAATTATCAGATAATTGGAATATACTGTTTTTCCATAAATGAAGCAGAATAATAATGGAATGGAAAATGTAAGACCTCAGAAGTTTCATAGATACTCATTACAAAATGTATACCAATGTATGTGTGTAATTACAGAATTCCCATTATTTAATGAGAATTGATTCTAACTTGGAAATTATTATCATATTCATAATCAAAATTGTGATTTTTAATTATTACTGGTAAACATGTTACCCAACAAAATACCTTACAATTATTAACAAAACTGATTACATGTACATGATACTTTTAAAAAGCAAGGATAATAAAATGCAGACTTTACCATTTTAGCCTGCAGAGTTTTGTGTATGTCTTGATTAGACGATTATAATGAAAGATTACCTCCTGAAGCTGATAGCTCTGGCAACTGATGATCATAATGAAGAAAACCAACACGGTTGTAGTCTACTAATTCTTTAAGAATAATTGAAGTCCAAGAAACAGTGTCTAAGACTAGGAGGTTCAAACCTGTATTTTTAATGGTAGGAGGTTGAGTAAAATACTCCAATGAATTAGAAATGTCAATGAGGCAGACCAGGGCACTTATTTTAGGGATTCTCAGGCCTTCAGTCAATGTAGAGAAAAACACATCTCCAGAAGTGAACCCAAAGGCCTTACCTTACCTTCCTCTCACAGCCATGCAGGGAGCCCAAGATCTGTGGGGTGAGAGCTGCAGTGGGTGAGCTCGTGCTGTTTAAGCACCTTGGAAATGGTGAAGTTTAAAATAGAAAGCCCACCTTGACATGCGCCTGCCGTTTTTGAGTATCACGCCTTCACTGACAGGAATGAATGAATGAATGAATGAATGATTCTTATCCGTGTGAGAATTCATGATGATGGGTGTGTTACTGATGCAATGGTACGTGATTTAATGCACAAACCTTAAATGCAAAATTGTCAGATCCAGTTATCCACCTTCCCTGAAGAACAGACAGAAATGCAGTCTGTAAACTGCCTGAGATTTGCAAAAGACTGTGGTCATTCATAGGAAACTCCTCTGTCTGCAGCAGGCACTGGAAATACCATCAAGTCCCAGGAAAAAATTATACTATTGCCATTTTAAGGGGGACATTGAGATGAGGAAGGATGCATAGGAAATTATCTGTCTGTATCTGTTCTGATGAGGTTGAGTAGATGATAAATGTCCAGTGTATTTTCCCTACTTATTTTTCTCTTAGCTACCCATAAATCCTTACACCCAGAAGGAACTCTCAGCCATAACCTAGAACTGCAATCCTTGCAATGTACTTAGAAGATTTTCAGTACTTGAAAGGACAGAAAAGAAATTAATTGAGATAGCTGTTTATTTGATTTCGTTGAATATTTTCTTAATCATTAGTGAGTGGATAAAACATTCTGAGTGTTGTTTGCTCTACTGTTCTGTGCCTCCCTCAGTTTCAAATTTACAAGATTCTTGTCATAAGCTTAGTACATTCCTAGGAAAAAATGAATTTTTTTTCAAATATTCCAAATAAATTAATAGAGCATTTCCAGGTAGTAGGAAATAATAAGAAAAAAAGGATAAGGGATATAGAATAATTTTTACTTTAACAACAAAAGGTCTTACTCTACAAAACTACAAAATCAACCTCCATTCAAAATGCCCTGAATAATAGCATAAACAACAACAAATATTTTCTGAAGAGAACTCTGATTAGAGTTCATATTATTTCCTCTGTTGATTAATTGAACTGGCATTTTGATTACCTTTAATTGTACACATCAAATAAGTTAGTACTGTGCAATGATACACCAATGCACATAGAGGACTTTTTAATTTAATGTAAACAATTATATCCTAAGTCACACAAAGCATTGAAACACTCATCTCTTTTTTAGACTCAGTAAACATGACTTCCTTTCATAAGTTTTGCAGATTCTGGTTCTGATTGAGGTTATGGAAGCACCCTTCCAAAACAACTTTCAAGGTTTTTGATGCATTGCAAGACAGGCTCCTCAGAGCTCTATCTGTAGATTCTGACTTTGCTACAAAACAATGTCTCTCCTTAAAAAAAAGTAGAGTGCTCGTCTTCTTCTAAAGGGGCTTTACAGGCAGGAATGAGTAGCAATACTAAAAATAACGATAATGAAGAGCATCTTGCAGGTCTGTTTTGGATCGTTCACATTTACAGGCATTGGAAATGAGATCAGTCATTGACTTGGAAAAGTGAGAAAGCATTTAAACATGAGGGGTGTTTTGCAATAAACAATGATGGGCTTATATCTATTGGTTACTTTTATTATTTTCTATGTATGATCAGCCAGCATAAACACATGTAATAAGTTTAAAAAGAGCAAGAAATATGACTTTGAAAACCACATTTTAGTTCAGTTTTGTCAGATTTGGGCATTACTTTGCCCACTGTTACAAATACTCTAGTTTCTACTATAATGCTGCACAAGGTAAAAATACATTTCTCATCTAGATCACACAAGAATTTTACAAACAGGTATTTATCTAAATGAAATGAAAAACTCAAGACTTAGAGAGAGGGATGAAGAATAAATATATTTGCAACATGAGAAAGATAAGGAAGTTTAAGGCCTCAAATAAACTGGAAAGTGCCTTTGTTAAAGTCTGGAGGTAAATCAGTAGTATTCTGCAACATTCTGAAAGCCCTTACAGCATACATGTAAAAAGAGTTGTCTGTAGTATGTTTAAACTCAAGGAAGGAAAACTTCTAAGTGACTCAGAAAGAAATGTTACTTTGTAATGAATGAATAAATAAATAAATAAATAACTTCTTTAAAAGCTTTTATGCTGTCTTAAGCAGAAATGGGACAAAGGAAAAAAAGTTCCCTATTACAAAGTAAGTCAGGTTTTTAAACAAGATGCAAAAAGAGATAAAGGAATACAGAACAACACTCACAACTAACAACAATTTTTAAAAGACAAATTAATGAGCAGATACACGGTGAATTGCTAAAATTAGCCTTGTCAGACAAACTTGGTGTCCCTTTCTGGACCTGATAAGGACATCTAGTGAGATGCAGTGCAAAATAGCAAGAGGCAGAAGGAAGGACACAGTGCATAGGAGAAATTCAATAATGTTACCTGCACATGTAG
>NW_008240221.1:2406643-2406892 GCF_000691975.1 Corvus brachyrhynchos
GAAGAGCCTGTACATTACTAGTAAAAGACTGTACAAGGAATATGTTCAACTGTTGCTGGACGAGAATGATGATTCAGTGCCAAGGGAGACAGATAAGGCCAAGGAACTCAGTGTCACCTTTTCCTCAGTCTTCTCCAACTGCTGAAGAGGACTTCATTTTTCTATGTCCATGGAAACCAAGACTGCTTTTGTATTTTCATGAGTAAAATTACAATTTGGAATTTCTTGTGATGATAGGAAACTCTTTCC
>NW_008240221.1:2406930-2445015 GCF_000691975.1 Corvus brachyrhynchos
TCTTGATGTACTTCACTATAATTTTTTTACTCAAATTTCTGTCTGAATAGTTATTTGCATTTGTGATGCACAGTTAAAAGCTGCTTGGCAAAGTTAATAAGGAGACTTGACTTGAGTTCCCTATCTGTTCCTTGTCTCCACCACAGAAAATTAGTGAATTTGTCATCCTATTTTTGATGGGCAAAATCATTCATAGCTGAAGCTGTCAGCTATCAACCAGGGATGTCAGAACAAGAGGTCATGAGCACACCCAGGACTGATTTAGGCAGTGCCTTGTCCCAGGAGCAGATGAAGAGGCCCAGCGAGGAAACCACATGGCTCATGAAAGTCAGTGAGGAAGCACTTTCCCAGTGGATGGGTATTTCATTAACACCTCTATTTGAAGGGCAAAATGACATCCTGGCTACAGTATGCTGAGGTCTTGACCCTCCTCAAGAAACCATCTAATTACTATCCTCTGTCAAACCTCCCTTTTTGGAGAACATGATTAAGGAGGCAGTTGCTAAGCAACTTCAGGAGCACCTGGACGAAGTGGGATTTTTCGCCTTCTTCCAGTCTTCAAGTAATCATTTCCAGACAAGTTTTCGTAACAGTCTTAGCTTCATATTTCCTAATACTGCTCTTGGGACACTAATGAAATATTGTTTTATATCAAATCTGTTAATGTTTTTCACATATATTTCAGTTATTGATGATTCAGGTCATCTTATGTTGAGTAACAGAAGGATCATGTTATTACCAGAATTTTATAAAGAACATATGCATTTAAAATCAAATGCTTTTTACTTATATTCATGAGAAGCAAAGCTCACCTTGAAGAATAGATAATGATTTTATTCATATTCGTCTCCATGTTTCTTCTTAAATCCCACATATCAAATATGCAAATCCCCTAGCTTCAGTCAAAGAAAAAGAAAAACCAAAATTTTATCACCATCAGGACTTCAAATAATGAAGCCATGAATAAAAAGATCTGTGATAAATGAGTTTCTAATAACAACGGGGTTTCGAAGGGGAAGTTTCATGTATGAATGGTTTGAAAGACTGAAACCTTAATGTTTCTTTATTGCTTAAAATGAGAAATGATGCTGACTGTAGCAGTAAGAAGTTCTTCTGTGGACCTGCCAAGCCTCCTGCTTTCACAGATTCTGCGGCTCAGCTGTGAAATTGTGGCTAAGAAATTAATCAAGTGCCACAAAAATCAATCAAACAAACAAACAATCTGGTAAAGAAGCTTTCCTCAGAAAACCTGCCCAAGCTGGAAACACTCTGAAATATGCGATATCTAGGTCTGTTTAAATAATTTGTTTATAAAGAAATTCTCCCTGATGTGGTCATTTTTCATAATATAATTAATTGAAGAAAAGAAATAAAAACCTTTTTGTTGCAAAAGGATGACGTTTCTAGAAAAATGCTCTGTTTGGGTCCAGCAAGAGAGAGGCAAGAATTGTCAATCTGGTGTTGCTGTAAGTATCGAGAAAGTCCTTTTCTTAAATTCAGACAAGTTGTCTGTGAGAAGCAGTTAAGGTGAACTAAGAAAGGGTTAATAAAAGTAATGCCAGTGTGTAATTTCAACTCTATTGCCCTCCTGTATTGACTTTCTCTGTTATCAAGTTTCTATTACATAACCAGATTTATGCCACAGCTACAAGCATCACAAGCATAAATCAATGAGTGGGAGCAGCCGGCAAAGCCAGACAGGGAAATTGTTTTTAAGTCCCACAGACATTTGGTTCTAAGTCTGAAACTCTAGCAATGCTTGTGAACTTGTGACCATGGAAAGTGGTGTTGGTGGGGGAGGTCAGCTCTTTTCCTGAAGCCTGCCAAGCTCTCCACTGCTTAAGCTGCTGATGAAGTTGCAGCGAACATGCAGGAGGATGAAGCAGAGCAGGGGGAAGGAGAAAGCAGCCAAGGCACAAAAGCACCGTGGAGCAGCTCTTTCTTCTGTCACAGCTTCCATCGTGGAGGCTGAAGTACTTGAACATTCATTATCCCCTGAGGAGAATGGCAAAGTGATCCTTTTGACTGTTTTCAGCCCGTTTCACCCATGGATTAGATATTGAGAAGGAAACAAGCTGCAGAAAAACAGTTTCTTCTTTCTGACTGAACTATTTTCTTATTCTGAAAATAAGGCTACTTAGATAATTTCTTCAATACCAGACTAGCATCAGTACAGACTTCTTTCTGCTTGTTTTTGTGTTTGGCTTCAGAGGAGTTTGTTTCAGGCAATGGGACATCTGAAAAATATCCCGTGCTTTCTGTGAGAAGCGTAACAATGAAGAAGATCTAAATTTTTTCTGAGTTAAATGTGCAATTCCTGTGTCTGTTTGTTAACGGTAGAGCAGTACCCACTTTTGATTAGCAAACCTTCTGCAACTTTCAGAATAACTCACAGTCAGGAGGGTGTCAGGCAGATCGTCGTTCTTTCCATTCTAAAGAGCTAAAGACCATGGACTATTGCAGAGCATTCATGCCTGTCTGTCAGGAAAGGTAGCCTGTTCAGCATGTCCCACCCACCTGGAACCCCAGCTGTAGCAATTCAGAGATCCACTAGAATGCAGCATGGCTGCACGTTGCCACACAAGTAGGGATCTCTGCTGCAATGGTCTCAGAACAGCCCAGGGTACAAGCAGAAACCCGAGTCTTTTCCTACTGTGGACTCTAGCACCAGCAAAAAAGTAAGCCTTTAGAAGGACTCCACAGTCTTGGAACGAGTGAGAGCAAGAGAGTGATACTAGTAGAAAATTATTTTAACAGACTTCACAAAAGATAAAGGTATTTTCCTTGGACATTTGCAACTCCTCTGTCCTTCAGTATTTTGTGTGCAAGTTGAAATTAACCCATATATTCTTCAGGGGCTAATACATCTTCTGAGAGTCCCTGAACATAGCTGCAACCTGAGGGTTTCTGTTTGTGTTTTGCAGAGGAAGCTGTGACATTTTCCACAACCAGGCAATTGCCTACTCTGTATCTACAACTAATTCTAATGGTAGCTGACTATCGAAGGGAAGGAGGCAAGGATTGTGGAGTTAGAAACAATTCTCTTTGAATAGAATAACTCTGGACAGTACCTGTGGTGGCTTATCCACTTTCAAGTTCAACTTGTTGCTATGATCCTTTCTCACTTGCCAGATGGATATTCCAACTGATGACTATTGTACAGTGCCATCACTTTTAAACAGTCTTTCCAAATAAAAAGACTGTCAAAACCTGTCAAATTCCTGGACAAAGTTTGTCTTCAATTAATTAACATTTTTCCTCACAAGGAATTTTTGCAAACATCACTTATCTCTTCTGCCTTTCTGATTTACTTTGGTAAGAACTCTAGAGTCATCATGCTTTGGGGTTTTTTAAATTAAAAGAAGCAATACAGCATTTGTTTTCTGGGCCCTTGCAGAATCTATGTAATATTTAAATCCAGAAAATGCAAAACTAAAAGTATCAAATATATGGCCTTACATTTGTAATACTTGTTCTGGAAATGACATTTTGTTCTTATTGCCATTTAACATCAACTTGAAAACAGTTCTTAAAAATTAATGGCCTATGCTAAATAGATACTGAAGGATCAGTGTCTAATTTTAGCTAGACTATATTATAATAAGCAATTACTTTTTCTCACATCATGGTTATATAGCATGACCAAGTTTAAATATCTGATTTAGTAAGCCCCTGAAATGAATAATAAAACTTCTTGAAGGAAGAGTAAAAAACCTTGTATTACTCACTGAAAACTCACACAGAAGTTTCTTTCAGTTTATTCAACTGATGAGCTGATAACTGCACTGATACAAGGGGGAAGTATATAAACAAATTTGTGTCTTTTAATAGCTTTTTGTAGTGTTATGTTTTAAAAAAAATCCCTCCCTTTCCTTAGAACCTTTAAAGGCCCTTTCCCAGTGGTCTGGGTTTGCTGTATGGTCAGTAAGACAAGCAGGTTACACTGTTTTCTAGTGTCTTGGAGGGGAAGGGATGTACACAACAGCACTGACAGCCCCTGTGGATCAGGACCCAGTTCCACCTCTCTTTCTAGATGCATTCACTAGACAGGAGTGCTGCCAGCAGTGAGGTCTCGTTTCCAACAGAAGAAATGAGATCAGATGTAAAATCCAGTGCTGTTTAACAGCACTGAAGGTTTCAGTATCTGTCCCTCAGACTTTTCAAAATGCCTCCTAGCATCAGATTCTCCTTTCTTCTTCTTTTCTTCTTGAATGCTGTTCTTGCTGTGGTAGTTCCCAGATAAAATGCTAAAGAGCCAGGGCATGGTTGTCTGAGCCTGTATCAATAACCATTCCGTGCCAAGAAGTCTAGAGCATTCATAATGCCATTTTTGATCTTGTTAGCTTCAAGGTGCCTTGTAACATTACTATTTTTATGTACCAGAGATCTTATCACAGAGCACAGATCTATTCAAATATAGGACAAAAAGATGATTTCTGCACAGAGAACACATCTGAATATGACAGAGAATTGACTTACAGATACAAATAGAGGCAAAATAAAGTAATGGTGATCCTAGAAGGTTGTATTCATACAGCATTAGCAGCTTGATCACTGTTTTGGGAGGAGGAAGGGAATGTAGTTAATGCAAGTATTGTTTTCATATCTTTTCTGCATTTTCCACGTGCATGTAACCCCAATTACAAGAAATGCATACCTTGTACAACAAACTTTCTCACTGGCATGGTTACATTTTTCTTATTTATTTTTATTCTTTAGCAAGTTAAAAATCATGGATGGTAGCAGAACTGATGCAAAACTCAATAAAAATAAGCATATCACTGTACACATGTATAAACATATTCAGTATCTATGATGTTTCGTACTGACTGCAAGTGCAGTTTTTGCTTCCTGAACAGCTTCCACAAGTAGTTTCATTGGATTTCCACTACAGTATCAGTCAGTCCAGGCAAGTGACATTATCAGTCTCACAGTAATGTGAATGAAATTACATGTGGTAATGTCAAACAGCAAATGTTGAGGTACCCAATTCGATCAGGTATAACTTGATTTTAAGAAAAACTACACTTGAATCAAAATGTATGTCTAGACATATAGCCAATAGTATTTTTTTCTTTGATTAGTTTTTTTTAATCTTTTAAATTATTTCAGAATAGATTAAACATACAATAATTACAGTGTTTATGTGAAATCCAGATTTGAAAGTGAGCGATATTGATGACCATGTCTAGTTCTTAGCATTCTGGCTGATGCACATGTATTGATGGTATAACACTGTCATATGAATTCTGAAAAAATAGTATTATATTAGATTTCTTTTTTTGACTACTTAAAAAGTTAGCAATAGTAGCAATGCTTTTGAAAAATTCTAATTTTTGGAAGAATTCTGGAGCTCTAATACTTTTGAAAGCCAAAACTCCAACCAGTAATAGAAGTAAAAGAACATGAGGAAAAATTTTGGTCAGAGGAAACAAAATATCATCAAAATGCTTCCTAGGGAAAATTGTATCTCGTTATCTTGATCAGTGTGAGAGAATAGTGTAGAATTATTCATATAGATCACATTGGCAAGAGCTTTTAGAGCTCACATAAAGAATAATGTACACTTCCTTTCTTGAGCTCACCCAGAGTGACCAATAATGATGAATTCAAATGAGGGCATAAAATTTGTTTCAACCTATCATTCATGAGGAAAGCCTCTCTATGTATCACATGGTATTTGTCCCAGATGAACACACAACTTTTTTTTTTTCATGCTCTGGAATGCTGGGGCAAGTGCAAAGAGCAGTAAAAGTTGAGATATTTTCAAAGGAGACCCATAATATTGAAAAAGTACAATTCTTTCTTTTCAGTAAAAGCCATATTAAATAACATGGCCTTAAAATTCTACCCAGAGAAATAAGACAAAATGTAATTTTTACTTGAAGCTGACTTATATTAATTTTCTCTGAGAAAAACTATTATAAATTAAACTATTTGTATTAAACACAACAACAACAAAATCGTGTTTCACTACAAACTACAGCATACATTTAACTAGAATTATTGGTGGCAGTCATACAGCATAGAAGATGTTAATTTTCTTTTGCTGTCCTTTCAGTAAGCTACTATCCATAGAAGTCACATCATGCACATTCAGACAGCAGACATAGGTAAATCAATTTAAGCAATTTTGATAAGAAATTACCAGGGGAAAAAAAAAAAAATATATATATACCCTAGACTCCCTTCTGTACAGAGAATTTTGAAGAATTTCTTGCAAAAATCTATGTCCATGCTCATGGACCAGTTTTACTCTCAAATATTAAATATCCTAAGTGAAAGGAAAAGCAGAACAAGGACAGGAAAGTCATAAACCCTAAATTAATTGAGATTGTGATGAGCACTGTTTGTCCCCCCCCATTCCCAGAAGTGGGAACAATTTTTAATCCTTTTTAAGGATGAACTCATGCAGATCTAATGATGCTGATTCACAGGCACACTGAGGTAATGCACTTCACATAAGAAGGACATTGCATCATTTCATCAGGTCTCAAAACGTAAGTATTAAGGGGCATTTCACCATGGCATCAGCTTTTACTGTAATCAAAGACTCCAAGGTATGATTACAGCTAGGCAGGTCACACAGTGGGGTAGACTCACTGAGGCAGTAAGATGGTCCCAATCTAAAGAACATAAGGCAGGAGACACAAGCCAATTCTCTTATTGTATAACAGCACATAATGTTATATTATGTCTTAAAAAAATCAATTTAAGTTATGTTCCACCCAACTGCTTCTGGTTAAGAGGAAAAAAACTTACATGAGGACTGCTCATATTTATATCAAAGCTAAACACTGTGGAAAGAGGCTGCAAAACGAGATTTTTTCTTGCAGGACAGGATAAGTATCAATTAACTGAAGTGTGCAAAGAAAGTGCAGTGTTTTAAAACCTCTATGTTTTTATGTGCTGTTTCATATTTGGAAGGAAACAAGAAATACCATTGTTCTGATGCTCATTTTTAAAAAATGAACTCAGGAAGAGAATATGACACGTAAATATATGCCTCTCTCCCGGGGAGAGCAAAGGTAGCTCCCGGAGTTATGATGTGCTTATCTTTTTTATAGAGTCCTGACCCAGAGCTGCCACAAGCTGCTTCCACCAAGGCCTGTGGTTCCTCCCCTCTCCCAAGGGATAACAGGGTGTGAAATGGAGAGTAGGGTACGCAGTTGTCATGAAATACAAATAGTACTTCACCTAGAAGTTAGGAAAAGCAGCTAAAAACTGAAGATAATAAGATCTGGGTCATCCCTTCATCCCTGTGGGCACCCCTCTGGGCCAGGCTCACTGACTCTGTGCTCCAGCATCCCCACACTGCAGCTATTGCAGTCAGTGGCACATCCCCACCACCCAAGCAGAGGCACCACTGGTGGGCCAAGGCACAGCAACTTGTTTGCAAGAAAGGTCAGCATGATGTTTCTCAAACACCACTCTCTCTCCTTTTATGGATTTTTTAAAATCACATTTATTATATGTCTCGGTTTTGGAGACAAAACTTCAGGAGGAAACACTCTGGAATGAGTGTCTCCTCCGCAGGGAAAAGGGACCCCCCCTTTTCCTCCACCAATAAGACAAGTGGGTCACAGCAAGTGAAAGTGGAAAAAACAAACTGTTTATTAACACACAAACAAAACAGGGTAGAACAGGATAAAAAAACCCTCAAAATACAACAAATTCCCAGAGAGGGAACAGACACTGGGGCTCGGACCAGCCAGAGCCACCCCGCAGGCCCGTCAGGGCCACCCCCACAGGCTCCCCAGACCGGCGAGGAGGGAAGGGAGGCAGTGAGAGGGAAGGGAAAAGGAACGAGAGAAAAAAACCCAACAGAACCTTTCTTCCGGTAGCCAGAACAAAGCAGAAACCCAAAAAACAGCACAGTGCTCCTGGCGCACTCCCTCCCGAGCCTCCCCGAGGCCCTGCCCAGGCCCTGGAGCCCCTGAGCCTTTGGGCTGAGCCGTTCAACCGCCCCCTCGGGTCCGTGGCTCCAGCCCCACCCCCGGGTCCATCGTAAAGGCACAGCGTCCTTGGGCATTGAGCGGGCGGTTAAGGAATAAAGCGGCTTCATAACATCACCCCAGGACATTATATAGAAACATAAAATACTCAGGCACTTGATGCTTCTTCACTTAAGGAAAACACCATAAAATTTGACTGATATAGAAATTTGACTTATATAGAGATGTAAGATTATTGCTTGAGTGCTTGAGTGCTTTCGTTTTGGGGTTTTTTTTCTGGGCAAGTGCCTGTTTTCCCCCCAGAGATGAATGCTGGATAAATCTTGAAGAATTACAGACAAGCATTCATGACATGTAGTAGTCTTATTCTTGTTGAAAAGTCCAAAAACTCCTGTGGATTCTCAATGCAATGGTTGAGCACACACTCCTCTCTACCCGTTTGCATGTCGTAGCCCACATGCTCACAGTACTCAAGCACTGTTGTCCTGCAGCAAGTCTGAGACATTTTCAGCAGTGTTGGGCTTGCTCTGTAGGTTCATACAACACCAAGTTGCATTTCATAGCCCTGTTGAGGGGACTATCTATTCTTCTGGATTTCCATGTCTTCAAAACTAGCGTGTTGAAAGGCTTTAAGCAGGGCACTGACATAAATTCCAACCTGTTCAAATATTTCTGACAATATTTGGGGCTACTCTGACCAGACTTTCTGTGCATTATTTATATAGACATGAGTAAAATCTGAATCCAGTTTTCTTTAACTGCTGATTTCACTGCCATGAGTCCTACACATGCTATCCCATCATTTTTATGGGGCCAGCCCTTGCACTAATTTGTACATGAAATCTGCTGTTGTGATTTGTGAGTGGTTGGATCTTGTGTTTCCTCTTCACTAATTATCCCACATACTTCAGAGTACTCCCAGAATATTGGATAAGTTTTGTTTACACCCTCTTTTGGCACTCAGCAGCCCTTTCCTAGATCTAGAGTTTTATTTTGTGTAAGTTACTCTCCCACTGTCTACAAATAGAAATTGCCCATCACCCAACTCTTCAGAGTGACTGCTGACTTGGTAATGAGCTCAGGCAGTTTCTGAGCACTGCAACACCAGATTTGCTCCTTCTTGCTACAAAGGTTCATCTCTACTATTATTTCTATAACTGGGCCAATGGATAATTTCTTTTTGCCTGTTCCTAGATGAAATCCATATCTATGGAAAGAAAAGACTTAATAGGTATATATCTGAGAGAAATTTTCATTTATTTTACTCAGAAAATGAAAAATTAGCTCTCACAGCTCTTCCCCCAAAGCTTTTTTTTTTATTTCCGCAAGAATAGCTCTGTGTATCTGTTTTCAAACTTTATCTTCATGACAGTTGTCTATAAGAAGAAACTGGTCTGCTTATTTAAACTCTGTCATTGTATACGAAATGAAAGCTTTTATTGTATCACATTACATATATGGTGAGGTAGGGTTGAGAGCGTATAAAAGAAGTCCAGTATCTACATTTGTTCATTCATTGCATCACCGTATTTAGTTGCCTATTCACATGAAACAACAACACTTTTGTATAAATGTGCTGTTTAAAATCTAGTCTACTATACAAAACTTATTCTACAGTCTACTTTATTTTAGTTTTCCTAATGTTTTCTTTACACTTTGCAGAGATATGAGACCATCTTACCCTTTTATTTAACATCTTTTTGGGAGAGGGAAGAAGGGCTAATAATGTGTGAAAAGAAATGTGTATGGGTGTCACCCACTGAGCACTGGTAGAAGTGACATGTTTAATGCCACTCAGCTTTATTTGTTATTAGTGTGCCAAGGGGTCTCTTTTGTACACACTGAGCCTTACAGTGTCAATGTATTTATCTAAGTAGCTTGTATGGCAGAGAATTACACAGTCGTATGTACTGGTGTTAAAAGTGGATAGACTCTATGTCTATGTCTAGCTAGAAGTGATTTTGAAAGTTTCTCCTTTTTTCACTGGAAGAAAATTTACTTAAAAATAAGTCTTGACAATAACAGAAATAGGTGTTTCCTATCAAATGACTGTAACATAAGGAGAGTTGCTAAATGAAAAACCGCAGTCAAATAATTATGTGTTTAATATTCCTAATGCTAAATGATGAACTTAAAGTAAAAAGTAGCATGGCTTACACATTTCTCCTGCCTTCTCTGTATCTTTCCTTGTAAAGCATTTGCCTCAGACTGCCCCCAGGCCTTTCCTGCCTGCCTTCCTCCTATAAGGTTTGAAGTAAAAGAATAACACCACCTCAGAGAGGGCTGCAGAGTCCAGAAGGTTAATTTGGCAGAGACTCTCCTCAGGGACACGTCTTCCAGTTTTCAAAGCTATTTCCAGATTAAATGACCATCTCAAGCTGCCTCTTTTCTGCAGCGTTACTGAAGGCTTTCAGCTACCCCAATTAGCATCATTAAATCTGCAGCAGATTATCTGACATCTGAGTTGCCTCGTGTACTTTGGTATCAGAAAACTGTCCCACAAATTGATTCCCAAATAAATCACTTTTTACTTATTTTTTTTTTTTTAAATAAGAGCAGCCTCTTACCTCTGGATGCTGTCTGCTATGCTGCAAACCCTCTAGCTTCTATCTGGCATATTTTCCCTGAAAATCAGCTTTTGGCCTGCTGGATCAGAAGCTGAGTGAGTGTAAATCAGTGGCAGGGGCTGGAGCTGAGCCAGCAGTATTAGGCAGGACCCCTCATGGAGGCAGAAGCATTCACCCACGACACGAGCCCAGAGCTCAGCCAGCAGCACGCCAAGGAACATCTTCTCCCTCTTTGTGTTTTCTTCACTGTCTGCTTGCTTTTATTGGAGCATCTTACTGTGTATGCAATTACAGAGATGCATTTGTACCTTAAGAACATGAATGACTTAAAAGAAGAACAATACTCCCAAATATTTATATAAATCACAAGTTTGAGTATACTCAAAGGAGTATGAGAGAAAAGTGTCTGAAAGGACATTCATGTATATTAGTGAGATGTGCAATTCCCAAACTGGTGAATGATGTCGCTGCACAATTTCATGTCTCAATATGCCAAAGCATGATATAGTAAGTAAATATGCAGCATAAAACTTCATAGAGATATTGAAGGATTCTGTTAAACTAGAAAAAAGGCTTAGCTTTCTGTTAGTGCTAAGCTGAGGGGAGCAGCAGGGCTGAGGAGCAGATGCTGCTGGGGCAGAGACTGACAGCCCTGAGGTTTGCTGAAATGGGCTCCAGGCCCATGGGCAGGGTGAGGGGAGTCTGGCTGGGGCCAGTTGCTCTTCTTGGTACCTTCAGGACCCTGAGCATATGCAGCTTTGAGCAAATATCCAAGCAAAATGCAGTAGGAGAGACTCATAGCTGTGGTTTGAATGAAACCAGCAAACAGTTAGCTTTTAAATTACCCTTGAAAAGGCATGTTGAGGGTGGGCTTTTTAGGTGACCATCCTAAACATCTTGCACACATGCATGCATGAAAGAAGACAATTTTAATTATATTTTTGTCGTAGTCTTGCTGTCAGAGTAATCATAAACTCTGATGTTTCTCATCAGCTGTGCTCTGTTAGAAATGAAACATCTCAGTGTGACAGCAAAAAGATTTCATGAGTGCACCCGTCAGATCCTGGAAGTGAGAAAGCTGGTGCAGCGGATTATAAAAGTGTTCTCACTACACAAGCATTCAGTCCCTGTGATTAAATGCATTTCACAGTGAAGGGAAACACATCATCTGACTCCACTGGTTGTGACTAGGTGGGTGAATTAAAGCAAACCCGGGGGGTTTCCATACTCAGACAGAGTATGTAGTAGTCTTTAAGTAAGTTAGTGTCTTTAAGTAAGCCTGCAATTACTGGTACACCAACTGTCATAGCCCCTCAGAAATGGAAAAATCATTTTGCTCAGATTGTGGAATTCCAAGACTACCTGTATCCTGCATTACCCTACACAGCTCTTCATCTCTTGTTCTAAAATTAATGAAATTCAGCCTTTTCCCCCACATTTCTTTAAAAAAACTTTCAAGTTAAGAATTTTGTGTCATATTTTGAGTCACTAAAGTGCTAACAATTGGGCTGTCACTGCATTGAAACGAGCAGAAGACAGACGAGAGATGTGTCCTTTCTTCTGCCTCCTTGTGCGGAGTGAAGACCCAAAGCCAAGAAGATCAGAGAGTGCAGAGGTGAACTTCAGCCACCACACTCCCACCCCAGTGAGATCCCAGCCTTCAGCCCTGTGGCTGATGGTGGGCCACACAACAGCAGTGGAAAGACACTAAAATGGTTGCAAAATCCTTCCCAATATACATTTATTTGAGCTTTCTTGCCCCTGCAAGAAAGTGCATGAATAATATGAGGGAAAAAAAATGAAAGTATTAACACAAATTTTTGCAGTTCGGTCTCCTTTTTGGAAGTTGTAAGAGAAATATTGGGTAGTCTGCAACACACAAAATAGTAATTTTTGAGTAGTGTTATGAAGGAAATGGATAATCCTTGATTACTGGGGGGATGGGGGGGGCAGGATAGGATGGATGATTCCTTGATTAGAAAGGTCAATAGACAAGATTTTAAATCTACAGGGTTAAAGTTTTCAAGGAAATGCTTATAGCTTATTTCCAGCTACAGAGATTTTAGCAAAGTCTGCCCCAAGTTAGTGTAAAAGCAAAGTGACAATAGCTCAGAAGTGTTTTCTTCATATTCTCTTGCTAATGACATTGTTATGTTTCAGAAACTAATTTTTTGATATTCAGATTCTACTCTGGAAGCATGAATTATGTTAAGGAAAAAATTACTCCTGATAATAATTTTACCGAGATCCACAGAAGTATGTCCCAAAAAAATTCTACTTAGCCTAAATAAAAGTTGGAAAAACAGATTCTAAATCTAGTTCTTTCCTTGCTGATAGTATTTGGAACAGTATTACACACACCTTTATTTTTCCTTGAGATATAAAATTCAGTCATAAATCAAGCACTGTGTTCAAGCATTTATCCTTAGTCTAATGTCATTTTCCTTACCATCCTGTTACACTGCTTTTGAAGTTAGCCTGCCCTACAAAAAATTGATTTCCTAAAACATAATGGAAATATTCAAAAATCTCCTTTTTTGTGGGATATTTTTAAATAGAAGGAAGCACTTTCTTCAGTGTCCATGTTTTATTTCTTATTTTTTGTCTACAGATTTTAATTTAAAGCATGCACGAGTATTTTTCTTGGCTCACTCTGCTAGACCCAACTGTAACATCATTTTCCAAAATGCCCACACAGTGAAATCTATTCTGCCATAAAAGATTTAATTTAAGTAAAGTTGATCTTAACATCAGATTTAAGGGTTTGGTTTAAATTTATAAACACAAGGAAATTCCAGGCACTGTAAATGAAAGATTAAAAAAGGTCATTCATTCTTTAATTGAGAAAGATTATAGTGATATCTGCCTATTTATTTATTCCATCAATCCCTAGCTCTGAATTTTCTTCCTTACTCTCAGACAAGCAGTCACTGTGTTGTCAAAGACACTTTGTATTTGAATTCAAGAAATTCCAAAAGTCTCCTGATATACTTTAGTAACCACACAGTGATTGAAATCTGATACTGTCAGTATGCTTTAAAGACAAATTTACTGCCAAGATGGTAACAAATAATAAATTATACACCCCCAAAGGATGGCATGATCAACTTCCTTGGCTGCTCTGGCTGGAAGAGGACTTGCAGAACCAGGCTCCCAAGTAGGTGCAGTCTCTCGTGCCCAGGCTTTCCTGGGAGGTTTCAGTTCACAAATCATTTCTGTATAGACTGCAAAGCCTCCCAGGGAGCTACTACAATCTCATGGGTCAACACAGACTAGCAGGGGCTCTTTTTGAAGTAAAAAGTTGCACAGAAGATGAGGGACTGTTTTTACTTACGCATCTAGATTAATAAGATAGATAGATAGATAGATCGATATATGATAGAGTGTGATTCCTCAAGGCTCCTGGATAACCTGTATATTGACTCATTTTAAAAGCTTACTGAAATATTCACTTCCTGCATGCACGTTGAAAATTAAATCTCATAACATATGCAGGCTATACTCTTCATACATCAAAACACAAACACAGACACTTTGGCAGAAAGAAAAGTAGTGTTAATGAAGCAGTTAGATCTATAATAAAGAATTTCTTTGAAACGTTTTTGTCATACCAGGTTTTACTCTGGGAGAATGTTGCATGCTTTGAAATCACAGGTCTGGTGAATCTGTAATGGCAAGGCTGACAGACACATTAGCACTCCCTGTGCAGAAACCATGGCGATGGTCACCTTATACATATGAATAAGTAAAAAAGGTATATTGCAGCAGCAATATCTAGACATCCAAAGTATATGGGTGGCATGGGATAATTGGTTAATCAAGATTTGGAAAAGTAAGGATATTTTAATAGGTATGTGTTTGTGAGGAATCAGAAGCTTTGAAACTTTAAAGGTTTTAAAGATGTGAGGGATGGAGAACTAAGTGGAGAAAAATTACGGCGTTATGCCTATAATAATTAAAAATAAGGAGAAGAACAAATGAGTAATTCTATGTCAATCAGCTTCCTTTTGCTGAGGAACATAATACTCAGGTGCTTATGCTAAACAAACTTAACCTTTATGAAAGCTTATTATGGGCCAATTCTTCTAGAAGTGGCTGCAGTTTTACTACAAGTTCATTGAAAAGAAGAAGTTAATGAGTTCGCAGCAGTCTCTTTAGTTTTTTTCTCAGAATAAGGAGTGAAATTTGAGTTACAAGCTAGAAAAGAATTCTGGCACATAGAAGTCTATAATGGTTGCTAATTTTTATATCCATTTGGTTTGATTTTGCAGCATTGGACCTTTTTCATCTGTGACCTTAGCAAAGCTGGTGTTCTCTCTCAGACAGACAGAACACAGTATGGCAACCCGAAACCCGGGTGCCTCTGCTGAACTGCGAATGAATAACACGTCACACCATGATTTCAAGACAGTGGAGACGTAGAGTGGATTAAATCCCCAGGAACGATTTCCCAAAACAATTTTGCCCGTCTCTTTCAGTGCAGGCCAGGCAGGAGAGTGCTGGGAGGACGGCCGAGCTCCTCGCTCCAGCCGCTCCCCCCGGCGCTGCCTCCCTCGGAGCCGGGCCGCCCGGGATGAAGGAGCGGGGCCACGGCGCGGGTTCGGTCACTCCGCCAATGTGCCCGGCCGCATTCTCCGTCTCCGTGCAATGCTCCATGACAACAAGGTGAGACGGCAGAGGTTACCCGAACAGCTGCTTCCTAAGCCAGAAATTCCAGGCATTGAAAACCATCTGTCTATACATTCACAAATGTATATAAGGGCAATCTATCAGGCTGCGGCACTGCAGCTGCCACTCCATCAGGCCTGCTTCCTTTCTCCAGGCTGAACAATAAGAGCTAGTTCTTCACTTTGTGTCACACAGAATGGCTGATTTGATTAAGTCCCCAACTCTCATTATGCTAGGTAGGGGTGTAGAATTTCAATGATAATCCATAATGCATGACCAGTTTGTCGCCATGGTAACATAAATTCAAGGTTACTAGCTCAGACGCATAATTGGGTGTGCATTGAGTGCTGAAGAAGGGCTGTTAAAATTCTTGTCATAGAAGAGTAGCATCCATCATACTGTCTGAAATTGCAAAGTACTCATAATCAGAAAAAAATCCTTGGAGAAAAATGTTAATAAAATAACGATTACATCTAATATAATTGTTTAAGTTTAAAAAACCAAAGTGGTTGAAGTATTTTAGTTAATAAGAATGGAAAAGGCAACTCATTAACTGCAGAAGACTTCGTTTGAACATTCCCCACCCCCCAATATTTGCATTGTAAGATGGACCCAAAGCAGTTCAGCTCTGAAACTGACTGATTAGCTCAGAATCTAATCCATATGATGCAGTAAAAGATGACGCTTTGCACACGGACGGCACAGCCTTATAGGCATCGTTTGTCCAGTTTGATCTTTTGTGGGTAAACATATCTTCGAAATTAGCTGCACTAAGGATGAGAGGACTGTTGCACGCTGATTTTTAAAATTTTTTAGATGTTGCCCTGAATTATTGCACTATACAGCAGCCATTTTAACTATTCAAGATGAAATAGGTAAGGTCAAATCGAACAGATGGAAACAAGACATTTAAAATCAGACTGAGTAAAGCTCTAGCATGTATATAGAAGGTAGTGATCTTACTCCAGCAGATGGATGGAATAGATGACCTAGAAAGGCTTCTCTTTTTCTTTTTTTTTTTCTCTCTCTGTCTCATTTCTATGCATTTGTGACTGCAACATACCTGAAACCTGGCATTCAGTATATTAACGTAGTGTGGGGAGGGGATTGGTTTTTCGTTTTTAAAAATATTCTGGTGTACATCTCTCCTGTATTCCTATAATATTAGCAAGATTGATGTGATGTTTGCAATACTTATTCCCCAACAAGCCTTATTTTGATGACCATCTTTGATAGCAAGGAAGAATAGACAAATCAGATTTTACATGAGCGCTTCCAATATGTCAGGGGCTTAAACGTAGCATGTCACTACAGGAAGAAAGATCATTACTAAATGAATATTTTCTTCAGCTCCAGCCCCATTTTCCTTGATATTGTCTGACTTGTATGTATGTGTTTTATAGCCTTGGCAAATTCTAGCTGAGATGCTTCAGCATATGGCTTTATTTATTAGGATTTCAAGTAGAATCTGACGTTATTTCAATGTATGTTTCTGTAACGATTTTAGAAGAGTTTCTTCAAAGGAATAAAACCTCAGTTTACGCCTTTTGAGTCAAATCTGTCCCTTGTATCTGGAACTGAGCTTTTATCTAATTCTGTTGGAGATGCTTATGATTTGTTGGGTGAACTGCTTAAAAATAACAATAGAAAATTCCCATTATATGGAAGTGGAAAGGCTAAGGAAAAGGTTATTCCAGCATGAATTTTCTGCAGAGATTAAACTAATCTATTTGGGCTTTCCAGATTTCAGATTGCACTGTTTTCTAATCTACCCTGCATTTACATTTTGAAAACAGAAATTGTAGGCAACTTAACGTAAACATAATTCAAACTGTTAAACTACAGTGAATTTTAAAAGAATTTTTGAAGTGTGTTTGGTATTGGTTACTTTTTATATTTTTCATGTTTATTTCTGAGAAGATTATTTAAGAACTGACAGTTTTCATTAACAAAATTGCATTATTTTTTGTAAGGTTAGAAAATATGGGTGCTAAGATGCAATTTTTAAAAATTGATTTTTGCAGTGAACCAGGTCCTTTTCTGAACAAGTCACCATTTCAAAATTGTTCAGATCTGCAACTAATTTCCATTACAGAAAAATGTGCTGGATCATAAGCCCATATACACCTTGTAGGCAGTAGGATTTTTCACGAGTGGGAAACGGCAAGATCAGATGCTACAGTAATGGAGGCTGTGGTTGTAGCATACTGAATTTATTTTTCTCTGTGTGTAAGACCTATTTTTGTACATAAAAACATATATTACTCTTCAATATCAAGATAGGACTGTGTGTTCAATGTTGTGTTTTATTTCAACACAGCCTGGCTTAATATGAAGCTTGCAAATATCGCATCTGGAGGTGTATTCTCTTCTTGATGTGCACATGTAATTCCAATTAACATTAAGAATGTTAATGAGAATATGCCCCTCTAGGGGCTGGAGAGGGGGAGGTGAGGGAGCAGGTTTGTAGTTCTGATTTAAATAACAAGTGACTTTTGTGGGGAATACCAGCATGTGGTCTCATGCACTTATATTGTGGAAATGCAGTGGCTCTGAATGAGAGTGCAGGATTTAAACACTGATGCTCAGTGATGCTTAGCCAAGTGAACCCGTTGTTGGGGGCAAATATTAAATCCCAATGTGCCTTCTCCAGGAAGGAATATTTGTAAAAATGCTTACTTCTGTATTTGTCCACAGGCATAAAAGGCTCCACTGCAAGAGACTGGGCTGTGGTTTTGTGATTTTATTTTTTTTAAAGACTAGCTTAGTTTGAAGAAAGGAACCATTTAATTACTTCTTGTTTCTCAAGTATGCAGAATGTATAGAAGAGCTTTTAAAGCCTTAAGCAGCAATGTGCTCCTATGCTTTGATTAATTTACGTGTTGTTCTTTTAGTGTCACAAGGAGGAAATACATTTAATATCAGATTTCAAAATAACCACAATATCTATCTTAAAATGGCTATTAAATCATTGTCTTTTCTTTGAAAGGGTCACTGGTGATATTTTGAGGAATCCTGTGTAAGCAAAGAGTAAGAATAACTATAGCACTTCCATTTCTGAAAGTGGAAGATAACAGATTATGAAGTGGTTTTAAGGCAAGAAGGTATGCAATATGTATCTTATAATTGCAGGAAAATGTGCTTAATAAATTAAGTGGAATTATCATTTCATTTCAATAGATAAAAACAGAGATAGTGTTTATATGTAGAATATATTTTCCTGTGTTTTTTTGCCAGAGGACAAAACCATAGTACAACAAACAAGGATAACATGCAAAACATTTAAGAAGAAAAAATAGAAATAAGAAAGACAAAATTTTTACTGTCCTAAGAAATTATTTCTCTTTTCATTTTTTTTTTCTGATAGTGGTTATTACAAGGCATAAAAATAACCAAGAAATAAAAAGATATATTACTGTTTAATGTGCCATCTAACTCTTTTGTTACCAGTGACAGAAAAAATACCACAAACAATATAATTTATCTGTTTTGTCAATTCTTGCTGCATAAACTTTCTGCGTGCCTTTTCAATTTACACATAGGGAAATGCTGTTCATTTCATTGATCTGACACGTCACATTTCATTGTGTTGATTTCAATGCAAGTGTTATTGCAGGATGGGCAACGTGCAGCCAGCAGGATATATTAAACATGTAAAGTGCAAAATGTGTGCTTTGTAGATGTCTTTTACTGTGACATTTTTTAGGTCAAGCAGTTGAAAAGCTGTTATTTGAATATTTGTCTTGTACATTTTATTTGTTGAGTTTGGTATTTGTAAAATGTATATTTTATAAGTACACAGTGGTATATTTGAAATTATAAAATACCATGTAACCCCCAACTTGTTCAGGGCCTGATCATATAGTTATCATTACACAGGTAACTCAAGGCTTTTAATAAAACTATTAGAGACAATAAGAATTGTCCTCGTACTTAGGAAGTAATCATTTAAGGCTTAGATTTGTTCTTCTCCCACATCATTCAGTAGTCTCTGTGAAATTTTGGTGGTTTTATGAAAAAATTATTTTTCCCAGACTGGTGTCAATGCTCTCTCACTCCCATCTCTCAGTGTGAAAAGACTACATATATACAAGAAGATGTAGGAATTGTAAGAAGGCATGATGGGAAAACCAGAACTATTACTAGCAGATGTAGGTGAGTGAATCCATTTAGGAAAAACAAGGCTAGAACAATTTTTTAATCAGAGGTTTTCAACCCCATTAATCAATTTCTTCAGGTCTGAAAAAGAGGACAGTGTTCAGCTGCAATACCTCCACGTATTTATTAAGTTCTTCATTTTGAAGAAAAAATCAGTCATTAAATCAAAATAAAGACATCAAAAGCAAATTAAACAGATTAAAAGGGTTATGATACATGGACAACATGGTGACCAAAACACCAAGTCTAAGCTGAATAAATGTTTGTGCACCCCACATTGAGAGAGCACACACTTGAGCAGCAAGAACCAGGGAACATGCTGCTCCCAGTTTTCATGCTGCAAATCCAAGGAAATTTCATTAGACTCTATAGAGTAATTACAGAAAAGATCAGAATTTGTCTGTCTGGTTCTATCAGTCACATTAATTTGATTTCATTAGATATAAAGATTACTAATGCCATATCTTCCAGAAAAACAGAAGCAGAAACATTCTCAGAAAAGCATCACTTGTGAAAGGAAGTGTTTAAAATATCAAGACAAATGACAAGTTGTCTGTTAAACTTTGAGCAGTTCTTTTTTCCAGTGCCAATTTCTGATAATACACACAAAAATTAGTCTTTCACCACATCACAAAGGCTAAAAAAAATTAATAAAATATTAAGGAAGTAAATATGGAAACATACAAAGTAGTACACTAGAATTCCCTTTAATTCAAAAACAAAACCTTGAAGACAACAGATTTTTTTTTTAATCAGCTGCAATCAGAATTTGCAAAAAAAACCCAAAAGGAAAACGTTGCGGCACATATTAATCAGCTGCAATCAGAATTTGCAAAAAAAAAACCCAAAAGGAAAACGTTGCGGCACATTTACAAATTACATGGTGCCTTGGACTGCATGTAAGAAAACTCACCTATAGATTTGATGGTGCTTTTGCTGTTGGCTTACCTCAGACCTGACTGTTGGGATATCGCTTTTCTGGAACTGTCGATGTTTCACAATGCTCTCTAATGAAGAAGAAACTGCTGAATGAGAAAAGTGCCTGACAAGGATGAAATTCTCTGAACTGTCATCTGCAGAAGGTCATGTTGGCTGGTCATAATCTATCAAAACAGTAAATGTAATACACATTCTCTAGGCGTTTCAAGGATCAGTGGCAATGTGATTTCCAAAAATTTACAGTGGTACCTTGTGTGCTGAGAAATGATCACAACTCCTCACAATATTGAACTTGTCTTGAGGTGACTGAAATGGGTCAGTAAGTTAAATACTGCATCCATAGAAGCTCTTGGAAAAAGAAAAAAAAGATAGAAAATTATTGTTTCTGCTCTTAAAGGCAGCACTAGTAGCCTATCTTTGCTTTTTGGATGGTCAGGAAGAGCGGAAAGTATCTTCTTCTTTTGATAAATCTTCTCAAAGTGTGTTCTAAGTTTAAAATCAGTAAGGTATTCACCAGGAGTGCTAATGGCATTGAAAGAGTCCCATGTTTGATCCCCTCTATGGTCCTTTGCTGCTGCTAGTGGTGGCGTTCAGGGAAAGAAAGCTGAGCCTAAAATAGATTTCCTATCAAAACTGCTTCCCTATCAGTTCAACTGCTTCAGTTAAGAATGCGATTTATTTTTAAACATTATGCACAGGCCATTTGAACCTTTGCTGTAGGTAGAATCATACCATTTTATGCATGTTAATACCAGTACAGCTTGTTCATTTCCCTTTCTGCACTGGAATCAACTACCCAGATATAATCACTTTACATCAGTATAGCTGGGCTTGAAAAGGGGAAGATGGGATGTGACTTGCAGTTTTACTACTTTAAATGAACCTGAATATTTAAAGCAATACAAACTCTATGTTTAGACAGGGCTTAAGGCCTTGGAGAATTGTGAATATGAGTCATTGACTGTCTTTTGCACAAATTGTTCCAAGAACAAACCCCAGTCCTTGCCCAAACCCCTAATTAATGAAAACCAGCTAACCCTGATTATCATGTAGGGCACAGTAAGTGTGTTGAAGGGATTCTACTCAGATTTTAGCTGATGTGATTGAGCACCTATAACCTTGTTTTCCCCTTGCCAAGCTCAAGCAAAGGTGTTTCATCATAATGGGAATTATTCCCAAGTCAATTTTCACAGGTTTTTGCTCTGTCTCCTTTCAATCCATATGATCACAGTTAACTTTAACAATGATGAAGAAAAGAGACTTTGGTTTACTGTAAGTACATTTTTTTATCTTCTGACTCAGAAGTGACTGAAAATGTTTTACCCTGCCTTTACAAAAATCAAGTGCTGTTCTACAGAGAACAGGCAGGGAGATGTTAGACTGGGGACACAGACAATGTAGAAGTTTTGCACATAACAGAATGCAATTAAAATGAAATAAAAATAATAAAAACACAGCATTTAAATAACAATACATATCCCAAAGCACTTCACAAGTAGGTCAATATCACGATAAGCATTTGATTGCTGCTTACTTTAGTGGGAATGGTTTAAGAATGAAAAACAGTTTAGCCCAGTCTCCCTCTCGTTGTGGCAGTTCCACAAAAGCGACAATTTCTATAGAGCATCCTGCTCCTGAACACCCAGGCAGGAAAAGCTGGGCCAATACTGAATTACATCTCCAGCTGCACAGAAATATCAGTGTTATTTTCAGTTTGGTTTATGTTGGGTTTTAAAAATGTAAATTTTTATTTTTCAAAAATGTAAACATTGGAAACCAGAATAAAATGCATATTGGTTACCAGCATGCAGCTTATTTTTATCATTAAGTCACTTCAAGATCTAGATGCAGCATTCATGTGCCCTTGAAGCTGCGAAATGTGGGGATGGGAGGGGTGGATATGTGCACTCTGCAGGACTGAAGCATTAATCTAAGAAATCATATAGAGAAAAGAAAGCCAGTTTTTCATACCGCCATCAGTATTCCTATCCTACCAAGAGCTTTCATTAGATGATATTTAACTCAGATAATTACCTTTCTAGCTGACATTATCCATAGGAAATCACAATTTCACTATGCCAAAAAGAAGCTAAATGGCTAACTCTATTGCACTCCATACCTTTCAACTGATTTTTCAACTGATAATTTAAGGCAAAATATTCTCCCCCGTCTCCATGCAAGTGTGTGTTTCTATGTGGATGAAATCCTTCCTTTGTTTTCATTTGATTCTCCTGGAAATGGATAAAATTATATCCTTGAACAAGCTGTTTAACAGCAACTCTTTTGCTTTTATGCATTCCCTGGGTCTCAAATGGATTAAATTCATAGAACTCATCTTCACCTTGGAGTTACACACTATGAAGTATGTTTCACTCATTTCCCTCTGAAAAGAAAAGTCCCTAGCTCGAACCAACTCTTCCCACTCTGCTTGAGGACTAGAAGACTTTTGGGGGTGTAGGTGCTCCACTCTGACATGCAGATATTGCAATGTATTGGCAATGTGGGCACCACAGTCCTTTTCCTCTGCCAGCCTCTTCCTCAGAATTTGGGCTTCATAACCTCCATTTTATCCATATCCCTGGGTTTTTTTTCCAGTTCAGCCCTGTCTGTCCTCCCCTCCAGCACTTCAGCTCCAAGATTCTCAAGCACAGAATATAATTCCTAGGTGTTCTCAGGATATAAATGAAAACAAGCTTTGTCTTTAGGAAGACTGGCAGTAGCACAGAGTGTAGCTGCTCTGTCCCTTGTAAAGTTTTGGGGGCAGGAATCAGAACTATTGCATTGCAGTTACCCAATGTGGAACTCTTGTCCATTGCAGAACCTCAAAATTCAATTAAAAAGTAAGAGTATATTAATGACACTGTTTGTGCTTGTGTGTTCCTGTGACTAAGCCTAGAGCATTTAGCCATTGGATTTGCAAGTATTGTTTCTTTCCTGCTCTGTTATCCCAGAAATATCACCCCATAACCTTCATAACTATAACCAGGCTGATCCCATGTATGGAACAGATTAAGTGTGTCTCTCTTCTTTCCTGGTTGTCACTACACTGCTTGGGTCTAGGGCATGATTTAGTTCCACCAGCAAAGAATATTAGACTTTTCTTCAGGTTTGACCAGAAGGTCTCCAAGGGAACTGCTGGTTTCATATGTAACGAACATATGTGGGTTAGTTTGGTGTACATTTGATGTGCTCGTTACTAAAGCAGTGTTCGTGCTGACAGCAACTGGAATAATCCAGAGTTAAGAGCCTGAGGTATAAACTTTCCTCTCTTTGTCCTTTTCCCTTTACATCATCCACTGCCTATCTCAAATTTAAAAGCATCCTGTTCAAAAAACTAAGTACAGTATGAAGCAGAAAATCTGACATATCTGCTTTTAGCCATAAAAGAATGCACAAGGAATTTTTAAAACCATAAAAGCCATGAAGATGTGTCCCAAGAAACTTAAAATTGGATAAGCGCATACATTCAATGAAAGAAAAGTATACTAGGTACTTACGAGATTAACACCTGTAAACCATTTACTTTCAATTGTATGTCTTGATGTGAGAAGAGTATTGAACGAGTTGACATTTAGATGCCACTTCCAGTTCAGATTTTTCTATGATTCTATAATTGGGCTAAAAGTCATTAAGAGGAAGGGTTTATTTTGGTATGAAATTCCAAGAAGAACAAAAAACATTGTTTTAATCTCCAGGGTGGGTTTTACCTCATTCAACTTAATATGCTTAAAAGTAGTTTCCTTGCCCAAGCTGGTGTTCTTTAGGTCATTTGAGAAGAAGAAGCATCTCCAGAACTACTTTTTGTCCCCTTAGATACCTAACACGACCTGAACACACACATGTTCCTGAACAGGCACCTGTTTCTCTCCAGTAGCAGTACGAAAACTGCATGCAACAAACTTTCTGATGCTTGAGCTGAGAAAAGCTGAAATTACCTATTTTGCATAAACGTACACACCTCAATAAGTTACATTTTCCTGGTTATAACTTCTTACCTTCAAGCTGACTGCATCTTCATCCAAAATTTGAAAGGAACAAATCAGACATTTGAATTGAGTTGTAGTGGAGACATTCTAGCAAGACATAAAGCCAAGTATCAAAAATGACCGACCATATTCTTCTGTGTTTTTTCACTGACAAAACTGGAGGGGAGAAAAAAAATGAGGTAAAAAAACCTTGTGAGTAACAAGCCCCAAAGCTTCTTTATGAAAATGGAAATGTTATTTGATATTACAAGTCAATAAGGTTGCATTGTTGACAGATCTCTCCCTGCCAAACACCCACTTGCATTTATTATGTTTTACAAATGCTGAACAAACCATGCAAGATCATATTGGGACTTAGAGCACAAGGTTACCATTAATAGCAGGGAATTAACAACCTGATAAGATATTACAAAACTGCCAAAATCAACTTGTGACCTGAGTGCACTCTGGGTCCAATTAGAACATTAAATTCTTCATGCACTTAATAGCCACATGCTATTAATAACAACAAGAAATCATCTCTGAAGAAACTGTTTGACAAAGAGGTTTATTTGGCAGTAGCATGTAGCGAAATCATCATTGAAATCTTCCACATACACTTGCAGGGCACAGGATAGCTCCGAGACAGGAAATAGCTCTCTCTTCTATATTTGTAATATTAAATATTACAAAGTCTAGCCCAGCAACTACTTTCTCACTCCAGTAATTGGCATATCAAAAATGCACTCAGGGTCTTTAGTTTTAGTATTTTAAACAACTGTCATTGATTTTTTTTTTCTCTTCTTAAGCATAGAACCACAGAGTCACTAAGGTTGGAAAAGACCTTCTAGATCATCAAGTCCAGCCTTTGGCCTAATACCACCTTGCCAACTAAACCAGTGCTAAGCAGTGCACTCACTGAATCACAGAGTAGTTCAGACTGGAAGGCACCCATGGAGATTGTCTAGAGGGGTCTGTTGGGGCAGGTGGCTTCGGACCATGTCCAGTGTCATTTTGAGTGGTTCCAAGAATGGAAATACCACATCTGTGGGCAACTTGGTTTTGTGTTCAGAAGGATTACAATCAAATAAAAAGATAAATTGCTAATCTCTGCCTCAAATAGAAAGTCATACATCACAACTAGAGTTTCAGTTTGAATCATGAAGTGTAAAAGACAGCTAACATGTCCTCCCTGAAGCTGAAACTCACTTTGCAACTCATTTATTCAGGGTAATCAGTCAATAGATATGCAGAAATGATGTGTTGATTTCCCCTTGTTTTTAATTTAGTCATTTCTGTTAGCTGCCAAAATTAATTAAATAAGGCACAGCTCTGAGAGCTTACATACTAATCAGAAATAGCAGGTGCTTTCTCTCAAAAAGCTGTTAGGAGCACAGTTTCTGGGCCCTCCATGGTCTGGGAAAGTGACTGTGCAACTTTGTCTCTCAGAGGAGACACCTGTTGATTGGGAAATACCTAAACGTTGCCTGGGAAACTGGACAGCACCAGCAGAATAGAGTGAGGAAGCCCTAACCACATCTTGGGAGCTGCTTCAGGCCCTGATAGGCACCTGGAAGGTCAAGGGGACCTTGAACCAGCAGATCCCTACCTGTAAATCACGGAGCAGCAGCAGCTGCAAACACCTCCCTTCAGGTCACCCTGCAAGGTAGAAGGCTGTGCCTCTCCAAGCCCACCACGAACTCTGAGGATCCCCAAGCTTCTTGTCAATTGGAAACAAACAGGGATTCACAAGGTTTGTGGATTATTATCCCCTTTTTGTTTCGTTGGGTTTTTCTCAGCTGAATCTATTTAAATGAATTCATGCCAAATGACAATTGAGATAAGTCATTTCCAGCTGAAGTTCCAAATAATTCACTGTTTCCTAAAAAAGACAACAAAAAAACTCAAAACAAAACAAAACCAACCAAACAAAAACCCCCAAAGAACAAAGAAATCAATCCAAGACTCACCAATAAAAGTCTGTCTTATTTAAAGTTTATAGCAACAAGTAGACCTCACTGAGGTTATTTTAATCTTTTCTATTTTCTTCCAAACACTTTGGAGAAACTCTCTAAATTTTGAAAATGTAAGAATAGGTTTATTCAGAATGCTGAAATTTGCAACTAACTTTAAAACTGTCTGCATTAGCAACAATGTTTGGCCTGCACATAATACTCATTTCATCTGAAAACTTGTTGTTTTGGGTTTTTTAGGTTTTTTAAAATTTTGTCAGAATCTACAGACCCATCTGTGAAGTATGTAATTTAATAATATTCAGTAATGATGAACTAGACTGTAATTTAAGGATTGTCATGTGAGTGTTAAACTGGTAAGTTGTTGAGTTGATTCTCTTTGAATTATGTCCATATAATGAGGAAAGTGAATTAGCTTGTAAAACACTTAGGGGTCTTTATATGTATTTTTTAAGGTGAACTTCTTTCTTCCTGAAGTGAATCCTCTAAAAGTAAAAGTAGTGGGTGACTTAAGAGACTAAAAGATTAATGATAGGTAAAATGGTGTGAAAGAAATAAAGAATTTTCAAGGCCACTAATACTGCATATCTTAAAATTACATGAGGCATCAAGGTAATATGCATAGCATTCTTCATCCCCTGATCATTTTTTAAAAGGTGTTTGATGTACAAATACCAGTTGTACAAACTGACTTCCATGGACTTTGCCTCATTGTCTTGCCTCATGAAAAATTGTGTCTGGGAGGGAAAACATAAAGGTTGGCATTTCAGAAGTTCCTTTTCATAGCACTAAACCTGGGAGCTGATGACTCCCTTAAGCTCTTCACCTGCCTCACACAACAGAGTACCAGTTACTGTCCAAATTTTCTTCTTGTCCTCAACCACCAAAGCAACAAAGGCAGTCAGTTTTAGCCCCACAAACTCAATGACAGACTTCCTACTGGTATCAGTAAAACCAAATTTTTCACTGAAATCTACTCCTAACAGACAAGTGTTCCATTTGTGTATATGAAAATGTTTCTTGTGGTGATTAAGTTTCACAGTACTTTTGAGATGCAGGTAAATATTATTTAGGATTTTTAGATCTTATTAAAACCATCCTGGGTCATGAGTCCACAACAGAACCAGCAACAGATTTCCAAACAACTGAATTCCATATTCCCTCATTAAAAGGAAGTATGAACTATTACATGTCAGCAATATTGCCTTTGATTTATTAAGCCTAGCTGCTGACTCTCCTTTTTTTTTTCCTTTTTATATTTTAACAGGGGTATTTTTATAGACACTTTCATAGAACTTTTCCCGACCAGGTACCACACTGAGGTAGGCTGGAATTGATGAGATTAACAGTCGTCTCTAATTTAGGCTCCTCCTGAGAAGCCCCAGTAATTTTTGAGACAAAAATACAAGTGTACATCACCACCGGAATTTAAAGGCATACGTGAATATACTTAGGAATTTGACCTATTTGGAAAGACAGCTTCCCTGAGTATGATGGAGTGGGTGTACCTACATGTGAGAGTGAGAAGCACAGCAAAGGTATGAGAAGGAAAGGACCAGGATAGGCTATGACTGAAACAGAGAAGGGGAGAGAGAGTTTCTTCATCAGATGGGAGAAGGGACATCCTGTGCTGCACTGAAGCCAGGGAGACAGGATTCTGCACTCCTTGTGAGAAAATACTAGGGCAGCAAAAAGGACCTGGGATTTTGGCTAGCAGCACAATACAACCCTGAGAGATTTAAAGCATGTAACTATCCTCAGAATCCAGACTGATGTTCCTTCCTCACAAAATAAATTTCAAAATCACATTTAACATCAACCTTTTCAATAAAATTGTTTGAAACAATCAAATATCCTATTTTTACAATAATGCTCCAGTAAAAAACTTACTGGAAGTCAATTAGGTTTTGTTTAGTTTTTCAAAATGTCATCACTGCTGCAATCAAAATATCTTAAAAAATATCAATTTTAACCATTATACCACCTGATAAATGCCCTAATAACAAGGGCCTTACTAAACATGAAGTAAATCCTCATAAGGCTTAACTGATATTTATTTTATTTCTACAATTGAATTTCAAAAATTACATTTTTTCACATTTATTCACTGGAGTCTCAGATCCTGCTTCACATCAGAAATAATTGTCACGGCTTTTGCTGTTGCTGGGGAAGACAAGAGGATTCTTTGTATGTCTTTTTATTACATTGTCAATATATTAATACAAGTTATATGAACAAACCTAAAGAGACAAAGAGCTATTTGTTATGTTATTATCCAGAGGTGAAAGCACGAATCTTAGGAAAAAAATCCAGGGATCGCAGCTGAACAAAAGGTCTAAGCAAGGCAGGCTTCGACACCTGATTATATGCAAACCCAGCAGCGCAGCCGTGCAGGGATTCCCTTCTTCTGTTTGCAGACAAGGATTGAATGAGAAGTGGTGAGATAACAAGGAAGCGTGCAAGCTTAATGATATGCCTATTTTTTCTATCAGTTGCTAATCTGTAGCTCTGGTGATGATTACTATTTCATCTCCAGAGAGATGCTATTCAGAAACATCAAAATGACATACAATTGAATGCCTTGTGTTTCTGCAAGTATTGGGGCCAGATTGTCAGGGCCGGCAGCCCCAGAAGGGAGAAAGTCCTCCTATTTCATTCGGCTCTTTTCCCCTCCCCGAGCGGTGCCTTCCAGCAAATGGCAAGAGGAGGCTGAGCCCAGCCTGCTCACCTGATATGCCGTAGGGAAGGGACAGGAGGAGCCGAGCTCCCGGGCTGCGGCTGGTGGCCAGCGGAGCGAGTGGCTGCGCTCCCGGGAGCAGCGAGCCCTGCGCGGGGGCAGTGATGCTGCGAGAAGGCAGTGTTGGCTGCTCGGTGCAGGAGAACGGAAAGAAAAGTGAAAACCTTGCCTTATTAAGGCTCGCCTTATTTTCTAGTTTGCTCTTGCAACAAAACAGCATGGAGGTGCCACCCACACACATCCATTTACAGGGGTGCCAGGGCACTTTCTGCTCACTACGAGCCAGCCTGTTACTCTTTTTGGACCCGCTGAAGTCAATTCGCTCCCTGCTGCGCACAAGAGCTGCTCACTGTACAAACTGCAGCATTCACTGGTAATTACACCCCTATTGGCATGGCTGCAACTTCAAGAACTACTCTCAGTATAGCCTTCTCTCCAGCCTACTAAACATGCAGCTGGGTGTCCTGGAGGAGTAGGATGCATTTTCAGCTACCACTACACTATGACTGGTCCTGGATCTAGCTAGGTTACATCTAGTTTGTGTATGTTTCCATGAGCAGCAATTGCATGTCTGGATTTCAGAGCAAACAGCCCAGTGTCTCCTCCAGCTGTCACATCAGGCACTCCATGTGCAGAAGCTCAGATCTCTGATTTGGGTACCAGTCACTAGAATTGCCAAAACTTCCAGAAAACATCTGATTTAGAGAAAATTTAGAACCATTTCATTCTGGTGTGGAACAATTTATATAGATGATCCAATAAGCTCTGCAAATTTAAAATACCTTCCTTCAAGAAGATAGAAATTACCACAGATCTGTATATTTTGTGTGGGTTCATGGTAGAGCCATGGATCCTACCTGCTGACAAAGGTTTGTGCCAAAGACACTTTGGAAATCCAAGTCTGGTGTCAGTTCCTTCTTTGTGAAAGTGCTCATAACTTGGGCATGTTAACATTTTTTTGTCTAGATGTCACTTCTTTGGGGCAAGAACTCTTCCCAGTTCAGAAGAGCAACACATCCCATGTCCAAGTGACATCCTCTACATATGTGCACTTTCATGCAAGATGTTCTAAATTCATTCTGGTACCTCTTTGTTGCATGACTTGGGGGACATGGTTACTGCCAGAGTCGATCTAAAAGATTTGCACCTACACACCATAGCATACTCCTGGAAAAGCTGACAGCCCATGGCTTGGACAGGAGCACTGTTTGCTGGGTCAGGAACTGGCTGGATGGTCGGGCCCAGGGAGTGATGGTGAATGGTGCTGCATCCGGCTGGCGGCCAGTCACCAGCGGTGTCCCTCAGGGGTCTGTCCTGGGGCCAGTTCTGTTCAATACTTTTATTGATGACATGGATGAGGGTATTGAGTCCTTCATTAGTAAATTTGCAGATGACACTAAGCTGGGAGCTTGTGTTGATCTATTGAAGGAAGGAGGGCTCTGCAGAGAGACTTGGATCAGTTGGATGGATGGGCAGAGTCCAACAGGATGAAGTTTAATAAGTCTAAGTGCCGAGTTCTGCATTTTGGCCACAAAAATCCCCAACAGCGTTACAAGCTGGGGACAGTGTGGCTGGACAGTGTCTGGGCAGAAAGGGACCTGGGGGTGCTGGTCAACAGCCGACTGAGTATGAGCCAGCAGTGTACCTTGGTGGCCAAGGCCAACGGCATCCTGGCTTGCATTAGGAACTGTGTGGCCAGCAGGAGCAGGGAGGTCATTCTTCCCCTGTACTCAGCACTGGTGAGGCCGCACTGAGTGCTGTGTCCAGTTCTGGGCCCCTCAGTTTAGGAAGGACGTTGAGATGCTTGAGTGCATCCAGAGGAGGGCAACAAGGTTGGTGAGGGGCTTGGAACACAAGCCCTATGAGGAACGATTGAGGGAGCTGGGATTGTTTAGCCTGGAGAAAGGGAGACTCAGAGGTGACCTTATCGCTCTCTACAACTTCCTGAAAGGAGGCTGTAGACAGGCAGGGGGTGGTCTCTTTCACCACGCAGCAACCGCCAAGAGGACACTGTCTCAAGCTGCGTCAAGGAAGGTATAGGCTGGATATTAGGAAAAAGCTTTTCACGGAAAGAATAATAAAGTACTGGAATGGTCTACCCAGGGAGGTGGTAGAGTCACCATCTCTGGATGTGTTTAAAAAAAGACTGGACATGGCACTTGGTGCCATAGTCTAGTTTGAGGTGTTAGGGCATGGGTTGGACTCGAAGATCTTGGAGGTCTCTTCCAACCTCGTTATTCTGTGATTCTGTGAAGGCTGCACAATCACTGCACATGTAGGCAGAGTGTGCTGAAAGACTTTAGTGGTGAGAATGAAACAGGCAATGCTTTAATAGTTTATGCAGGAGAACTATTTCTTCTCTGTACTAATAAAAAGATAAGTTATCAAGTGGTACAGGAATCGCCATTAATTTTTCTGGGCTGTAGACCTCATGCCTCCCTCTGAGACTGTTTCCTGGGGGGGCCAGAGGTCTGTGTCACTGCAGCTGGGCAAACCAAAACCCCTTTAAAGCTCAGTGTTGCATTAATGCTGCTTTGGGTGCCTGCTGGTATAAAATCAGAATGGTGTATGACTTTGGTGTGAATTGCACATGAAGCATGGATGCTATTTTTATGTTAATAACTGCGTGGCCTTTTGCTTTCCTTATTTATTCTCTGTGCTTCATCCAGATGCAAGCAGGTAAAGTGACCTGCATTTTCCTCTGACACATCACACATGGCAGTGCCCAAGCTCAAAGTGTGCAATCAATTTTTTCCCTACTGCATACAAACACAAACACACAGACAATCACCGTGGCTGGTGCAGGAGCAGCCTCCTTCCCTCCTCCCGGGCCGTCTGGCAGATGGCACAGCAGCAGCACAGCTTCACAGCTCCAGGACCAAAGGAACAGATGTTGGATTACCACACACTTTCTAGAGCTTTAATCTTTGAAGAAATTCTGGATCTTACCTGGCTTTTCCTTTCCTCCTGTCATTCACAGAGGAGGCAGGAGCCTCTGAAAACAAGATTATGCAGGCCCTCAGCACAGCCCGAAGCCACAATGTCAGCAGGGATAACAACAGTGTGGTTAATAATGGCTGAAATACGTGTAAAGGTGCAATCCTTCTGAATGAGGATTTTTGAGGATAATTACAGGGGTGGAAAATTGGGTTGAGAAAGATTTTAACAGGAAAAATATTTTAGTTTCTTAAAATGCTACCTTGAAAAATGTTACAGGGTGAGCTGGTCATATCTTAAGTGGAAACTGAAAATGCAGAGAGCTATTTGAAAGATAATTAGATAATTATAGAGAAGGAAGCATGTTAAAACCAAAGGATCATCTGCTCTCCTTCTTGTTCCCTATAGGTGACTGCCACTTTTGAGGCCAATTTGCCATTAGATTAAGTGGTTGTGGACAAAGAGCATCTTTTAACAAACCCCAGATCCAGAATATATTTTCAGTGGACAGACATGGGTAGAGTAGCACCCACAATCAAATCCACAGCTAAGATTTGCTTCATTTTATTTGTAAATCAAATTTTAGTTATATTGAGGCCAAACTGTCATGAGTGGTGTAATCACAGCATTGTATCATCAATTAATTTACATAATCAGTGGATTTTATCCTTAGAGAGCTTGATCTCATTTGATCTGAAATAAATTCGTAGTAATTTCAAGGAGTTTGAGCAATATATTCGTGCATTTTAGCAGATGTACTCACGGTCATGACTCAATTTTGAACTAAAATGTTTTAAGCCGGGACAGATTAAATAAATATAACAGGAAGGAAATAATTGATTTGGAAGCTGGTAATATTTTGCTCACTGAGATCCAAATAAGACCTGGTTGCATAAATATTTATTAGTTATATCCAAGTCCAAAAAAAAAAAGAAAAAAAAGAAAAAGCACTCCACTTTATTTGATTCACATTGCATTTTTCTCTTTCTTAATTGAAAGGGCAATGTTAAACTTTCTTTTCAGTTACAAATTACTCCAAATGATTATTGAGTTGTAGTTTAAATGAATTATTCAAAGTTTAATATTAAAGGTCTCATCCTACCATTGAGAGATGGATTATTTCTTTCTGAAGTGTAAAAGGTATACTCCAAAAACATGCAGCTTTCAATCACTTGGTTTTATAGATTATTTTTGTAGGGGCTGAACTTCAGCAAATGCATCCTTTCTTTTCCTGTCTTTTTACAGCTAGTGATAGAGACCTGAATACCAAGAAACTTCTAAAGCAGTCAAAAAGAATATATTAAAGGTCCAGCCACACATTCTGAATTATGGTTTCACCCATCTACTAAGAGTCACATTTAACCAGTCTCTCTAAGAAAGTATTTTTAACATATGAGAAGCCCTGAGAGTACTGCAGGCAGATGCAATGCCTGTCCCTGTTTCCCCGAATTGGAGGAGGCTGCTAGCAGGAAAATTTCATTTCCTTTTCATTAAGCAGCTGGCTGTCTGAGCTGGCTGATACAGGGAGGATATGGGCAGGGATGTCTTCATGAGTTCTGGGGAAAGTGCTAACAGGATTTATACATTATCAGAAGACCACTGAAGTTCAAGAATATGGGAGGGACACTTACACGTTTGCAAATATGGGTGTTATCACTGGTGCCAAAGACAGTCAGCAACGTCTGTAGTTAGGTGTTTTGTTATTTCACTTAGTTTGCTTATCTGAAAATAGAGACATAACTATTACTAGAGATAGATGAAGACTGGACAAATTTTCATGAAAAGAATCCCCCCATTTAAGATAATAAACTCCTTGAACTTGCCGGATGCTTTAATTTTGATGTGCATTTTCCCTCTTCTTGGAAGTTTCATGTCTTGTTGGCATCTACAGTTGTGGTATTATGTGATGCAGCTTTGTGTTCATTCTGGAGAAGGCAACTGCACACTTAATTTAAGGGCTCTGCTCTCTGCTGCATTTGGCAATTGTTGAAAGGATAATTGGAGGTGGTTTACCTTAGTTTGCCTTTCTTCCCCAGCAAATGTCTTCTGCAACTTGTGTGACACTCAAATCACAGGTTTCCTTGTGCTGTTGTCCATGGCTCCTTCCCTGTGTCAGAAGAATTCTCCTTGCACAAAAGCTTTTTAGTTTTCGTAATGGATTTTTCAACAGAAATCTTCCCCATTTGAAAGCATGGTTCAGGTATCTTCTCTGAAAGAAAAGAAAAAAGCAGTTGATAGAAACATAGATCTGGTGGGAATAGTTTAAATCATTGATCTGGGTGCTTGCAAACATAGAAGCTATGTAATAAATGTTTAATACCAAAAGCACAGTTCACTCATGGTATCCACAAAACATTTCCCAGCACTCCAGAAAGAGAATAAAGGTTGTATAAAGCTCCAAAGTTAGAGGCAATATTCAAATACAAACCCACAACTTCTACCCGCTGCTTTACCGCATTTTCTAAGTATCAATCCTACCACAGCCCTGTAAAGCAAATGTTAGATAAGTAGCCTCTATTTCACTTTTCAATGATAAGGTCGTTCCCAAAGTTAAATCCCTGCCTCTTCTTTGCATTGTTTGTCAAGGATACATAGAGAAAGGAATAATACAAAATCATCTTAGTTTGGAATTCCCTGAGAGCTCACTGGGAACGATGGACATATTATTGTTGGCCTGTTTTCAATGCTGCTGAAATAATGCTTGTCACATTTCTTTTCCTTGTGGAAGCTGAGACCTTGCAGCATCCATGGGATGGTCACTTTCCTTAAAGGAACTTTCTAACTTATCTCCATGGGAGGAAAAAGACCTCAGAAATTTTTATCTTCCAAGAACTTCCCCAGAGAAAAGGAGGGAAATATAAAGATGAGGAAAGACGAGATTTAGACAGTTGTCAGAAAAAGACAAAAATGTTATACCTCAGTTATACCTCATAGCTGTTGGAGTAAGAAGCATGCAACCAATATAATGCAATTGTCTGTATGTGGCCACCAACCCAGGACTGCAGCTGGAAGAGCAGAGGAGCAGGAGGTCATGGGATGTCTGACCTCCTTCTTTCAATGATGCAGAAGTACTTTGCAGGCTGCAAAGCTGAGAGGCAAGAATATTGTAATCATGGAAGGACAACGCAGCGACCATGTCAGCCTCACACAACAGCTGGAATCATTTGGTGTGACACACAAAGTCAAGACTATATAGAAAGCCCTACCAGCCTTCCAACTACCCTTACCCTTGAACTACACTCAGGTCCTTACCTTCAGTAAATTGCAAAATAACACTATGGGTATTCTCCAAGTCTGAGCAGCTTCTGAAAATGAGTTGTAGCCTCAAAAGTAACTTCCACCTTGACACGGAGTTCTAGCTGCTTGGATTTGAGTCTGCAACTTCCATGCTTCCCTTTACTGAAAACTTGGCATTGTTGTCTGAGGAGGGGAGACCCCAGGAGAGTTGATTTTTTGGTTTTTTGGTTGTTGTTTTTTTGTTTTCCTTTGAAAATACTGAGAATTGCAATGTTTGAGACCTCAGCAATTAAAGTTACCAATTTACAGTTATTTAATAGTGGATGGATTATGAGGGTCTGTGTATCAAGACAAATTAGCACTCAGTAATGTAGAGAGGGATCTGCATTAAGTGTTGGATAAATATTCCTCCCATGAAGGAGGAGGAAGGCAGTGTGCTCACTGCAAATGCATGGCTTTAAAAGTGGAACTAATAATTTTTCCTTTTCTTCATAGTACAAGCTCACCTAGGAGTTGGTGTTCAGTTTCTCAGATACTATAAACCCATACAGTTTTTTAGGCTGCTCTTTGGGACACAGAGGCTTCCAGCCACTCCAGCTGCTGGTGCCATTTATTCTTGACTCCTAACTGCATTTTGCCACAATCCCCCTCTTCTGCTGATGTAAGTTATGAAATGCTTTTAATTTGTATACCAAATAAATAAAGTGATTCAACTCAAAAAATTAATCTTCAAAAAGAAGGGAGTATTGCTTTCCTGAGTGGGGTTTGCTGAAAAGCAGTTTTTTTCCTGGGAAGAGGGTAAGCCCTGGAAAGGTATGATTCAGCATCAGGCAAGGGTAACACCATTGCCTTAATGTACCATTCTAGCTAATAAATGGAGCAATTGAAAAGATAATGAAAATTAGGTCTAATCCTAAGTAAATAAAACACCTGGCTACTTGAACTGTCCCCAGTATATTCTGACCTTCTTACTCTGTGCTTTGCTTTTAATTGCCTAGGACCCCCTACAATATCCTAGAAACCATGGGTACATTGAGGAGACTAGCCAGGCATCCACAGCAAAGATCAGATTAGTCCAACATCTCTCAAGAACGGTTTAGAAATAATTGATTCTCCTTTGGGACCGGGGAATGGAAAAGAAGCCCTCTCAAGCTCTCTTTGATCTTGTTATCTTGTTTATTGTATTATCTTGTAGTCAGTTCAGATGTAGCACAAAAGAAAGCAGACTCTGTCACATATTACTTCTTTTGCTGCTCTCTCAACTTACACTCAGATAAAAGCAGCTAAGACTACAATTCTTTGATTTTAGTCTAGAAGAGAGATTCTTTAGGGGCAACTAAGAATCAGAGATTCTTTTTGCTAAGTATTAAATTTGGGGTTCACAGGCCATATCTCACAGTCATAGCCTTCTGGTGGCCAAAATTACTGGATGATTCTCCATGTGAAAACTTGTTCTCTCCTGCTTACAGCTGGGCTCAAGATGGGATTTTTTCCTTTTCCCCAGCCAGCATTTTATTCCAGGTCAGCCCAAGCCAAAAGTGCAGGAGGGTCCTGAATTATGCTGTGTTCAAAAATGAGTCTGAAGAAGAGGTCTGCAGGGGAGAAATAGCTCAGTTATGCAAATGAATAGAGATATAAATGGATGTTGATGGATTTCTCTTCTTGCTCTAAAAACAAGAACTGCATGAGCAGGGGATGCAGCAACACCTGTGCAGAGACTACTCTGTTCCTGACAAAATATGGAGGACTGAAGTGGGAGGGTTGGGTTAGGTGTTCTGGAAGGAAAGATAAAAATGTTATCCTTATGGTTTTAGGAAGGTTTCATAGTGCTTTTGTCATTGTTGTTCTCATTGCTGATACACTGCCCGTGTAAGGAAAAAGGAGTGAGTTTTCAGCCTGTGCTCCTGGGGACAGATATGGCAATGGAAGAAGAGGGAAATTCAAAACATGTCTGTATGTCTGTAGAGGAACTCAAGCTCCAAAACTGCTTGTTGCTGCCATGGTAACTACATTTAGAATAAAATGAAAATATGAGATAACATTTTCTCTGCTTTTAACCTATTTGCTTTTCCTATGGCATGTCTCATCTCAGCAAGGTCAGACTTGCCTGGGAGCATCTCAGCCTAGATGCTTTGCCCTCTCTGCATCTTCTTGAGTGCCTGCCCTCCAGCCCAGATATCTCCTCAGGGGGTTTTCTCAGCCGTCTGGAAGCATTTCCACCTGTGTACCTTTAATTTTTCTGCAATGAAATCATCACCCTATGATATGCCCCCTCTTGGCATGGATATTTCTTGGCAATGCTTCCACCAAGACTGTCCTTTCCTTTCAAACAGCCCAGGTTCGGAGTTTAGATAAAGCTGAAAGGAGGAAAGGAGGGGATTTTGAGGCTTTAGATTTTTACATTTGCTTTTCTGAATGTTTATGTGCAGGTAGTTAGCTGAACCCAAAGACACCAAGAGTTCACTTTTGCTTGAAGATGTTGAGGTACATCTTTACCATCGGGCCTTCAAGTGTTTCTGCCTATGTTGAGTACAGGAAGGGGGGTTTAGGTGAGAGACAGCTGGGAAGAGAGAAGCAGCATAGCTGTCCAGAGGTCATCATATATCTGAACAGTCTTTTTTTTTTTTTTTTTTTTTTTTTTTTGCAGCTTAAAAATTGGAACCTTAATGGAAAATGGGGCATCATCGTGTGATGCAACATAGGGATATGATGCACAGTGAGGGAAGGAAGCAACATTACTCCTTACCATCAGGGTGGAGGGGTTTTCAGCCACTGGGAGATGGCAGAAGGGGTTTTACCCCTCGTGTGCCAACACAAAGAAGCCCGGAGGTCAACGCTGAAACCCCTCTGGAAGGTGGCACTCAGTGCCCATCACACAATGAAAAGGGGTAGAGCTCCTCACCCTGAAGGGGCTGTATCCTTCTGTCGCTGTTAAGCAGGCACGCAGGC
>NW_008240221.1:2445030-2450786 GCF_000691975.1 Corvus brachyrhynchos
CCTCTCCTGATGTGTTCCACGCAGGTTTATTCCCGAGAAATCACAGGGATGAAGAGGCCAATTGGTGGGAGGGTCCAGGGATCTCATACTGGGTACAGAATAGGTGGGGAAAGGGATCTCAGCCCATGGGATAGAGACAAGCAGGTGGGATTGACAGCAGGGGAACCATTGGGAACAACACATAGGAGGGAGTGAGGGAAGCATCCAATGGGGCATCGAGGAACAAAGAACTTTCTAGAACTGATAGATATTAAAGAAGGGAAAAGAATATACGTAACTTCATACATAAAACAGAGCGACAAACTATTAACCACTCAGGGGAAAACATGCAAAAAGGCAAAACAAGGGACTCATGGGTTCTCACCATGATTGAAAGTTACATGCTAAACTTGGGTTGCTGACCACCACAGCTGGCTGTCTGAGTTCTGCTCAGGATGAAGAGTAGCTGCAGCCACCTGCACCGCTACGTCAGGGCTGTGTGCCAGCAATAGTTGCACAGTATTGGAGCAGCAGTGAATTGTCCTGCCACAGACTAAGGCCACCAGAAATGAAGGACACAGGGCAGGACAGACCTTCCTGTCTCTGACCTTTGCCATCAGGCAAAGGCTGTTCTCAAACTTGCTGCCCTTCCTGCACTGTTCCCCAAATTTCAACGCCAGCTGCAACTAATCTTTTACACACCATTTTAATCTAGCAATTGGTCTGGCAGGCTACAGAAGACTAAGGCAACCAGTTTACAATAAAAATATCACTGAAAATCAGCATGATTACTGTCTGTGAGCTGGTCTCTCATCTCATTTGGGCTTCCCATCCTAAATTTTTACCTAGCAGGCTATTTTCTTTTAAGGTTGGGGTTTTTTTCTTTCTTTTTAGTATTTTTTGAAACCTATATGTGGAGCTCACTTTCCATTTACAAGCTGATGCAAGGGCTTATTTGTTCATAGCAGGCAGGGCAGCCCTCTTTCCTTATTCTAGATATTTTCCTAATTAGTTCAACAATTTAACCAGCTCAAATAAAGGTAGTTATCTTCCACTTTGATCAATTTTACTCCACAACATAACAGTATCAGAAAAAAATTGTCTCTCAATTTACCTACCTCATACATTTAATGTTGTCAGAAACTCATCTAAAAGATACAACAAGAAAAACTATACTGACATTCAATAAGAGTTGTTCAAAATTGCAGTAAAATGAATTTGTTGCATAGTTTTAAATAAAAGCAATTAGAATGACTCCTGAAAATGCTGAAACTTCATTTTGATTCTTTTTTTAAAATAAAATATTTCTTTTTTTTAAAGCTGCCTGATATCTTTTATTGGGGGAGCAGGGATGATTTTCTCCTAGCTATAAGTAAAAGCTGAAGGAAAATTCTCAGGCAAAATTTTAAACTAGGCAGTGTTATCAGAGAGCTCAAATACTTGCAAGGGCAAATTCAAACTACAAATACAACAAAAACAAAAAAGCATGTGTTTGCAGTCCCATTATGCAGATATTAATGCACTGGTTTACTGTTATTTTAGGAAAGTAATATAAACGCATGGGTGAAAATTCTGGGGGACAGAGTGACAGGTAAGAGCAACTTGTAGAGAGCAATAGCGCTCGTGAATGCCCAGGCGGGACCCTGCCTCCTGTTTCTGTTTGGAGAGGTGCTGCTGCGTTAACATCTGCTCCCGCCGCGCTCACACACAGCTGGTCTGCCCGGCTTTGCAGACCTCAGGTGCTGTGGGTTATGGATCTGCAAGCACACAGCCTTTCTTGGGTTTGGAGGAAGAAGGGCAGTCCCTGACTCGCAAGAGTCTGATGGCAGCGCTTTCCCGCAGACTTCCCAGCTGTGGTTTGCCCTGCCCCTGCTTTGGCTACTTTCTCACCCGGATCTGCCACCTGCCTGGCTGGGTCTGTGGCATTTCCTGGCACACACCGCAGCCTCCTCCGGGCTTCCTTTTGGGCTTAGGATGCTTCCTCCACAGCCATCACAACGGCCGTGCCTGTCTCTCCTAAATGCTGAATCTTTTCTGACTGCTTTCCTGCAGCTTCTTGCGCAAGAGAAAAGTCTTTCTCAAAACATTATTGGCACTCTTAATGAGCAAACAGATGTTGTCAGGAAATCCCACTCTTGTCAAGCCTGCGTGGCTGGGTGTGCACAACCCAAACATCTTTCCTTCAGCTCACAAATTGCTTGTCTTCTCTGCGTGGGCAGTTCTACTTCCCATTGATTTTGGACACTGTTACCAGGGTTTTTAGCTTTGTTTAAAAAAAAAAAAAGTTTAACCTTTTTCTGTTCTGTAAGAATAAGCTATGTCAGTAGTACCTATACACTACAACAGTTTTTATATGAGGATTTTTTTCTTCCACAAGAGGGGAGCATGCAGAAGACAATGTTAAAGAGACTTCTCTGCCCACAAATCACACTGCAGTGAATTTCTGTGTCTCTGCTCTTAGACTGGCTAAATATACATTAAAGTAATTTAACCTCTTTCCTCTGAAGTTTAGATTAAGGCCCGTTACATCACAAATAAAACAGACCAAAACTGATAGAGACATTTATAAGCAGTTATGGTTATCATCCAATGTCTGATGATTTGTTTTACATCCCTAACTCAATTTTGTGTCCAAACTCTAGAGGAGGAACATTTTACTTGCAGCACTAAGGGCAGTTTAATGCAATTTCTGTCAGTAAAGTAGATCTGAAACTATTTCATTCACCTTATCTGGGAATACACAAATTGTCAGAGGGTCCAGGACCCTCTGGTATAAGTCATTTGTAGTTAAACTTATATTTTTCCCATTGAAGCAGGTCTCTAGCTTTGATGCTATTAGTGTGGTTTTCTGGTTTTGGAAGACATTTCATTCATTTTATTGACTTTGGCAAACATTAACCTAATTTCTTGTCCATGTTCTGAGACATTTCCATGAAACAGTAATTCTCTTTAAAAATTTAGGCTGGATGCTCTCACTCAGATGTACAGGACTTAAAACCACTAGTTGAATATTGATTATGGATACCACTCTGTTGAGTTTTGTTGTTGGAATCTTTTTTATGATTGAAAAGTGGAGAATCTAACACACAAAGATTTTTAAAATTATTACACCAGCAGTAGAGTAATTCACTTTTTTCTTGTGATTTCATTCCATATGATTTTGGGATCATATCTAAATGATTGTCAGTCCTTAAAATCTACAATTCAACCCAATTATATTAATGCAAACCTGAAAAAAGACTCTGACATTAAATAATTTGGCAACCTGTTCATTTTTCCCCTATTCTCCAAGTCTGTTACAAGCTCATGCTGCTCACAACTGGCCCTAAAGCTCATCACTTCAATAATTTTCCTCACCTTCACTTCCAGAGTGCATTTCTGAAGCAAATCACCTGCACTTACTGTACATTGGCATATTTTGTGAGAAAGCAGAAAACTGGTCCCTTTTTTACATAAAATAAACAAACCTGGAAGACATGTTCGAGAAGCACACCTCACATTGTGAGAACCAGGAAGTTTTCATTCAACCTGATTATATCTGGTTCAAAGAAATCACCCCAAAACATATCTGGGACAGAAGCAGGGTGCTCTGCACCATCTTCTTTGCCCTGCAAATAGTGTTCTGCTTGGCTGCAACATTTGGTAAAGACTGAAGAAGTCAACATTTAATGTGGTTTTTTTTCAACTGTAGATGCAAAAACTTTATTATGTAATTATATATCTATATATATATATTCATGCACCAACCTGGCTTTGGAGATGTCGCATGAAAAAAATAAAGTATGAAAATTATGCTTCCCAGCAAAGAAAATTTTATGGGAAAACCATTATAAGTTTTAATACATAGGAAATATAACCTTATAACTTTATAATCCCTTTGGTCTAAGAAGTTATGAATTTATTTAAAATATCACTTCTCATTATGCTATTAATACACATGTGCCTAGGGTTCAACAAGTGGGCCAAAAATATCCTAGGGTGAATAATAAACATTTCCAGAGAACAGTCAAAACTGCTGTGACATCATCAGAAATGTATTATCAGGTGGTGGTGCAGCACTGGCTCTGGCTGGGTATTTAGCAAGCATTATGAAATTACCTAATGCTATCAATGATGTTACTTATGGGGGATACACAGATGCTTTGGCCAGACTCTCTTTAGGGCAGAGCCCCCAAAATGCACAGTCCCTCTTCCAAAGAGTTTCCAAACCAAGAAATAGATGTGATGAGAATGGAAAAGGCCATGGTAGATATTTCAGCAGCTGCCCAAAACGCCACAAATCTTTGGAGAAAAATCTTCCAGAATTTTTTTAGTCTGTATTTCAGGGCCTCCTCTGTAACCTGTTAATCCTTCCTTCATAAAGGATTTGAGGAGGGATGGGATATCAAGAAGAAAGTGAAAATACATTGCATTTATCTGTACACAAGCATCTGTAATTATGTGGCTTTTGGTGTTCATCCTTCATTGGCATCTTGCTAAAAATGGTTCTAACTATCCCTGAAGCAGGGCCACGAAGCTTGGGGAACTGAGCACACAAAAAGATTGACCAATGTGAACAAATTCTAATACACTATTCACTAATTTGGGTAATATTTTACCCAATAAATAATTTCTTTGATCAATAAAGCTATTCTTTTTTGTAATGAATAATGAACCAGTATGAAAAGTGAAAGGATTAAAGACCCCAGACTCTTCCTGTGAGGCTATCTGTGGAATAGACAGTTTTCATCAGGGCTAACAGTGATAGACTGGATCTTGAAGTGAATACTTAAAGTAATGACTCTGTTACCCAGAAAATTATTCCCCAAAGAGTAGGATGGACAAAAGATTTTATTGATTTTTATTTCATATTTTAATGATGTGTATTTTAGCCATGTCTTCTCTGCCAGGTGAACCTCTGTCTTCTTCTTATGAAAGCGATGATATCATGAAGCAGTTATTACAGAGTAGTTGTTACTTTTCACGATCCCAGCTGTTTCATTATAAGAATAAAAAGATATTGGATACCTGCCAATTAAGTAAATGGAATTGCCATTTTCATTTATTGCAATAGCCAGTTTAACTTGGATTCATAATGTTTTTTGTTAATGTAGACAAAGTGACAGCACTGGCAAGAGAGAGTATTTTTATGAGCAGAATATGTGTGTTAAAATATTCAGTCTTTTCAGAGGATTCACAGCTGTTTTGGTTTCAAAATGCAAGGTTTAAATGATCACTATGGTTCTTGTGTCTCCTACCTGTCCACTGACGCCAGATCCCCCACCCCTCTGCTCATCTTTCTGGTGTTTGGTGCAGAATGATCAATAAGAGGGAGGGCTACATGGGCATATTTTCCCACCTACTTCCTATTCCTGCTTTACAGTTAAAATGCTGAATAGAATTATAAACCCATTAAGCAGTGTTAAAATGCATTAATATCAGAGTGCTCTTTTTCAAAACTGGATCACTTTACAACAGAGCCACATCTTCCTTTAGCGTACATCAGGAAAGGCTTACGGAAAGCAGATATAATCAGCTAGAGAATTTTTTTAAATTATTTCCTGTAGAGAATGAAATGCATCACAGTTTCTATTACCTACACAAAATTTCCATCAGAAAAAGGATTAAAAATTATTTTTAATTTGTTGCACTTACTATCAAAGTGTGATGCTATCTCAAAAATGCCATAAATGTCTATTGCCAAGCTTGGAGACTCCACGTGTGGAGGCCCTTTTTGGGACAGAGGCATAGGTTTGTGACAGAGGATGTATTTGGAGTGTAAGGCAAGGAAGTTTGCG
>NW_008240221.1:2451076-2497877 GCF_000691975.1 Corvus brachyrhynchos
AAGAGCGGGTGGGTCTTGAAGGAAGAAGGAGGATTCAAGCATGGTGTTGTGCACTGCTCAGTCATGTGCTAAATGTCCAGATTAAGGAAGGCATTTAAAGAAATGGTTATATTCACCTGAAGAAAGGGCAGAGCCTTCCGAAAACCCTTTTAGCAGAGCAGCGCTGTATCTCCTGTTACCTTTGATTGCAGATGCCTTTGAGGAAGAAAAGTAACAACATGGAAGGGAGAAGAGAGTCAGTGGGTGTCTGAACATCCTCCTCCACAAGCTGGAGCTGAAGTAGTAGAAGAGTTCTCCACTCCACTGTGTCATCTGGTATTTGGGGTGCTTTGCTTGGCACATGCCAAGACATTTGCAGGAATAAGTGACCAAGATGAGTTCAGCTCAAAATAAACTCTGTTTGAACTGGCTATTTGAGCTCTGAATTAGATTTTTCCCAGGAAAAAAAGTAGTGTGGTTCTGAACAATAGTAAGTGCAACAGCTAGGCTTGAAATGCTGAGCCACAATCAGAAAACTCAGCTTCTCATTAATTAGAAACATACCCCTTCAGCAAAATTACAGACAAAGGCAAGAAGCAGACACACAAAAAGTTAAAACTATGAAGCAAAGCAGAAAGTAAACAATTAATGCACTTCAGCTTTGTATTTTTCTGTTTATCTCCCTCTGAAATGTTTATACAGATTCCTTGTTCTAATATCCAAATATCCTTGAAAGCATATTTCCTCATCTCATGACAGGCAGAGAGAAAATGGTTATCCCCATTTCACAAGGGGAGAACTGAGGCAGGAAAAGCTTGTGATCAAAATGAGTTCCCTGGAGAGACAACCTCCAAAAAGTAACTGGCTTTCTTATTCTTCATGGCTATCAGTGGCAGAGATAAAATAAATTCTACTTAAATACTGAATTGGTTTAAGGTCACAGAATTTGGGTGAATTCTCCAAATAATACAGAATTTTTTTATTTGTCCTCTCACCTTTATAGTCCTTCAAATGCACTACCTTTCCATTTTCAATGTTTTCTATGCAAATCTGAAAAAAAGGAGAGAGATATAAAGCATATAATGTTAAGTATAATCTGTATCATACTTATTTAATGAAAGATTATATTCTTAAGCAAGATTGCAATTCAGGAAACTGGAGATTAGAATGATTTAATTATACATCTCTATATAAATAGTACAAGTAGAAATTAGCTAAATTTTGTCTATTTCTCTATGTATTTATGTATGTATGCAGATGCATTTTCTGACCTTGAAAAAACAAAATCTATAAAAGTTGTCAGCAGTCTTTTGGATATAGGTGAATGAAATTACATTTGAAGTGATTACAGAAATAAATGCTGACTAATCAGCTATTCATCACAAAGTAATTTCTTGTTAATGTAAAGATAATATAAAAATGAAGAAAAAGAAAACTAATGTACAAAAAAAAAAGAAAAAAAGAAAAGTTGTTTCTTGCCGATGAAATCACCTTTGCTCTTTCAGTCCCACCAGAGCTTTATGCCAATGCCCCACAGGCACACCCCTGCCGTGCCCTTCCCCAGCCCTGGGCGGGCAGGAGCTGGCAATGCACCAGCTCTCTCCCACTGCCAGCACAGCCGGCTCCCTCCCCCCGGGCTGCCCGGCCCTTTGCCAGGGACTGTGGGGAGCTGGAAGTTACCCCTTGCAGGCTGAGGGAGGTAGGAGGCATTGGGAGGAGCAGAAGGGTCTTCTCTGCTCTTCAGACCCTCTGGCCAAGCCCTCTACAAGAGACCCTTACTTCAAACATATTTAAATAGCTGCTTTCCAGGTGTCTCCCAGCTGGCTGGTAACCCAATATCCTAAGGGTTCATGTACCTATTTTTCCTAAATTTCCTCAACTTCCCTTTCCTCTGCGTCAACATCTGGCATCAACCTAACCACAAGCTTGAATATCCCTTCAAATGATTTCAGGACTATTTTTCATTAGCAGTCAGGTTTTTTTTGAAATCACAGTCACTGTATGCATATTTTCATAGCCTTCAAATTTCATAGGCCTAGCTGAAGGCAGGATTTTATACACGATTAAGATTGCTTATGTCATTCATGGATCACCAAAAGAAAATATCAGACCTCTGTATCTCCTAATTTCAGTAGACTTAAACTGAGAAAAACACAGCCTGTTATGCCGTGGCATCTCAGAGAAGTGCACTCATTTCAAAGCACTGCGTGTAGTGAATAGATTAGACACAAATGCCATCCAGAAGCAGTAACCTCACTGCAGTTTCCTTCCTTCCATTTCAGCGTAGCTTTGACAGTGCAAACTTTTGTAACTAGTGTAATCCTTTCTGATGATAGCAATATATCCTAGCAAATACTTAGCTGAGCTGTTTCGGGTTTTTTAAGAAAACTTTGACAATTTGAAGAATATGAACAGTAGGCTTAAGCCCACTATTTAAAAGGCTGGGACAATGCACACAACTTCTGTGAGAGGAGGATTTAAAGAAGAAGAATATCCTGGTAGTGGATGGTAACAAAAATTCTAATAGTATGAGCTAGGGTCAAAGCATCTCAGTTAATTCTACCTCAGTTATCCAGATATTAAAACATGTTTGTCTTCTTCAGAAAGGTTGAGTGGTTGAGGTACATCCCCTCATGGATGGGAAACATACAGTGATTGCCTCGGAATTAAATAGAAGTATACATAGACACAGCGTGACATCATTGGTGTAAATTGGTAAAACAAATGCATTTGCCAAGAATTTTAAAAGTGATTAGTGGTTCTGGATGACTTCTAAGTGCTTTGCTTTAAAACCTTTTAGAAGGACTGGTTTCCTAAAGGTGAGAGCTCAGTGTGAGAGTAACTCTCTTTTACATATCTGAAGGAGAGCACTGTGGTAGAGATGTTTTTCCTAGTCACTACCTGTGAAAATGCAGATCCTATTCCTGGATGTTCCTGAAAAGTATTTTACAAATGCTTGGTGTTATTTAGTTACACAGATTCAAACTTACCATATACAGCAAGAAGTAACTCAAGTTTTCCAATTTATTTAAAGAACTTAAAAGCAATCAATATGAAGTTATCATCAATAAAATCTAGGGATGCCTTCAAGATATATTTTAGGGCTGCTGATCTTACGTGTTAAAGCCAGACATTTATTTCTTTCCTATGAATTGACGAGTCTGTTTCTGCTCCTGTTTGAAGTCAAGGAGAGTTTTATCACTGTCTTCAAGGACGGGCAAATTAGAGCCCAAATTAATATCTGGAACTACATACAGTAGGGTGTTCGAGTGATGTACAACTTCTCACCACAATTATAGTAATTTTAATCAACCTTATTTGCTGTTTGCTTCTCTGAGATTTCCAGGAGAATTTGCTCGTCTGCACTTCAGTGTTAATATCTCCCTACCCTTTCTGTTTTACAAGTCATGCTTTTATTCTGTCACTCCTGCTGCAGCTGAACCGGAGCATTTTAATAAACCTCTTGCTACCCACATCTTCTATCCATATGTCATTGACTTAAGCAGAGCAGTTTGTCAGGTTAATATTTTATACATTTTGTATTTAGACTATTACTTAGCTGATCCATAACAGGGGATTATAGTCAGGGATAGGAATATTGAGTGGCTTTTTTTTTTTCCCACGTGCTTGTCTCCAAGACAACTAGATGGCTGTATTTAAAAGAGCACAAAGACCAGAACGAGTAGCTCATCCAAGTGTTTTAGCAAGTGAATGCTCTGCGGTTTTGTATTTTCAGGCAGGCCTTTCACTCTATCCCCCTGACATTTTTCACCTCGGGCTCTGATGGGTGGTAACTCCAACTGGGAGCCCAGCTGGTAATTGCAGCTATTAAGCTGCTGCTAGTGTAACTCCAGTTCCCTTTCGTTTCTGGTTTTATCTGGTCTAGCTGGAGAGTTTCACTCCTGATAGTCATATTTAAAAGCCACAATGATATTCTTCCTTTTTCCCCTTTCAGTCAGGGCTGGTGATTATTAGGTACATCCTCTGTCCAGTTTAGCCTGCTTGCAGCGATTTGTCAAAGCACACACTAGTTTGTGCTTCCTGGATTTTACACACAAAAACCCCAAAAAACAAACAATCAAAAAAACTCACAACGCGTGGCTGTAACAAAAGGTCCCTGGCAATCATAAATTAGCAATAGAGACTGCCGCCAGCCCTGCTGGAAGCCCTAGTGCTGTAGCCTCAGACAGACCAGCAGCCAAGCAGAGGTTGCAGCTCACTATTAACCAACCATGATCTGCCATTAATCTGAATCTGCTTCTGAAATTCAGCTCAGCACTCCCTGAGTTTCCTCTCTCTCCTTGGCCCTGTCAGGAATAACACCGTGCACTGGAAATGCAATGTTTGAGTGGCCAAGCTTCATTGCTCCCCTGTATATTTTTTGGCCTGATAATTACATTAGGGATGTAAAATATGTAACGTAAGTTTCCTGTGAGAATTTGCTGTTGAGCTAAGTGCTATCACATGTCATGGGGGTTTCAAAGCGTGCTCAATACAAAACCCCAAACCTGTCCAAACAACATATTTAGATGGGCACTGCAAGAAAGGTTGTGCTTTTCAGCTGTAGATGAGGCTCGCTGCCGCTGCTGCAGATAGCTGGTTGTGACGCCTGTGAGGTGCCAGTTTTTATTAGAACATTTCATTCCTTTGAACATGAGAGGCACAAACTTTTATGATTCAGATAACCTTTCAGGGGTTATATTTCAGGGGCCATATTCCAGGGGGATAGTATCTTGGTATAGACTCAAAAAATCCAGCCAGCCATGTCCACCCTCTCCCTAAGATGATTTATCTTGCCTAGTTTCAAACAACTCCTTCTGTACTTAACCGTCTTTGTGAAAACAGAGTACTCCAGTCAAAATTCAAACTAGATTTCATGTGCTGGCACTTCTGAAATTTCACATCCTCTTCCCATCAGTTAATCTAGTAGTGAAAGTAAACTTCTGCTGTTGGATACACATTGCAGACACCTTACTGGTATGAACACTAACTGTAAATATTCCTATAAAAGGGATTGTTGTGTTAATGTGATTTCCTGGGAAAATGAAGTATTGGCAATCCTCAGTTCAGAATTCTAGTGCAGCCAAATGAGAGCCTGAGTCATTCATAAGGCTCAGCTGATGTTCTTTGGGAAGTTTTAGAAAGCAAAAAATGCATTAATTAAATTGCCAGTAAAATGAAATAAATAAAATAAATATAAATATATGAAAAGTGCTCCCCTCCCCCCCCCAGCCTTTCCCAATCTTTCCTTTCTCTTCACAGATAACAGTAGCAGAAATAAATCAGCAGTATTTGAGTACACAAGCAGAAATAAAACAGTTTTGGAGGTTAAGATGAAACAATGAAGTGCTCCCATCAAAATCTGGTTTTGACAGAAAATATATATTGTAAATAGGTATCTCCCTTCCTGTTTTCCATAGAACATTCTGGTTTTTCTCACATATATCCACTAAAATCTGCATATCAAAAAGGTTCATTCAAACAAAATCTTTCAATCTCACTTTAAAGAAGAATAAAGATTTTAAGGAAATCCTGGGAATAGTAAACAAACATAAAAAAATTTACAAAATTCCTCCCATTTCGTTGACATAATTCTGTTCGGGAATAAACATATCCTCAACCTCTAAGCTGGGTCATTAAAAAAAAAAAACCAGCTATATAAAAGCAGGTCAGTTCTCATTTCCACCAACTTCAGTTTCAGTCTTGTCCAAAGGAGCACAGCTCTCTTCTTGTCATCACGGAAATAGGAAAACTGAAACCAAACCGGTAAGTAACTGGAGGCAGGGAAAAATGAGATAAAGCTGGTGAAGAAAATTAATTTAAACAAAGATTAAAAAGATAGGAAAATATTGTGCCTGCCTTTTCTCACGTATTCTCTCTGGTGATGACCTAAGGAGCTGCCTGAAATTGTCATGTACCAAAGGATTGCCAACATGACAGACTTCCAGATGAGTCTTGAAGTAAAGGAAATCTTCTCTGCACTGCTTATTATTTTTCCAAATTCTAATCATCTGAAGGGATGTGGTCTTCATCTTCTACACAAGTGAGCATTTTGAAGCCCTGTCCCTGTTTTATGTGGAGTTCTGAATCTATATATCATTAAAACTTGGACCAGCTTTAGTCAGCTGCCAAAAATCCCTTGGGTTTCACAATGGTTGGGATAAAAATGTATGTTCACACACATGCATATTTTTTCTTCTAAATCAGCACTAAGAAAATATTTTTTTTGTGGAAAACATCAGCATTTTCATTACCCTCTTCTGATTTTTCTCACATTTACAAAGAGGTAGAAGGATTGTTTTGATAGAAGATTTTACAGCTGGATTGTGCTGAGTAAAGGATAATTCAGAATGAACACTGAATAAAACTTTCTGAAAGTAGATGCTATTAGGCTTTGTGATAATATCCCAAGGGAAAGGAACAACTCCATCAGTTGTGACATTTAAAAGCAGACTGGACAATGCACTAATAAATATTCTGTGTGGACTGTTCTGCATTGTCATGGGGGTGGATGAGGAGAACTATAAGGTCTTTTTCACATCTAATTTCTCTAGTTCTGAGAAGCAGAAAAATATCATGCAGTTGATGGAGTTCAGAACAGGAGCAGTGCTAAGAAACACAAAACACCAGTTTATTCTAGGATGAGTCTTAACTGATGCAAACTCTTTTATAGTTCAGGGGCCCTGATCTCCAAAATATTTGTGGACAAAAATAAGCTTTCTACTTTCATAAACTTCCATTACTGATATTGTCAATTGAGGTCAAAAAGATCTTTCATGGTATTTGCATTTCTTCTTTTTATCTAGCTAGGATCTGCTCATATTGATCAATGGAGCTGAATTTCTGCTATTCATATAGACAGTTACTTGCTGTATTATTTTACATTATTTTATATTTTATGGGTAGAGTTTTCCAACTGTGATATTAAGCAATCATTGCATGGAGGAACACACTAACCCCTTTGTTCTAAGTGCTAGGAGTCCCTAAATAAGGTAATTCTCACTGCTTATGATCTGATAAATTCAATTGTTACTTTTCAGCTTACTTTATCCTGAAAAAAAATGTTTAGCTCCATGAACCCTTTATGCAGCAACTTCAGCTGTGACAGTTGTAAGGCTGGGAAGGATGGGACCAGTGCACTGCCTTCCTTTGAGCTACCAGCCCTAACGATTTTTTGGGGAATCCATTCTGCCCCAGTGACCTGTTGGTCAGAGTGGTGCTGCAGCACATTGCTCTGAATGACAAATGAGGAGAAAGAACGAGGGTAGAGATGTAGCCAGTGGGTACACGCTGAAAAAAAGCTGCTCGTTTATCATGAGATCTCCTAGTCAACTCTTCTGCAAAGTATTTGAAGAAATGCGGCTGTGAGCTTGTTTCAGTGATCAAAATTAGGTATCATCTGGAAATGTGAGTGTAGTTTGCTCTAAAATAATAAATTATTCAAAATTATCTGCAGTTTCTGCATTCTGTGCATTCATAACTATTGGAAACACAAATGCAAAGAAATGTCTGTTTCTGTAGAGATAATTAAATAACTATTGTTGGAAGACATGGAATGGGAAAAGATCCCAGTAGTTTCTCTGTAAATTAGTTTCTGTCTTAAATCCCCCAGTTTTAAGATGTCCAGGTAGGCCTGTTTTAGTCATTAATTAATACAGAAAAGGGTTTTATTCTCGTTCCTGTTTAGTTGTAATAAATCTAAACTGGAAGGGAGATTGATTTTGCTGTATTTATCAAAACAATCAATCTGGTACTGTAAGCACAGAGTATTAACCTTATAAAGGAACATAACCCCAACCTTGTCTGATGTGAGCAGGCTGAAGCAGGGACAGCAATATTCCCAGTCCCTCCAGTGTAATGAATGTCACCCCGAAAAACTTGATTCTTGCTATCTCTTTGCTAGGGGTGTGATTCCCCTGTACCTTGGAACTAATCACTCCCCAGTTTTAAGAAGTACCCCAAAACAGAGGATGACCTTACAAACACGATGGCAGAGCATCTTTCCCTTCTAAGCCATTTTTTAGAGATATCTACCTGGACTTGAAATGTACCAATGTGCTGTAACAGAGGCTGCTCAGGTCAAACTCAGACTTTTGGAAAGTCAAGTTCTCCACCGCCAGGTCCAAATATCTATGAAGGACCTGACTTCACCACCACATAATCTCCTCTCTCTCCTTTTTCAGAATGACCAACATTCTTACTACATTTTCCCACAAACATATGTAAAAGCTTCTGAAGCACCTACAAAGTGCTCTATCATAATGCAGGAAAAACAAACAAACAAACAAAATATTCCAGCCTTCAGGACACTGGCTGAAGAATATTTCTCATTTAAACTAAGGGATGTAACTTCAGGTACATTGGTGATAATACTAGTGATGGAATTATTTCACATAGTTAGGACTGAATACAACAGACAAAAACTGTCCTCTTAAATTCTACCCAAAAACCAACTTGATGTTAGTGCATATTAATATAAGAAAGGAGCCTTATTCAACAAGAAATGCTATTCCCATGTGCTCTTACACTAAGCACCAGGGCAGCCTGTTATAGTAATCCATACCTGAGGCAATAAAAACATGCCACAAGCTCCACAAATTACCGGAAAATCTCCAGTTTTTATAAAGCAACACAGAATGAAAAGAAATGCACTTGCCAGCATTTGCTACCTGAATAGCCATGAACCTCATAAAGGGGGTGGACAGACTGTATTTTTCCTTCAAGGAAACTTAATTGTAGTTGCACTCTTACTGATTTGGAAAAAAATATGTCATTTCATATTCAAGTTCAGCTGTTCAGTGTAACTGATGACAGTAGTAGTAATATAATAGGAACTGAAGAATAATAATGTACGGAAAAAATTAACCTTATACAGAATTAGGGAGAGAGGGAGAAATGGAAATAGACAGCTTTTTGAAAGAATATGTAATTAATTATCAAATAATTTATCTCACTATTTTACAGTACAAATAGCTGGAAAGGTTTATATAATCATACCATCAATGCTAATAAGCTTGTAAACTTGAGCACTGTAAAACATGGATTTGAATACGTTAAATTCTACTTACATGTTTGACAGGATGCTAAAATCTGACTGTACTACATCTTGTTATGAATTCACACATTACTGTCGGTCAGAAAACCCTGACACTGACTTCCATTGCCAATGGTAATGGGAGTGGGTGATTTTAATAATAAAGTGTGTGTGCTCATTATTTTTCAGAGACAGTCTGTGGAAAGCAATTCCAAATCAAGAAATATGACAACAAGTGAATACATTTGCATTAAGAAAATATCCCTGAAGGCTGAAGGAAACAGTTTCATAAGCATCTGAAATAAATTGTATGTATAACTTCCACAACTGTAAATGTGAACAGAAATACAAAAGATCAAAGATTTCAGTGCTGTGTGTTATGCATAGCTACACTGAACTTCCACCTAGTAGCTGAATGACAATAAATCTGTTTTGAAGTCAGGTGCTCTTCCCAGAGCTTTCAAGCCAAAAGTTGCACAATGTCAAAGACTACCTGAAAGCGAAGTATCAAGTGAAGGTTTCAAGGCTCCTTTCCCAAAGAGGGGAGCAAAGTGGGGAATTTTGTTTTAGCCTTGTTTGTTTATGAGGTACAGAAGCTAAAAGATCAGGACTTAAAACCACACACTTTTCAGTTCTCATTATGAAAACGTGCTGGAAATTGTTACCCATGTGCCTAAGGATTTTCATTCTCTAGCACATGTGGTTTATGTTGTAAGTGATGCTGCACTGACTCTGGCCCCTTTCTGGTGACAATGCTTTGGACTGCAGCTGGTACACTTGAGAGAGGAGTCAGCAAATTTTGGTTATGGTGGGCTTAAGGAAAAGAATCAAGGAAAGAAACAGTCATATAGAGTGATTCTGGAGAAGCCATCTAGCCAATTCACCTGTCCCAAGGCAGGATGTCATTCTCCTGTCACTCATAGCCTACACTTACACAATATGTTCCTACAAACTGTTGCTGGGTGCATATTCCTCAATCTTTCCACACTATCACTTTTAATGCTGCACTGTTCCTAGAAAGCTTTCCCGAATGTTTGATCTTAAGCTTGTATCCTTTTTACTGTGTTTGCCAAGGATTCAAAGAAATTCATTTTTCTCTTTCTTTTCACAGCAACCTACTACACATTTAAAAATTCTTAGCAAGTCTTTTTTTTTTTCAGATTAAGCAATCCCATTTATGTCAGGCAATAGTTGTATATCATGCAACATGGTCACAACTCTCATAATTTCTGCTGCTCCCACCTGAGCTATCTGTGATGGGTACTTGTATTCCTTGAATACAAAAATTGAATAGGTGCTTGGTTGAAGCCTTAGCTGTTCTGCAGAGAGTACCAAGAGGATTTCATCTGCATTATAGACTGTGCATGCTTCTGTCAATGCAGTCTGGTATGACACTAATTTTGTCCACAACATCATGCTGTTTAAATTTTCCTGACTAATTGTCCTCATCTTTCCCTGGAATATAATAGCTGAGGTATTTGTATTCCCATGTTTTAAGTCAGACAAAATAGATATCTTATGTTTTTCATTGGCTTCTACTGGAAATCACTCCAAGTTGTTATGAGTTCGGAGACCAAATCACATTACTAAAATGTTAGCTGACCTTGTCTGTGTTACATTTGTTTGCACTTATTCCCACACTGCAAAGCTATGACCACTGTGAATGCCTACAGACTGCAGTAATGATAAATTCAGCTGACAAGAGTATCTGTTGCAGTAACATTCTTTGGTAATATGGATGATTTCTGGGCTGTGTGAATAACTTCTGAGAGTTCTGAATCTTTTAAAAAATATTTGCTATTCAGAAATATGCAGTGATGACTTTGAACAAACAATTTGCAAATTATGAATTATCTTCAATTTCCTTTTTTTACTCATTCACAAATCAGGCTTATTTGCTTGCCAAATGTCTCAAGGCAGCACTTAAACATTTTTTTTGTCATATCCCACTGATCTGAGAATGACCTGGCACACTCAGTATAAACCTTAGAGGATGAATGTGAGGGAACAACAGCCCAGGGATGATCCACAGGAAGGATGGAGGAAAGTTGGTACCTCATGGCAGGGACTGGGAGAATCTACCAGCCACTGCCACTGCCTTGGAGTGGGCACTGGAGTGCTGTGGGGCTTGGTACTTGCATTTCCCATCTTTTTAATTTCTTTTATTTAATCCTTCAAAGGTATACAATCTTCAGTTTGTGTCACATGTATTATACTTCTTAAATCGATAACAAAATATTTAAAATAGAGTGATTATAAATAAATAGTAACAAGTACGGGACATAAATGAACAGGATTCCCCAAACGGTAATTTTAAAAAATCATTTTGCCAATATAGTTCTTTATGAATATAGAAAATCAGGCACTTCACACAGGAATTTTGACACTGAACATTTTCTATTAATAAATGTGTACTTTTGCCCAAGATGATAGGTGAGCAGTGTAATTCAAATTTAAAAAAAAGAAAAAAAAGTTTTTAAAATGTTTTTTATCTGAAGTTAGACAGGATCTGGATCTGATTTATCTCAGTGGCTACCACTACCATTGGGAGAATGACCCTTTTTATTAATCTGACATGCAGAAAAAAAAAGAAATGACACCATGGGTAATAAAAATCACTTTTTTTTCAAGAGGTGAACTCTCTGCTACACTTTATATATGAGCTTTGAAAGACTGACAAATTACAACTGATCAGATTTGCCAAACCTGGACATTTTCCATACAGACTAAGTTTCAGTACTCTAAGATTTTATCGGTATTTTTAATACTCCAAGAATTTATCTATATTTGTATGCAATTCAGCACAATAAAAGCAGACCAGTGGATCAAAGCCCTTGCTGCTGAAGCCCCTGCATCTGCACCACATGTGGTCCAGGGGTTTTACTTTGGACTAAATTTAGTCTAGGCTGAATATCACCAGGACACATATGGTTTGAAGCTGTCTAAAGGCCCAGTCACTACTTTGGACCCATCAGAGGCTGGAGCAGACTCAGTGCACACCTCCAATAGTGCATCTTGTGTCCTTTTGCCCCAAAGGAATCCCATGGGCTCGCCCTGGAAACAGAACCAATGTGCACACCATGGAGCTGACTACACCAAAACCTCACTGCTCCAGCACAGCTTGTGACTGGGCATGCAGAGCAGTCTGCTGAATCTGCAACTGGGCAATTTCAATGTGCTTATTGTGAGTAATCTGATAAAAAGACAAAGTAACATCCAAATTTTGAAAGATGCTATTTGTTCTGAGGGAGTGCATGCTGCTGAAACATTTCTGCAGATTGCATTTCTAATTTTGCTGCCACTAAAGGGGAGGATGGCTGGTCTTAGAGTCTGAAGGCCCCATGATACCCAGAGGGGGAATCTTCCTGCCAGATTTACCCTGGAACTGTAAACTTTGGAAGACTGACCCAGGAATTCCAAATGTTGGAAGGAGAATGAAGATCATGGAAAAAAGCTGACTTTACAAGCTTCTGACCATGTGTGTGAGACTATAAACTCCTTACAGCCTGGATTCACCCTGGGGGGTTCCTGGGAGATCTAACCCTCTTGCTTAGGATCCAGGAGCCACAGTCAAGTCAGATCTGGGGCTCATCAATTAACAAGTTTGCATCACATGTTGCCTTGAGGTCCTGGGTGTAGAGAGGATTTACCAGTGACCCCATTTGCAAGTCCATGTCACAGAGCTGCAGATCTTAGAGTGAAGGAGTCCTTTGTGGGAAGGAAATGTGAAAAAGCCCGTGCACTACAAGTTCTATAGCTTTAGAGAAATCACATTGAATGTAGGAGGTGTCAGTAAAGAGTATCAGGTTGCCATTTTCTAAGAAAAATCACCTTTCTGATTTTTATTTTTCTTTAATTTAGAATTTTTTATGTTCTTCTAGAATTATGGCAATAGTGGAGGGAAAAAAAATTAAACAAAAATCACAGCCAGGCTCTACATCTGAAACTGTTAGTCTGGAATGTTTCTAAAAGGACCCAAATTGTATATTCATACCATCCCTTTGCTACTTTAACTCCCCACCCGCATACAGTATGCCAAGCTGTTTCTGTGTAGTGATGTGTCCCTGCCTGTGCTCTGTATGTCTATATTAATACACATATATATGAGAAACGGCTGTGATGGTTGGAGCCAGGGAAGGGAATATTTGTGCCTCCACAGAGCTCTGTGGGGAGGGACTGCTGAGAAATGGTCCAGAAGGTTCTTTACGACACTCAAGTTCAGGAACTGAAATTAGTAAACTGCCATTTATGTAGTAGCAAAATGAATTATTCAATCTCCTGTGTGGACTGAAAGTCTAATTTTAAAAGTCTAGCTTGCCTAAAGAGCCCCATGCAAAATGTTCATTAAATGTAAGGCAGTACCAAGTGTTACTGCCTGGCTGGATGTCTTGGGAGGGGTTGTCTGGTACGAACCACCATGGCTAATGTGTTCCATAAACCGTGGGTAACAGCAGAACAAGAATCTGTTTCCCTGTTTTATGGATATTTTGGAAAAGTTATGGGTCTCCTCCTTATGACACATTCAGGACATTTTTTCGTGGGTACTGCTGGGCTCCCCAGCAAGGTCAGTGTGTGGGGGTGCAGGAGGCGGCTCAGCCCGGGGGAAGGCCCTCAGATGGACCCTGCAGACCCATGGAGGTAGAGCCCTGCTCTGCCCTGGGGCCTTGCTGTGTGCCTGTTCCCAGAGGCCAGGGAAGACAATAGGGCATGCAAGGTGTCAGCTCATGGCCTGAGGGTGAGAGGGGGTGAAGTGACAAAGCTTCTCCCTCTCTCTTAAGGTTTGACTTTGATAAGGCAGCAGAGTGCATCTGAGCATCCCTTCTCATGGAAACTTCTCTCTAGCTCAGCATTCCCCTGTAAGAGGATCCACCTCGGTGCATCAGCACTTTTCTGACACAAAAATATTTCCCTGAAAAGTTTCTGACTGGCCAGTTACTAGCATGAACATCAGTAATGAGCTCCTCCAAACCAGCAGCCAACAGATTATGTTTGTGCATGTCAGCCAGAGAAAGGTGTAATTTGTACTTTGCGTGGCAGTTTGTCCTCTAGACACTGAATATATGAAGCAAATCACCCTAGCTCAAAATTAAGGAAAGGTGAGTTGTCTTAATGGGCTCTGTGATGCAGGGACCTTTTCTGCCACCTTCATGACATGACTCAGGTTTTGTCCTGTGGGAAATGTTGTGCAGGTCACCCTTGGGCTCCTTCCCAGGCTAGGATCAGATTCTGCACTGTAAGGAAGAAGTGATAGAAAACAATAAAATACTGCACAGTACTTTCTGTTACCGTTGGCTGCATTTTAATATGTAATGCTAATCTGAAAGAACTAAAACCAAAATACTGTCATATGTCCACAGAATAAAGATACATATAGTCGTTCCATCAGTCAATTATTTTCTAAGTGCATATATGTACATATAAATAAACATTTAGATTATCCAGATGAGTAGCAGGATCTGAAATAATTATGAAAATCTTAACTGAAAAACTGCTGAGAATCTGCTGAAGTAAGAGCTACCAGATGCATGTGTGAGTTGCCCCAGTGAGATCAGGTTCAACCATCTTTAGTCTATTTGCTCATGAATAGCAAAGTAAGGAGATTTAAATCTTCATTGTTACTTCGGTAGAGTCTAATTAACTTCCCTGCTTCCTCTGAGAAAAACAGCTACCCTCAGACAAACACGCCCGGATAACATCACCCAATATCCTGAAGAGCTTTGGGGATTTTCAATTATTTCAAAGGTGGGGTTGTTTCTCTCTTTCTCTGCTCTCATGCCGCATCATATATCTTAGGCAAACACCACAGGAAAAAAAACCAAGCAAGATGCCATTCAGAGATGTTTGCATGGCTTACCCTGAAGAGGCACAGGAAATAATTGTCAGGCAATTCTGCCTCTGGTCCTTAAGGTGGATGCTTCTCTTCCATGAAGTGCTGCTAGGTCTGCTAAATAGAAAACTCCTGATTTCATTTCTGGCTATCATTTACTGCCTTGTGCCAGCATCTTTCATGCCAATTGCAAGTCCATCTCCATTTGAAGTGAACCAAACTTGGACCTGAAAATGCTTGCCTGAAAGCGCAGTTTGGCACATTAAACTGTGCAGCTCAACACAAAGGTCATGCTTCTCAAATCTGTTTTCATTCTAACCTACTTTTTGTGCCAGAAAGTATTCACCTAGAAGGCAGCAGTACATGGAAACATTCAAATTAGTCTGCTGCAAGGCATTTATAGCCTGTGTTTAGCACAGAGTAACTCACCAGAGGACGTGACTTCAGACATTGCCATTGCAGCACCTCTTTCCCACTTTCTGTTCATTCTTGTGCCCCATTAAGATAAGTAATTTTTTTGAGTTGTCGGTAAGGAAAGCCTCACATGTGGTCTTATATTTTACTGCTGTTGAGATCTTTGGCTGCCATAGGAAGGGCAGAACTACATTAATAAGCCTAATTTTTTAAATATACTTTTTTTCATATTCCAGATACAAAAAAATAGTTATTTTGCTCTGTCATGGTTTAACTCCAGCCAGCAACCAAGCACCACACAGCTGCTCACTCACTCCTCCACCATCAGGACTGGGGAAAGAATTGAAAAGGTAAAAGTTAGAGAACTCATGTGTTGAGATAAAGACAGTTTTAATAGGGAAAGCAAAAACCACACACACAAGCAAAACAAATCAAATCACTGCTTCCCAAGGACAGGCAGGTGTTCAGCAATCTCCAGGAGAGCAGGGCCCCATCACATGTAATGGTGACTTGGGAAGATAAACACCATCACTACAAACATCCCCCCTTTCTCCTTCCTCCCCCCAACACTGAGCATGATGTCATCTAGTATGGAATATCCCTTTGGATCATCTGTCCCAGCTCCTCCCAACGTCTCATGTACCCCCAACTTCCCCACCAGCATGGCAGTATGAAAAGCAGAAAAGGCCTTAGCTCTGTTTAAGCCCTGCTCAGCAATAACAAAACCATTTCTATATTACCAACCCTGTGTTCAGCACTAGTCCACCACCTCACCTCATACTAGCCACTGTGAAGAAAACTAACTCTGCCCAAGACAAAACCAACAGTTGGTCTTAGTGTTGACTTAAACTTTACCATAAAAGTAGTTCTGCAAAGAGAAAATAGCTCAGAAAGCAGCATTTGCTTTATGATAATTTGTAGAGGTAAAATTCAGGGCTTTTGAAAAAATAAAAATTCCACCCTATCACATTATCTTGACCCCTTTGCAGTTCCAGCAGGGTTGGGCTACAGTTTCATTGTTACTCCCCTTTTACACTGCACAGCCATTATTAAAAAATAGAAGCAACTAAACTTTCAGTTCAACAAGTTGGACATGACCTTGCACCTGCTTATTCTGGTATTTTACAAAATCTGTGTCTTAAGTTCCATCATGTTAGGCAAGGCCTAAACCCCACACATAGGTACCTATTGGCTGCAAAATCGATCCTCATGACTATTGCACAAAAAGTGGGTTGGGGGCAAGGAGCCTGCAGCTGACAGAAGGATTTTGGTGTGCTCAGAGTACAGCTCGTGAGCTGTGTCCCTCAGGGGACCTGTGCTCTGACCCTCTCCCTTGGCAAAAGCTGTTGACCATGTTTGCATCCCTCCTGCCTCTGTGTTTCTGCTTCAGCATCACAGACTTTTGCCTGCTCCGATTTTCTGATGTAATTTCACATGGAGCAAAGCTGTAAGCCAGACTGCAAAAGTGAACTGTATTGAAGCACTTATTTTAAATTTTTTTTTCCAAAGAGAGGTCATTGTAAAAGTCCCACTTACTGTAAAGCTCACAGACAGTTGCAAGAGAGCAACTGAAAACAAATTGCAATGCTGGGGTAGGAATGACAGATGGGGGAGGAATTTCCTCAGCCATCTGCACCATCAAATTAAACAAAAAACAATACAAAGCTGCAGCCTCAGGCATTTCTCAACCTGAACTTTTCATCACAGTGGCCCTGAAGTAGGAATCAGTGCCAAATCCCCAGCCAGGTGCTCCTGAAAACATGTAGGAACACAAGTTGAGGAACCTTGGGAATTTTCATGTTGATCAGGAAGATTCCAATAAGGTTCAAAAGTCTCCAGGGTTAGGTAATATCACAGGGAAGCTTTTGATTTCTATGACATTAACTGGAGATTGGTGCTTAAATTCCATTGGTGGAATGGGGGTGATCTGGACCTTGACTTTTACTAGACTCCACTGAAATAAATGTCAAACCTTTTCATTATATCTCTGGAGCAGGATTGCACCCTCCTTGTATTGGAAGGCAACATGCCAGATGTCATATAACACCCTTCTGGTACATCAAGCACCCTCTTGACAGGTTTAAAGATGCAAGCTATAATTCCTAATGTCTCCTGGCATCATGGTTTGTTCCTTCTTTCCTTTAATTTTTGATGGGTTTTTGGTTAGTTTTGATTTGGTTTGGTTGTGTTGGTTTGTAGGCTTTTTTTTTTTTTTTGTCCTCAGAGAGGCAATTCTATGCTTTTCCAGCAGATGCAGAAGATTTTGTGATGTGGGCTAATATTTAGAAAAAACTTAAAATTATCATATTAGACCCCTTTTTTCCCCTGCATTTTTTCCAAGAGGTTCTTCATGCTGGTGTTTCTATTTGGTTTTAGATATTTTCTATTAAAATATCTTTCGCAATGAGTTATTTCTGCTGAAGCACATACTGAAATATTTTGATCACTGACATCCTCCCTTCCTACTGAAATTTACCTAAACTTTGCCAATGTCTTTAATGGAAACCATTGATTTCTTCTGACTGCATGAGTTGACCAGCCTTTCTCTGTAACTTATTTTTTTCTTGCAATAATAGTGCCAAACTTGGCTTTGACATTTCAGAAAAGTCTGGAGAATACCTCAGAAGTGCTGCTCATTTTTTTTCCAGAAAAATGAGCCCCAAACAAGTCTTCATGTTCACAGCAGCCTCTGCAAGGCTTAGCAGAGTGCTCTTGTGGATTTCACACCTCCCAGTTTCCATGTTTCTGTCCGGTGGTGGGGTGATTTCCCTGCAGAACTTTCTTCCTCCCCTACCTTCAAAAATTGTTATTTCTTGTGAGTGGCATTTCATCAATGTTTTTAATTCCCGTCTTTCTAATCCTTTCACCCTTGCTGAACTCAAAGCACGGATGTGTCTATAAAGATAAGATTTTCAAAACATGAGTTACGCAAAGAGAACAATTTTGAAAGTTTAACTCTTGTGTTTCGTGATTAAATGAGCTCTGAACTCTTTTGAGGACATGGGTAATTACATTAGTGGGTAAACACTGAGTCCCTTTCAGAACTTGGAGAAAGACTGGAATAGAGAAAAAGAACTGAGACTTTCTACATGAAAAAAATTCTGTTCGTTGATCCTGGTCTCTACTTTTCAGTAGCTGGGGGTAAAAAAAAAGGATAAAGACAACTGAAAAGGAGAAGACCAATCAGAAAATTATCAACAATCTCATGAATGTGAATCTTGTGCAACACACTGACTCACATTTTTCTTGATAGCCTCAATTTTCCAAACATCATACCTTTATGAAGGAGTAACTTTAGTAAGTATAGACTAGCACATGTAATGAAAATCAGAGCTAATTAATCATATCGTTATTGAGTACCATGTATAGTGCTTGATTCATTATTTATGCAGGTAGAGATAGATTTTTAAGACCAAAGCTGTCACTATAATTATGTGGTCTGACCTGCTTGACTCAGTCAATACAGTCTCACCCAGTAACTCCTTCTTTAGCACCAATGCCTGCTTGAACTGCAGTCTGTCTTTCAGAGAAGCCTCCAATCTGAATGGGAAATCTTCACATGATGGGCAGTCTACCTCATCCCAGAAAAAACATCTATTAGTTTCAGAAGGTTAAGACAAATGAAAAAGAAATTTGTGTTAAAAAAATGGAATGGAGATGGATTCATTTTTAAAACAATGCTGAACACTAAACTTCTAACTTACGAAAATTTTAGAAAAGTTTAATCTCACTGGATTTTGTTCAGCAACCCTGAATTATTTCCTACATATCATTTAGGAAAAAAATTAATAAAAAATTATTCTAACTGTCCTTTTTGTGAGAGTTTTTAAGACTGATTTTAAGACAAATTGTTTTTTTTTGTTTTTTTTTTTTAAATTTAATTTTGCCCTCACGAGGAAGACATATTTTTTGAGAACTCTAGTTCTAGTGTTTATTAATAGAAACACAGAATTACAGAATAATATCTTTTGGTAGGGACCTCAGGAAATTATCTACAATTAACTGACGTCATTAAAGAAAAAAAGTAACAAACCCCTTGTCCCCTTAGAATACAAATATACTTCCTCTCTGAAGACATATTTCTTTTCATGTTTGCCTGCTATTGTACCTTCAAATTCAGAAGGTCAGAGTGGTTGTGGGATTACTTATGGAGATACAGTTTTTGAATCACTACATTAAAATTTGGGCCTTTCAGTGGGCTGAATTATGAGAAACAATGAGAAATGGTCAGCTCATTCTCTCTGTCTTGTGTCTGAAGATAAAGGCTCTTGCAGAAGGCTGTGCAGAAAAACAACTGACCTATGGCTTCCAAATAGCCACAGTCTGCTGTCCTTGTAACGCAGGTACCCATGGCCCCAGTTTTGATGGGAGGAATCTTATCTACATCCATAGTTTTTCTCCCGGAGCTGCAATAATCCCACAAACTTGTGACCCAAGTGAAAGTTTGAGGAACAAATGGAGAAGACCCATGAGAATTTCTCCGTGAGGGAAAATTTCCTGATGGTCAGGAAAATTCAGTTTTTAAATCTCATATTTGAAAGACCATTTTTAAGATTTCTTTCAACTCTCCAACCGGGCGTCAGCTGAAATGTCTTTTGAACCATCTTAGATTTGAACAATCAGTTCAATGGTAAGTTTCCCTCAAAAGTGTTATGATTCTACATGAACAGTATTTAAGTTGGTACATTCAAATAGTTAATGTTTTAGCAAGAAAGCTATTGGAGACACCTACCTTCATTTCAGTAAAGTTATTGCAAAGGATTTTGTCATTGCATGTGTGAGCATTGGTGTGGCTTCCCAGCTGCGTTTTGGGCAGCTTCTTTTGGTTGGCAGTGACTATTATAACATTGACTTTGTTAAAAATGGTGTTCACTCTCTAATCACAGGAGTGTATATACATGTAATACTTTCTATCCAAGTATTCATTAAACATAAATGGTGAAGCTTTGTTTTCTTCTTGAGATAAATACCCCTGCTTCAGAAAGGAGTAAATGAAGCACATTAGGGTTAACTGCAAAATTTAAGCAGTGTCTCAAAAAGAAAGACAGGATTCTTCTAACCAGAGATACAATCACCTCTTGGTGTTGAGCCATCACATCCCCCTCTCAATACACATATACATATTAAATAAAATTGTGTGTAATTTAAAAACTCCTATTTTTCCATAGTTAAGATATAAAGCTCAGATAATTTATTTATATATCAATGTTCAAATAAACCCCTCAGAAAAGACAGAACTTAAATTTTCTGGATTCTTGAAAAATGCGATATCCACTGTGTCATTCTACATTTTAGAGTCAAACATTTCCTGATGGTTATTTACAGGCTTTTAAAAATTCAGCCAGATCATTTCCAGATGCCCTGGCACTCCTCCCCTCTGTGCTTCCTATGCATACCATGTAGAAGGCTTTAAGGTTTTCAGCTGTTTTCTACATTTCTGCCATACTGCTTGAAATACTCTTTGCTTTTTTTTTTCTTATTCCTTTAATGTGCTATCTTTGTCTATGAGGAAGATGAGGAGTTGTGAAGCACAACCTTTCTCTGCAGCTGCTCTTTGGGCACCTCCTCAGTGAGGTGCCAGTCACGTGAGAGCACTGCAAACCACACGCTTCTCCCCTCTTGCTGAAGCTTCTGTCCTGTTGCTGAAGTGACTCCAGGCCTGGCAAAAGCCTCAACCTCCAATATATGACTGTGCATTAGCATGGAGGTAAAAAAAAAAATATCTCTAGAATACTGCTTACACATTTCAAAACTGATGTTATTTACTATTGCCTTTTTCCATCCTTTGGTTTCTGATACACTGAATTTCATGATAAGATTGAAACTTGCCTTTCAGAAACAGTGTGTACCTTATTTGCTGCATCTGAAAAGCAGGTGTTCTCAAGCCAATATGAATATTTTGAGCAAATCCGTGCTTTGAAATGCAAATGAATTTTCAATGTCTGCATAGTTTGAGATAAAGCAGTTAACAATGAATTAATCCCTGCTTTATGCAGTTCATTATCAAGAGACTATGACCATGCCAACAATGTATTTGGAATAGGGTCTTGCCAAACAGGTAGAGACTCTTTAATCAAACTGAGCACTTACAGTTGCAGTGACTCTCATTTTTGAGGACTGTATAAAATAACACAGTAAGGCTGATATAATTTTTTGTGTTTGCCCCAAAAGCTGGTGCCTAGGTACAGTCTAGCCTTGTTCCAGAACCGAAGTCTCCTGGATGGAACTAAAACATTGTCATATGAGGAATTTTGAGTAAATTTAGTCTTAAATGAGAAAAGGCTGCATTTCAGGGGAGGTGGCATTTTAAATTTAAAAGATGGTTCCAAAACCATGCTATTTTCATGAGAAGTTCATGTGCTTGGAAAATCTAAATCACTGATAATAAATACATCAGAAATATTCTCTAAATCTGCTACAGTTTGAATCTTTCTTTCCACCAGGTAATGTAGATGGCTTGGGTTTAGATTCCTGTGCCTGATGGCACCAGGGTGATGTAGTGACTGCAATGGACTTCCCACAGCAGTCATTGTGGATGATGGGAGAAACAGGCCTCCAATGCAAAATTAGTAGTTCACCAGTATAATGATATTGTGCAATACATCTAAATAAAAATTGTGGCCTGTGGTCTTCAGCCCTGTGGCTCTGTCTCTTGGGACTCTGTAGAGGAAGGGATAGAGCTGAGCACCTTTAGCACTCCTGTGTGCCAAGGACACAGCACTGCTGAGGGATGAAGCCTTATTGGGCAGACCAGGGAAGGACTTGCTGAGTTTGACTCTGTGGGATAAGGGGAAAAGATAGTTTGTAGAAAACTGACCCCTTTGTAGCCCCACTCCCACTGGGGCTCTGGGTGTGACCTCTCTCCTAGCCCTGAGCCTTCCTGAGGGCTGGGCTGAGCCTTAGCCATGCACCCCCACTCTGTTGTAGGTGAAAAAGGTCTCAGAGAAGAACTTCAGGCTAGAGCTTCCCCTGGCTGAAATTTATAGTAGAAATGCACCCCTTCTCCCATTCAGATATGTTATGGTTCAATTAAGAGAGAACAGTCTAGATAGATAGGTGAGGGAAAAACTTTCAGTAGCTTGCTGGAAATGAAACTGGTTTTAGCTTATTTTGTTTTGGTGGTTTTTAAACAATATAATGCTGTTATACCTCCCCATAACTGTCACAACTTTGCAAGGCACTGTCATAAGTGAGGAGTTTATTCATTTGATTCTTTTTTATATTCTGAAATTAGCTACTCAGTGTTGAGATGCTGTACAATTATTTACGTGAATATAGTAGTTTCTTCCCATTAGTGCAGATTTTTTTGTTCAGTATGTTTTGATGACTTATGTTCATGATCTGCATACTGCTGAAATGGAGGACTTCAGTTTTGCCTGCCTCTAATCACTGTAGTACATAATAACAGATGGCAACATTCCTAAACTTCCTTGTTCAACAAATGGTATGAGATAGATATTTCAATAATTTCATTGTCCTGATTAATAATAATTATTATTATCAAGAACTAAGAATGAATCTTCATATGATATAAACCTCTTGATCTACATTTTTGTGATTGTTTGCAATTCTGGTTGCCTCCATTTTTGAGCCTATGGAGAACAGACTATAAAGACTCCTGAGTTTCATACCAAACTGAACAACATGTATTTGAAGATTAGGCTGCTTTAAGGGATATTATATTAGTCTAGAAAATAAATAGTTGGTTTTTAACATGTCGACTCTCCTTACATAGTTTCGCTTTTGTTCAGGTGTTGGTGCTTTTTTCCTTATAGCTAAGATATAGATAAAAATATAAGATATAAAGATATAAGATATATATAAGATATAGCTAAGATAGAGATAAAATATAAAATAAAAATTTGCATTATGTTTCAGAAGAGCAAATTTGTCCATGCTTTTATCATGACATATCTGAACTAGTTATGCTTAAAATCAAGGGGCTCATTTCCCCACTGTCTGAAGACACAACCAAGCAGAGCAGCAGTGACAGATGAAAGGGAACACTTCCTCTCTGTGCTGACTCTTTTATTTTACTACAGTAATATACTGTATTGCTGACCTGAAGAGACTTTGGGGGTCCAAAGGTTATTGGACCACAATCAGTATTGGATTTGAGGTCTCCTTCCAGCTAAGAAATCAGGATTCAATAAAAGTTGAGCTGAGACCAGGTCTCTACTACAGCCTCATGGTCTGGCAGAGCAATTATTCTAGTTTAAATTGCAAAGCACTCTCCTATTCTAATATTGATACATTTTGTGAAAGACAGAGTTTGCACATTTTCTTTGTTCAAAATAACCTTTAAAATATAAAACAAAGGGATTACTTTAAAAAAATTCTCATTCATGGGCTACTTCTCAAATCATTATCTTGCTGCCTGACAGTACTAATGAGACCCAACATTCAATTTTTTTCAAGGTCTTGAAGACAGTGTCCTCATGTATCCCAGAAGGAAATAATCTCTTGTTTAAAAATTAATAAAGAAAAATTAGCTTAACTTCTACAGGTGCTGTGTCAAAGTCGTTATCTAGCTTTTAAGAATTTTAAAGCCAATCTTTTAAAATTTTATTTTAACAAGTTTTCGCCACTGATGATAGTAGAAGGAAAACAGTTATACCAATGCAAGGAAAAAAGTGCTCAACAATGCTTCAAAAGCATTTTTAACCAAGGTTTCTATCAATATTTCTTAAAGATTCTGTATTCTTGTGTAACAGGCTGAGACAAGTAAGAACAGGTGGCATAGCTGGCTGTAAACAGCTGTTTGTGACTAAAAAGCTTAAAGGACATTCACTATGCTGAATGGAAAAATTGAGTAAGGTGCTGAAAAAACTTCAGGCATAATTCATTTCCTGAAGACTTATAATTAAGACAGTCTACCAAATTAAGGAAGTCATGGAGCTGCCACAAATGCTGCATTGGGAATCATTCATGTTGGTCTTCTTACATATATATATAAGCAAAAGGAATAGGACTACCCAAATAATCAAAAATTTTTTGTCTAATTTTTCTAATGTGAATTTGCTTGACTTAAAATGCTCTATCACTTTTCCCTGGTTAAACTGTCTTTTAGGATTTACTCTCTTCTTCCCATGAAGATTCATTTGCAATAAAATCAACCTACCCTAAGTCTTGCAATAAGCTAGTCAGAACCATGGGTCTTGCAGAGCAGGTATGTCTGTTTGAATTCCTTGTTCTCAGTGCTATTAATTATTCCATTAGTCTGTGGAAAACTTTATCATTGGTATCTGTATGCTTAGAATCACTGGCAAAGTTGTTCTGTAGAACCAGGTTTGACACTGATCCTGGCAGAACTCTCCCACTTCGCTCTCTCTTTGATGATGGGTTGCCATAGAGAGCTACTTTTTCAAATGCTATCAAATAGAATCATTGATCATTAAGGTTGGAAAAGTCCTCCCAGATTATCAAGTCCAATCTTGAACGAACACCAGCTTGTCAGCTAAACCACAGCACTAAGTGTTATGTCCCGTTGTTTCTTGAACATTTTCAGGGCTGGTGACTCCACCACTGCCCTGGGCAGCCAGTTCCAATGCTTAACTACTCTTTCAGTGAAGAAGTTCTTCCTGATGTCCAACATGAACTTCCCCTGCCGCAGCCTGAGGCCACTTCCTCTTGTCCTGTCACTGATTGCCTGGGAGAAGAGACCGACCCCCACCTGGCTACAATCTCCTTGCAGGCAGTTGTAGAGAGCAATAAGGTCACCCCCGAGCCTTCTTTTCTCCAGGCTAAACACTCCCAGCTCCGTCAGCCACTCTTTGTAGGACTCGTGCTTTAGACCCTTCACCAGCTCTGTTACGCTTCTCTGAGCTTGCTCCAGCCCCTCAATATCTTTCTTGTTGTGAGGGATGCAGAACTGAACACAGGACTTGAGGTGTGGCCTCACTGGTGCTGAGTACAAGGGGACAATCACTGTCCTGGTCCCACTGGCCACACTATTGCTGACACAGGTCAGGATGCCATTGGTCTTCCTGGACACATGCTGGCTCATGTTGAACTGACTGTCAACCAGCACCTCCAGGTCTTTTCCACTGAGCAGCTTTCCAGCCACTCTGCTCCCAGCCTGGAGCAGTGTCTGGGGTTGTTGTGACCCAAGGGCAGGAGCTGGCACTTGGCCTTGTTGAACCTCACACAGACGGTCTCAGCCCATCAGTCCAGCCTGTCCAGATTGAATGTCAATTGGTTGATGTCCAGTTGACACTGAGTGTTCACCAATTAAATGAATTAATTTCCCTGTGCCTTCTTGAAATAATTCAATGCTTTATTCCTTTTACCCCAGGAAGTAAAAATCCTGGCATAACTCTAAGCATGTTGCATATACATAGGTTCTTCGTCAATCAAACTTGAAATCTCATCAAAAAATGAATTCAGGTTTTTATTACAAGACTTATTTTTGGTTAGATCCTGTTGTCTGGCATTAAATATATTCTGATCCTTTGATTCTTTTTTAATTGAATTCCATACTACCCTTTCTATTATTCTCCTCTCACTGATATCAGAAAACAGACTAATGGACACCTGAGCTATCCTGCTTGCTGTCTTTGATAAAATACTGGGTTTTGTTCTTTTTATGAGAAACATTCTGATATTTCTTCATTGAGACTCTTGCCAATTTTCCCTTCAATTTCAAGCTATTTAAAATCACTTTCTCTTTCCTAAACATTTGGTTGAAATCTGTTCAGCAATACAAACCAAAATGTAGTAAGAAATATTACATCAGATGTGGCATAAAAGCCACAAGAACTTGCAAACACTGCTTGACTTGCAAGGCAAAACATAAGGTGTCAAGGTTGACCTGTATCACCAGCAAACAAAAAAACTCTTGGCAATACAGGCCTACTTTTATCACTTCATAACAAAATCCCCAAAGAGGTCAATTTTGTGCTGTCTAACTTCATTGCAAATGCTTCACACAACTCTACTGTTAATTCTTTACATGTTATATACATACTGCAAAGGATTTTCCAGATTACAGATGGTGACCTCTATCAAACCTCCAATTATGAAAATAGGAAATCCATTTAGATCTGGTCTACATGAAGAAATTTGCTATTACGGTAACTTTATTAGAGAATAATTGTTAAGTTCACAAGGCAGAGCAGAAGAAAAATGATTTTTACTCCAGAAGAGAGTCCTGTCCAAGAGTAGTAGGGATGGGGCTTCCCTACAAGAGCAGAGGCACCAGGAGCCTGGCAGGACAGTGAGGTTAACTTGGTAGGGTATTCATTGACTCAGACTCCATCCCAGAGCCCTCCAACAAGGTGAGCAGAATAGGGTAATTGCAGAAACTCTGGTCAGCCAAGAGCCCAGTGATATCCAGGCAAATCTGTAGCAGCAGAACTTAGTAGCTAGCAGACATTCTTGCATACTTCTGCCATGCTTTCAGTCAAGGTGTCTCAGTGGAGAAGAAGATTCTGTAGGCCAGCGTCTGTAGTTGTCTAGTGCAAGGAGGATTTAACATCTAACTCCTGCTTGTGTAATGTGTAGCCATGTCACTGGATTTCAGAGAGGCAACAAACTCTGTACCAGAGTCTTGAGCCTCTCACCTTGTAGTTTACAGTAACTAATGTCATAAAATAAAGTCTCAGTGGGGGCTGCAAAATTTTACCAAATTTTTGAAATCTGTTTTCTTAACTATTCTCAGAAGCTCTACTTTCAGATGAAACAGAAAAAGCAATACTTAGCATGTTTCCATCAATAGGTTAAAAGCTCTTCCTTCTTTTTCACTGGATGAAGATTGAAATCTCAGGAAAAAAATTATTTGCTGAAAAAAAGGTAGTATTTTGTAATATGAAAGGATTTGTTAGAGATATAACCATTGTGAGCAATCCAATTCTAAGAACTTAGTTACCACTTGTCAACTGAGATGTTATAATGGCTCATCTGCATGTTTCCCCTTCTTGCAAAAACAAAGTGAGACCAAAGAGGAGGTTTATGCTAATTGATTTTATTTTTCAACTGCAGAAGGCACAAGGCAAGCAGCTCACATAGACTCATACATCATCATCATCATGTCTGATAAGCATTAATTTGCCAACTGTGATAACTGAAATACTTGTAACTCAGAATATATGCCATTATATTATTTTACTTTTATCAGTATATTGTAGTAGTGTACTTATTGCAGACTCAGGAGACTTTGAGAAAATCTAATTATTCAAAAGCTTCTGAATATGAGGGTGCAAAAGTCCCTCAGTGTTGCTCCTTGATTCACATTTTACTGTGATTAAAGTTCTCATAAGCAGATTGTTCCCTAACTTAAGATTCAGTGACATGTAGAAAGGTTTATGGTCCCAAACTCAGGTGGCTTCTTGAAGAAGTGGTGTTTTCTTGTGTCAATAGTAAATATTTTTAAGAAGTAGAGTAGCTTTAACTCCATCAACTTTGCATTATCTTATTCAATGGCAGTGACTTTCTAAATGCTTTTAGGAAGAAGATACACAAACACCTACTGAAGTCCTTCAAAAAGGCTCTAAATGCATATGAATTGTCCATTTGACTTTTACAGGGTCCTGTGGTTTTGCTTAAATGGACTAGATATAGGCTTGCTTGCTTGCTTAGTGCCAAAATTTTGAAATTTGAGTCTGTCAAGGTGAGAGCTTCTAAGCACCAATGAAGCAACATTGCAGCAGGTTGCTTTCATGGTTCATGTAGCTCCGTGCAAGAGGAGCAGGACACTTCAACAGCAGGCTGATCAGTGAAGAACAGAACAGTGAAGAACATTTGTTTCTGGAAAACAAATGTTTTGCACTTGTTTGTACTGGGACACTAAGAGTCAATAGCTTTGTTTTCTCATTCCACTGAGAATTCAGGTACAGTCTGCCACATTTAAAAAAATGTCATACAGTTTGTCATTCCTAAACACCATCCACTTGCATCTGCCTTTTTTTCCCCCTATTTTTCCTACTCAGAAAATCTAGAGCTATTATAATACAATAATAATGTTCCTAATGATATTTTTCCTGGCTGTAATAGATAAGTGGTGAGCTAACCATTTTAAAACAGCTGTGTTATATCACTGACACTGTCAATCTGATTCTTACAGCTTAATTATATTTGTCTTTCTTGCTGCATGCATATATATACATACCCACAAGCATATATGTCAACATATAGGGAGATACCATGCTCTGTACATCTTTATCATATGCCTTTTCCTGGTCTTAAAATCAAGAATCAAACATGGTTAGAAAGGAAAAAGGGATTTTACCTCTATATTTATTTTAAGGATCCTTAGGCGCACCACGTCCAGGTCAAATGCACCGAAATGCACACCACAATGCACACCCCTGATAGATTGGGTAATAATGTTATAGGTTTTACTAATTAGCATATCTATCAAAGATTCCCCAATGAGAGGCTTGAGTGAGCCCCCCTCCCCAAGGAACCTTCCCCTGGATGGTTCTATCTCAGTTTACAAAATGTGTTCTGGAGAGGACCTTGGTGTCTGGGGCTTCTAAGATGTTTAGTCTCCTAACTTAACAAATAAGTCTAAGAATGTAGGCTAAAAACCTAAGAATACAAAAGCTATAAAAAAGTATATAAAAGGAGTCTAAAAGAAAAGGCAAAAAATCATCATGGCATCAGTAATACATTACATGGGCACACAAAGTGAAATATGTGTGTGATGAACAGACATATTCCTTCTACAAATACTGATTTATTGCTCTATCAGATTTATTGATAGAGAAATAATGTTAGTAAGATCTTACCTCATCACCAGTACAAATTCACAAATAAATAATCACTTAAAACATTCCCAACTCTATAGTTCTCTTTTATCCTTTGTTCTTTCTTTTCCTTTTCACTGCCAATATGTCACCTACCTATATTTGGCTTGACCCCACCTGAAAAGTCTTGCCCTCATGACTGTGAAAGAAGGCATGGGCTATCATATCATGAATATGATATTCATGTTCTTAATATTTTTTTACTAATATAAGCTATAGACAATTCTAAATTTTCAATATCTGTGCCTCTTTTCCAGTGAAGATAGTAAGAGCTAAATGGTCTGAGTTTGCTTAATGTGATTCTTCCACTAGGAAGTCTATTAGCAGCACTATCTTCAATTGTACAAATAGGTATAAAAGAGGACATATCTCCATAGCCAGAGATACACCTGTAAAAACTGTAATAAAATTGTGATTATAACTGCATGTCACACCACACTAGTTTTCTATTTTGAGGTTTGTGGGGTTTTTCTGTTTTGTTTTGTTTCGCTGGGTTTTTTTTGTTGATGTTATTTTTTGTTCTTGTTTGGGGAGGGTTTTTTTTTGGTTGGTTGGGTTTTGGTGATTTGGTTTTTGTTGGTTGATTGGTTGGTTTTTTGGGGTTTTTTGGGATTTTTTGGTTTTGGTTTGTTTGTTTGTTTGTTTGGGGTTTTTTGACTGTTAAAAATGCATAGCTATATAAATACCTCTATGTCAATGGAGTAAAACAAAAAGAAGTGCCAGTAAAATATTAAACCTTCATACATCTGCCGAATAAATTGTTAATGTAAAACCAAACATAGAATCAGAATCTGGCTATTTTCTTTGACAAGGGAACACCACTTTTACTTGAATATGGATTTTAAACTTGTTTGAGACTTCCTGGAGTCTAACACAGCCTAGAAAGTGTCCTCATGGCAGAGCAACTCAGGTTCTTGTGGGAAAGAAAATAATATAGCTTTTCCCTCTCTCACAGTAACCAGCATATAGCACTAATTCAGCTAAGAAACAAGAGGGTACTACTGCCTAAGCTTTGCTGAATCTCATTTCTATGATTTCTTCATAGGATAATGCTATTTTTAAATCTCTGACATAGATCACGTATTCACTTTTTTCTTTTCCTGTATTAAATAAATACACTGATATAGAGCACTGTGCTCTACTCCAAGCAGTAATTTGTGAAAGCAACTGCATCCATATTATTATTAACAAGTCCTACAATTTATAATCATTATGCATTTGTAGTGACTGAATGTTGAGAGGAAGGTATAAGCTAGTACCCATAGAAAAGAAGTTTAATGGATCCAAGGGATAGAGCCTGCATGTGCAATAGGACTCAGAACAAGCAGAGAGACCAGCTTATTCCTTCAGGGTTTGCATCTCTCTCTGATGAACAGAAACTATGAGTTAGCTGAGTTTTTTTATAAGTATTGTGTTAGGTAACACATGTGTATGCAAGCTAATGGAAAGCAGACTAGACCTACTAATCTCATTCTTCAAGGAAGATGAAGCAGTTACATCAGCCAAAGGTTTTCATGTACAAAATATTAAATCCACACAGACATTGTAGGCTACTCAGAGTTCCAGTGAAACATCCACTTGGGAGTATACACCACACTGAGGGAAAAGAAACCTTAAGTAGGGATGTAAATATTATTTTAATCTGAGCAAAATATTTCCTAAGCAAGAGACTTCTTGAGTTAATACTTTACTATAAATATTCTGTCTCTGAAATCTTTGTTTTCCTCCTTGTATCATCTCCTTCCAGCCCTGCTCCTGAAACAGTCAGCAGCACAGGCTACAGCCCAGCTGAACTTCTGCACTTCCTTTTAATAAGGACAGATATGCAGGGAATCAGAAACTGAGTAATCAGTTTACCCAGCTAGAGTCAAGCACTCTTCTCATCTGAGAAAAGCCTGTTCTTTGCTGAGGTAGATATGGTATGTCATTGTTAACATTATTTTAGGCACAATTTTTCTACTTCCTTGATGTTTCTATTTCTCATCTATTTCACGTAACAAAGTGCCACATTTACAGTAGTAAGCATTACACCCTACTTTTGAATATTTTTTACACGTTTTACTTCCCAGTATTTTAAATTTATATAGTCTGACTTCTGCGTAAAGATCACCAATGCTGAGTCACCTTGACTTGGAAGCAGCATTTTAAACAATTTTCCAAGCCCAATAATGAAACAAATATACAAATATTACATTACTTCCAGTAAGGATTTCATAATGGCCTGCTCCATGAAAAAGTGTTAAGGCAATTTGAGTTCACTAGATCTATTTATGTTGTCTATTTCTTTAATATTGAAAGAAAAATGCATGGTGTAGAAGTCTATCTTTACACCAACAGTCAAGCCCCAGGCATTCCTTAGAGACTTTTTCTGGTATCTTGAGAAGACAGCACAGAAGGGTGTATCCGTGGCAGCAATTTGAAATTTGCACCCTCTGGCAGATCTCTTTCCATCCACCCACACTGAAATCATCATTTCCCAAAGTAGACATGCCATCGTATGAAGTATGATAAAGACACAGCAACAAGACCAACAGCGGGGGTGGAGAGTGGGGGAAGACGAGAGAGAGAAAGAAAACCCACGCAACATCTTCTGCCAGTCACCATAAGAAATGTTGTCTGGGAAATCAATTACTCAAATGCCACAAATGTTCATTGCTTGGTATTAAGGTGTGGTCTGAGCTATTTCTTATAAAAAGAACAGCAGCATAGTCTGCTCTAGGATAAGCTCATGCATATTTTTTGGTGACAGGAAATTTGGGCTTGGATTTCTCTTGGTTTATATTGACAAAGGCCAAGCTTCTAGAAGCAGGAAATTACATATGAGGATATTATACTTCTGTTTTCACATCTTGCCAAAGACTGAAAAGTCAGAATTTGTTTGAGTTTCTGGTGCTCAGTTTACCATCCCTTGAAATGTCACCATTTCAACTTATTTCTACACCATAAAATGGACAGAGCTTGAGATGCCCAGATGGAGAGTGCTGCAGAACTGAGAATTTATTTTCTGAAATTCCAGTTGCAGCTGTAAAAACAAAAAGAGCCTAAAGTTTCCCAACTGAAAGTTGTCAACCATTCTAGCCTAATTTTCATTTACTCTCCTTTATTTATACTTTATATATCATCAAAGTTGTCTCAAGTAATCTATTTTCTCTCCATGATCTCCCTTTTCCTCTATGAGCTAAAAAAACTTATTTATGTGTCAAGAAACATATCCTCCAGACTGGTTATTGAACAAGTATTGAAGAGTAGTACTGAGGGTTTATCTGCCAAACAGTATCTCCTCACAGGGAAATGCCTGTATTCATGGTACTTTCACCACAGTGCTGTGGAACCAGCAAAGCTTGTGAGTTGGGATACTGGTATGAAGAGCAGAGACTGCATTATTTTAGCTAATTCTAAACACATAAGGTTCATTGAGATTCTAGAATTGGTTCATAGGTGTTAAAATTAAGTAAAACTAAAAGATTTTTGCTTTTGTGAGAATCTGAAAAATAAAAGTTCTAAATTACTTCCATGTTGAATTTTCATTATCTACGTCTATTTCTGCTTGTTTCATTTAATAGAATTTATTTCCATCACATGTATGAAAAAAAAATTGCTCTTTTAGGCCTGCTTATGTGCTTATTCATGACTGAGGGATGACTTTATTAGGAATTTTTAGAATATTTTGCTTTGTTCTATCTAATCTCCTACTGAGATCAGTCAGAGTTATACACCACATCCATAAAAAGAGGCACAGATATAATCCTGGTTCAAAATGTCTGATAACTCATTACTGTGGTTGTCCATGCTTATAACTTCAGGGAAAGAAATAATGACTTGTCATGGACATAGAGGCCACATAACTTTTCAAGAGGCTTCCAATGACTGCAACTTGCAACTATTGCTGTAAATATAGTACACTAATTTAAGCAGTATGTGTGCTCCTCTGCTGACCCTTACTCTGAGATAGCCTATAAATAACTTCTCTGGAGTTTCCTCCAGGCTCCTGCAATGCAGTGGGTGGACAGCAGGTGGGAAGGGGTTGGGCATGTGGGAATGCAGCCTACTTCCCCAAAGCCCACAGCAGCCCAGCCCAGTGCAACCCAGCACAGCCTGCCAGGACAAAGCCAAGTAGGAGCGACCAGGGCAGCAGCAGGCAGCAACACAGTGATGCCACGCTGCAGTTGCAGCTGCCCTTGTTGCTTCTAGGAAGACGGCTCATTTCTATAGGTGCATCAAGCATGATTTGGTACTAAATTTGTGAGAGCACAGGAGCTGAGAAGCTGTACAATTAATATGCTAATACAGGCTGAATTTACTGCCTTAAACTTCCCTCTTCTGTCCTAGAGAAAGGTGGTTGTATGGATCAAATCATAGCCATATTTTGTGTGGTTATGGAGAGTCTGAAACTGAATAGTAGAGTTAAAATGTACCTCTTGAAGGCCAAGAAACTGACTCTCCTTAAAACTTGAGTGACTGACAGAACAGTCGATTAAGTTAAAGTTGTCTTTCAGGTTCTCCAAAATGAGGTTTCTGAAAATAATGAGAAGAGACAGTGAGGTAGTGTCATGTTCCCTATTATTCTAGCCAATTTATCAAACTTTTCTACTTAAAAGTAATATTTTCACAATACCTTTAGGTAGTGCGTTACCATGCCAAAGTAGAGGAGTTCAGAGTGGCTGGTAGCATTTCTTGTTCCAGCTCCCTCTTTGGCTCAGCATAGCTGTGAAGATGAAATCTCACTTTTCCAGAGAGCTGTAGCCCATTGCAGCACGTTGGGAATGCCTGCCAGTCGCTACCCTTGGCTAGAGGCATGTGTTACAAACGTTCTTGTGTGTGACTTAGGGCGGGGTGTACAGAGGAGGAGTGTCAGGGAGGGGTACAGAGTTTCACTGAACACACTCTCGCTGTTGGATTCTTCTTCTGTTGGTATTGTCTTTTTTTTCAATGTTTTCATTAATGAGGGAGGGAGAAGGACAAGGAGGTCCTGATCGGACATCTGGAGCCTTGTTTTATGCTCCCACCCAATAAACAGGGTATATGCTTTAGACAACACAACCAATTATTTACGCTAAGAATCAAACAAAAGACACCAGAGAGAGGAAAGGCAAAATTTTAATATGAAAAATACTATCACTTATTTCCCTGTATTTAGGTCATCACTGTACCACTACTGAAAATTAATAATGGTCAGGATGTCTTTCCTCTAATACTTGTTTTATGCAGGTAAGGAAACTAGCTGATGCAAACAATGACATTTTCCCCTTGACTACTTCTGTTTGCAAGAGTCATAACTATAAATATATTTCACCTCAATGGCTTGGACCAGAAATGCTGGAGGATTCATAGGCTCCGGATGGGATCCCAGCTGGCCAGCTGTGTGATCTTGGGAAAGGCACTTCACATCTGTTTTCTTCCCCCATTTCCTTTGCTTATCTAAGCACTGGTCTCACTATATGTAATAGGGTGCCTCCCTTTGGGCCTCCAGTTGATGAAACAGAACAAACTTCAGCTTCCTCTCCCCAGTCCCTTGCTTTCATTTTTATCTTTGGTTTCATCTCTAGGAAAATGTGCCTCCTGGCTCCCCAAGATTGCATGTTTCTGACTGGAACACCCATGTGAATCTTGTCAGCAGAATGGTTGGTCTCCTAATGACGTGTAAACCTGGACAAACTTAAGCAACCCAGAATATAGCTCCACCTGGAGAGTTCAGGTGATATCCAACAACACTGCCAGCAGTGGGCCAGCTGGAGCTGTGTACCCTGTAGCTGGTGCAAAGGCTCAGGCATAAAGGGACTCCTTGTAAATCTGCTGCAGATCTCTCATATCCATCATTTCACTGCTTGCAAGTCCAGGGGGATGTACTCTAACCTCAATACTCTGAAGCCACTGAGTTTCATTCTCTTATCTCTATCTACTCATGCCAGAGAACTTGAGTAAGATGAAAGCACTTCAGAGGAACAAGACAGACTAAAGTTTCCATTAATGCCTTGTATCCTTGCAATAACAAGGAATCCATTAGAGAGCCTGTAGCAAATACCCGTCAGTCCTCTCTCTTCAGCATTTCCCACAGGCTGCATATTTTCTTTCAGAACCTGGATTAATGTGTCCCCGTTTTACAACAGCATTTAAACTAATGGTGAATTCACCATCTTCATGTGAAGCAAAACCAGATTCTCACCTTTAGTTACTTTCTCTGTTAAGAAATAACTTCTTATTTTGAGATTGAATTTGTTTAACTTCAGCTTCCAATCACTGAACAGTTTCTGACTTACATAAGGAACAGCTTCCAGACACTGGCTGAAAGTTGAGTTTAGATAAATATACATTTGTCAGTAAGGCTGAAATGCCCTGGTCTAATTATTTTCAGCTTCCAAACCTAACTATATATATACTGTAACCAAGTTACTTTTCATCCTTCTCTTCGTCTAGCCAAATAGGTTTGGTTTATTTACCCGTTTATTTTCTAATCTCTAATTTATTTTTCCATCTGTTGCTGAATTCCAGTGGACACCATATTTGAGGATTGATGTGACGCAGCAGCTACAACCCTAATAATGACCTATTTACACAAAAAAAGTTGCATTATTGTAACAGATTATACCTGGACAACTTTAAGGTCAATGATTAGCCTTAAAATGTTCATAAATACCTACTACAAATTTTAAAACATATTTCCTAGGCCTTATCATCTGCTTCCCTGTTCTGTCAACAAGAGGCAGGACTGAGTTTGGAGAAAGACTTTCAGTTCTTGGGTCTTGAAAGTCTTCTACTAAAGGCTGACTGGTTTTTTTTTACTTTCTGTTAAAGAAAAATTTTAAGGTTATGTATTCTTTTTTTTTTTTTTTGACACAGGTTTTATGAAGAATCCTGCTACTGAAGTGGTTGTGTGCCACATAGTTTGGTCTTTTCATGGCTGTTGGATTAATGTGCCCAAATGCAACTCTGATAATCTGCTGAAAATGATTCCTTTGTATGGTACAGTCATATAAACAACTCCACTTTCTCTTTCTTCTTTTGTTTGTAATGTAAGATTAAGTCAATTGTAGGTAGGCATCATCAGCAGATTCCTAGAAGTGGCATCAGCTACACAGTGAGTTCTTGTAGGAGATTTTGGTTTCTAAAGTATTTGGCGCTTTTTTTGTTTGTTTTCTATTTTAAAATAGAAATTCTGTAAATGAAGAATTTTACCAGTTAAAGTATGAATATTGGTATCCTCAATTCATTAGATGGGAAAGTAAATGCAGACATTAAAAGGAAAGTGCAAATACAGTCACAAATGTATTATAAATTCTATAAACGGAGCATGAGAGATTAGTTTGGCAAACTCAGTGAATATTTTCAGTGAACACGGCATTTACTGCCTTTCTACACTTTATTCTAATTAGTTAGTGCATGCAACATTTCTGTTAAAACAGTATAAGAGAAACAATACCAGTCACTCTATAGGGGGAAGAAATCCAGGTGGCCTCTGTTACTTTAATTCCACACTTGTTTCTGAATCTCACATCATGGAATATTTGATTTCGTGATCATACCCCTGAAAGATTTAAAAATATTTAGGTGCATTGGCCTAAAAGTAGAACCAGACCCTAGCTCAGAGCACCGCCTACAGAACTGGGCTACTTTTCTTATCTCCTAAGTAATTTGCTGTTTATTAGTAGGATATTTTTTTCATGAATTAAAGGTTCTGCTCAGCACAGACTATACTGAGTGGAAATTAGGCTGAAGACTCACTTTATGGTTAGTTTTTTCTGTGAATTCTCTCTGTATTCTTCTTCCAGTAATTTCTCCTTCTAAATAAGCATCAGTCTTTTGGGTTGGATTCACTGCACCTATCTTTAGCCATCTAAAAATTAGTCCCCTAGTCTGAGTTTGATGTTTAAACATTTTTTGACACATTATTGTTAAATGATTAAAATTAATTTTCAGGGCAGTGAGCAAATGCTCACCCTTCAAAGCCACCAGCAGAATCTTTTCAAATCGAGGAGTAACTTCAAGGAGGTCTTTTGTATTCTCTCAGTCTCCATTACTGAGATGACTCTCTAAGAGTGAAGTCAGATGCCTGCATACACTAAAAATTCCAGTGATTGAGAACAGGAAACATCAAAATCTATTCAGAAATAGCAAAGTTAAAAATCAGTAGCGAGGAAGCAGACCTGTAAAGCAAACACTTAACAGTTCTGCACAGCACAAAATACCAAGTTTCTGACGCCATATGAGCATGTCTTTGAACAGCCAATTCTCCAGCATGTGCTCTCTAGACTGTTTGGGGTAGTATTTGCTGTGTAAAGTAAAGATGAATCATGGCAGTGAGTGAATTTATGTATGTTGCTATTTAAGAGATAGGGCACTGTGAATGTGTTGCTACGTACAAAGTTGGTTCATCAAGTAGTTAAATCATTTTCTTCCCTTTATTTAGCACCTCTTACACACAAGAGAGCTCTTGCTCCTTCACCTTATCCCCATACAGAACTTATTATGCACACATAGGCCCCTCATTTACTCCATATGCTCCATAGTGCTTTCCAAGAGAATTATAATAATGTGGTTCCAACTATCATGCCATTATAATTAACCCCTGGTCTTTTTACTGTATTTTGATACACTTGAAATATTACCTACGTTTTAAAATCTCTGCACATTAAACAGGCCCTTCCTACAATCACTTTTCCTTTCAATTTCTCTAGTTCATTTCAAAATAATCACCAACTTATCAATATGCTCAATTTGCAGAGTTAATGGAATCTCCAAGGACTCTTGAGAATCATCCCTTTCATTATTTTTCATCAAATAAGTAAATCAAGGCGAGACATCAGAATGTCCTAGCACCTGCCCAGTGTGCCCATGCTGGGGAAGAGGGAGGGAATAAGCTTCTCCTAACACAGCTCTTCAGTTCAAGAGGCTCCTCACTGGGTTTCTGGACACCGCTGCTCATAAATCTCTTGAAACTGAATTTCCTGCTGCTGCTTGCAGTCTGCTCTCTTCTGCGATAATGCACTTCCAGAGTGCCATGATACCTGTCCCCTCCCCTGGTGGATCAGGGGGTCATCCCCACCTTTCACTGCAAGGACTTCAGCAGTGCAAAAGGTCACTGTTGCTTTCTCTTATTTTGCTCAGCTTTTGCTTCCATTGTCACCTCATTCAGTCCTGTACTCTGGTAAATTACGCATCTGCTGGAAGGGTACTCAATGGTGCATGCTGTTGGCACCTCTCCAAGTGGCAGCTTGATGCCTACCACCAAGCAGTGGTAAGAAAAACAATGGCTCTTTTAATTGCACTAAATAAAGCTCTGCTAAGTGCAGATTTGCTGTGTGAGGATCTAATTTTCTCTTACTGCTTTTTCAGAAAGGCTTCTATGCTGATAAAACTGTGTAGTGTAACACAAGAGTTCCCACATAGTGATTAGCAAAAATAGAATAATAAATAAATTTAAAAAAAAAAAGTATTTCACTAGAGAAAAAAAAACCAGTGAAAAATAAGGAAAATCCAGTTTAATAACACCACTGAAATAATAAATATTTCATTTCTTTAAGTAAACTAAAATTATGCCAAATTTTTTTATTCCAGTTGAAACAACATTTAAAAGCACCAGTGAAAAAGAGAATTTTAATAAACAGATGTACAAGTAACACACTTTCTGCCCTCGATTTCGCCATTTAATTTAAAACATACAACGGGTGTATGTGACAAACAGTGAGAGGGACAAGGAAAAGAGGAAATACAACTTATTGAAGGAGTTATGACTTGATCTCCCTCAGCCATTAAATAATTCTCACTGGAATAAATGGCATTGATTATAGACTTAGAATAATTCTGAGTAATTACAAAATATAGATAGAATAGAGAGCAAGCATTTTGCTGTTGCTTTTCTAAGACTGGCTTTTGGATATTGTCTCATTACATTTAGGTGCCACCAAGGAAAATAAAAGTTTCCTTGTCCTTTGAACTTTGGAAGAAGAATGGCGTTGCCCTTTTGGTCTGATGACACTCTTAAAGAAGGAGATAAAAGGTTTCCCAATATCATTCATTATTTAGTTTTGGAAGGCTTGTTTGCTGGCTTTTCATAACAACACATTGAAAAAAAAAAACCCTTTTGAATATAGAATAATTTCTAGGAAATGCTCTTTGGGTGTTGCTTTGGTTTTTTTTATTTAAGACAAAACTGCAAAACAAAATGTTTTGCTTTTGGCAGCTTTCATTTTTATAAGTTGTCTGCTTTTCTCCTTTTGTGGTGTGCCATTTGTCTTCCACCCTTTATTTTTGAAGCCAAATGGAAAAGATGAAAAGGTAAAGAAAAAATGAATTAGAAAAAAACCTGTAGAAAGGGAAAATTTGAAAGCTAAAGAAATGTCTTTACAGTTAGTAGGTGGAAGATCTTTCTTTGTAGTCCTTGTACCAGTTGTTGGTGCTTAGGAAGAGGAAGAGCTCTGCAGCAGGGGAAGTGAAGCAGATATCCACACTATGGACCAGAGCACCTCGTGCCCCAGAACGTGGGTGTACATCAGAGAAAGCTGCAGCCCATGGAAAACCCACACAGGCACAGGTCTTTCCTGCAGGACTGCAGCCCACTAGGAACACCTGCACAGGAAAGGTGGGAATGAGAAGGAGCAGCAGAGAGGAAGAATTCTGTCCTGACTGTAATCTCCTCCACCCACCCTGTGCCTTTGGAAAAGCAAGAGGAGTCTGGACTTGAACCTGAGAAAGTGAAGAGGAAAGGTGTTGGTTAAAGTTTTCCCTTGTTTCTCACTACTCAAATCTATATTAACTGGCAATAAATTAAGTTGTTTTTCCCCTCATTGAGTCTGTTTCATCCATGAGGGCAATTGTTAAGTGATCCTTCTGTCCTTTTCTTGACTGAGGGGTTTTCTCATCCTATTTTCTCTTCTTGTCCTGCTGCAGAGGGGGAGTGACTGGGTGGCTGGATGGGTGTATGGCCCTTGGCCAAGGTTAACTCATACTCCATTTTTTTAAGAGGTTGTCTTACTGAGTTTATATGTCAGAACATCGTATGTGGTAGGCATGTGCCTGATGAATCAGCATGGACACACATTTTATGCCTCCTTTTGTATCCAGTCTTTTAAATTGCTCTAAGACTTCCCAGATCCTGTTTGTCTGGTATTTAGAGATAAATGCACAAAAGGGCATAGATGTCTCAGGGCACAGTGCTGCCATGAGAGTCTTAGCCCTAAGTGAAATGCGGGCTTTCCTACAATGAAAGGAAAACTTAGCTATTGGCAAACAGGAGTCTCCACAATGATGTGATGAATGGGGACACACCTAACCTACATAGCAAATCATGCCAAGAGGGATATCTCAAACACAGTGGGACTGACCCACCCAGGCTTTAACTAAACAAACACTAATAACATCTGCACTGAGAGGGCCATTTATACTCTGTTTCTATACCCAAAGAAGGGCAATAGGCATCTGTCAATGACAATTCATACCACCTATTTCAATCGTGTTTTATTCCCTCCATTAGCTATTGAGAAAACCCAGATGACAAGCTTAGATTTGATGCCTACCATTTAGACTGCAAAAGTAATTTCAGATGAATCCCAGCCTCACAGGAGTTAATATGTTTAAATATGCAATAGGCTGCTTAGAAAAGACAGAGAGTCTTGGATGATATGCCAAAAATCAGAAATATTGGCATGGGGGTGAGGACCTCTAAGTGTAAACTACCCAGAAACTACTGGCACAGATGATCAAAGAAAGTAAGGGAAGTGTACCTTGGATTCTTCCCTAAGTGCTGATAGTCAGGGCACAGTGTCAGTCAAATGTGAGGCTGGCTGTCTTTACACCTGTGCCGAGCCAAGGGACTTTTCCTTCGAAGTCATCTCTTGTCTCATAACATCTCAGTTTCATTAACCATGACATAGTTTATTAAAGTCTGTGTCTGCTGGCAGCCCAAATGCCACAAAATGCAGCTACATCCCCATGGAGACGATTCCCTTTATGATATGTCTCCTTGTTCTTCTGGTCAATCTTTAGGTGCAGTCAAAAATGCTGGCTTCTAATTTGTAGTCTTCATAAAGTTTGAATCCTGACTTTTTGTCCCTTCAGCATTACAACTGAGAGTAAGGGACCATTGCCAAAATACTGCAATGCAACTGGATCCAGCGTTTAGCAAATGAGCTAATGGCTTCAAGTATAAGCTTGTTTTTGGCACTTGTCAGTGGTTCCTCTGAACAAGAAATCATACTAAGTTCCTGCTATTTTGTAGTGTAAAAAGGCCCTTAGAAACTTCAGGCCAAGTCTTTGGCTGGCAACATCAGCAAAGCATGGCTGAGCTCTTCTTTCTATGCAGATGAGATCCTCTACTGAAGTCTCTCAAATTTAATTTTTTTTTCTCCCTTGAAATTTCTGTCATGACTCCAATAGCAACACGTTCACTGAAACTTGCAGTTCTCCAGCATCTGATACCAGCTGTCAGGCTGTGTTTCATCAGACTGAACTCTTTGTCCAAGTGCTACCAGCTGGCATTGCTTCAACCATCTGGGATCGCAGTACTCTAACCTATGGACTAAAGCAGCTCCAGCAGAGTCAGGGCTCCCTATCCTTTCCTACAACACAATTTATTAGCAAAGTGAAGCAAAGCAAAAGCCACTGCCCCTAATCAAAGCTCAAATCTTCCTAGTGCTCACAGTCTCCAAATGTCCACCTCCATCAGAGGGAACTCAGTGCTTTACAGCTTTCAGATGTTGGCTGCTAACTGCTGGCATAATTTTGATTCCCAGACTCTGTTGTTTGAAAACATACTGTATAATGTACTCTGAGGGCAGTGCAACAAGATTTCCTCTATTTCCTGCCTTTCCATTTGTAGTTACTTGCGTAATTCAGTGTTATTTGTCACTTTCCAACCTGCATACTTTTACCCTGCAAAATTTTACAAACTTCCTTCTCCTTCCTCCCACTTTTCTTTTGTTTCCATCAGTTGTATAGCACATCCCTTCTCAAGTTTCTTTTTATGTAACTGCTGATATTACTTTAGGAGGCTCCAAAAGTAGAAACTTGAAAATCTCTATATATAATTAAAATTACCATGGGGGAAAAGCTTCCTCCAATTCAATATGTTTTGGACATCTGGATATATGATAGACCTTCCCCACCCCACCAAATTTTGATTCTTTATTTGATCTTATTAGTTAAATTCCTCCCAGTAATCTTATTATTGTTATTGAATGCCAGTAATATTATTGGCACTGTAGAAAAGCCTGGGATTTGCCATACTGGATCAAAGCAGTGATCCATCTCTCCTAGTACCCTATCTCCAAGAGTGGTCAGTACCAGCTGCTTCAGACAAAGAAACACTACAGCTGGCAGTTTGGAGATAATCTGCCTGCAAGCTAAGTTTCCCGTGTTTAGCATTACAGGCTGTCTTATGCCCCAAAACCTGGAGATTTATATCCCTCCCAGAACACTTGCTTATGAAGTCAGGTACTGTCCTTGCCTCGTAAACTTACAGATTGGGATAAAAACTGAAAAAGCGGGAAAAGAATACTAATGCGTAGGTCAATGAGGCAACAGCTCAATAACCATTATACCTCATGCTGCAAGCTTCCCCAAGGCTGCGTAGTGGACTGGTAGCAGGGGCTCGAATAAAACTGTGGACCTGCTCACCCTGAGCTGGTCTTAGAGGATGATGTTACATCTTAAAGCATTTAAAATGTGTTAAATGTTAAACTCTTTTTTTCCCCTTTGCTTCACCCAAGTACTTTGCAGAGGTCAGTATACTTGACTGTTTTCATCCAAAAATACTAAACTTCCAAAAAAAGGATAGATGGTAATTTTGGTAGTAATAAATCCAGCCTGTACTACTTCTGAATTAAAATCTGTGTTAACTTTGGGCTAGGACAGCATGGGAGACCATACCTCCCGGTAGAAATTGCTTTGGATACATAGGGGAAACTCCAGATTTCCACAGAATTATCATAAGGCTATAAATAATAGACTTATACATCTTGCACAGTATGAGAAAATATTATTGCCTTTTTTTTTAACTTAAAACCTCTTAGTTTTTGACTGAAAAAAGTTCTATTAAAATAGAGTTAGCAAAATTACCTTTCTCCTCCTAGCACAATGAAATGTATTTGAGCTTCAGCAGATTAATTTGAAAACTAGTGATTTTATTGTCAAAACAATTTCCTGTTTCACTGGTGTCTGATCATGGGAAGAACAGGGCCTTATTCTTATTCACCGTACACTTGCAGCACATCCCTATTCCAAACCTCCCCCCACACTAGATTCCATTTATTTTTCAGAATCAAATGCTACTTCATCTATGCTTCTGTTACATACATTTAATGGTTTATGCATTGCTTTTTTGGTAAATAACACATATTAAATAACCATTCATTTCCAATATATAAAAGACCACATCATTGCTATGTATATAAATAGAGGATGCATTTGGTGCGTTTGTTACGTTTCTCAGCCTTTTCTGCACTATCATGTCCTGTAAATTAAGGGAATGTTCAATTAAAAACATTTTCTAGCTTTCCTGAGGTGGAAGATGTAGAAATCAATTCAATAGCAAGCTGGCTGATTCAGCAAGAAATCAGCCAGCCTCCAGGAGTCCCTCTTTAAATGTTTTCCTCTCTAATAAGGTAACAAACCAGACAAACGTACCACACGGACTGGGAGATAGGGAGAGCTTATGTAGATCAGCTGCTCTGCTCCTGCAGGCTGCAACCCTTGATTTGATGCAATTTTTACCCTGCACCCATTGCTGCCCAGTTAATTTGTCATTAGCATATTCTGTGTGGTCAGTACTATTCATATACTGCACCAGGGCCTTTAAATTTTCTATGTTCCACAATGGAAAGTGCATTCGATTCCATACAATTCTTTTCAGTTTACAGTTTCATTTGCATGAGGCTTCATTCTCTACATTTCAGTCACCACTTTGAAAAATAGGCTCTGTAAAATTTTAAGAATTGATATAAAAAATCCAAACAAATGAAGTTGTGGATATGAGAGTACAGAAAAATTAGCTCCAGAAATGATTCTGCCAGTTGAAGAATACAGTGTATTATCTCTGTTTTCCTCTTTTCATCCTCCATGTACCTTATATCCAGAAAAGGAGTCCTACAAACAATAAAAATTACGCAATATTAAAATACTTAGACTGAAAGAGAATAAACATGGGACCATATCATTGAAATAATGACAATTTGAGAGTTTTAGTTAACACAGTCTTGTTTTCACAAATACGTTTTACTAGTTGAAAGGAATTATTTATTCCTTTTTTGAAACATTTGTATCCTTACTCAGTAAGTTGATCTCCTAGCACTCACCTTGTTAGCCTGCTTAGCCTGCTTTTCATTATAGTTTCTTCTTATTTTATTTGATATAAAAATCCCACAACAGTTAAACATATAAGATAAAATTTAGTCAATTTTATGTGTTCCTTTTGATTTAGTGAAGCAGGGGTGTCTGTATTACATCTAGCACTGCCATTAAAATTTAACAGAGCCTCAAATGAAAGAGAACCATTTTCTGGCTTTTGATTCATTTCTCATTTGCCTAAAAAGTTACAAGCCTTTGTAGAAGCTGTAAATCTGACTAGAAGTGGGACTACATTTTTTTCTCTTTTAGTCCATGGAAAAGAAAAAGCTGTGCCTCCTTTCACCTAAGTGTGTGCTTCAGCCATTGTGTTTCCTGAATTTGGAGCCATTTGGTACAGTGCTAATTTATTTTACTGACTGAGCACATGAATCCCCGCTTCAGAGGAGCACGGATGGTGCTTTGGCTCAGAGGGGAGCTTGCATAGCAAGTGGAAAAGGGGTATCACTCTGAATGATTAATTGTAGTCCTCAGAAGGGTCTCAGAATATGGTCATTCTTTATAGAAAATTGGATTAAAATTTGACACTTCTACAATTTTTTTTCTTTGTAGTGAAATTTTCATTTTTCATCTGTTGGCCAAATAATTCCATGTGCAGTCATCCCTAAATTAATCTTGAATTAATTTTTAAATCCACTGTCCTCTAATATATAATTCAACATAAGAAAACCCAGAGCAGTCAATCTTTCATTAGACATGGGGTGAGAAAGGGTCAGCAGACACTCCTGCAGTACTAAAAATAAAGGCACCACATCTGGTATGGAATGATGTCTGGAATTGTAATGCATATGCATCCACTTACTCGTTCTGCTGAAAACACAAACTACGGAGTGGCTGCATGTTGAAACACGAACCAGTGTAATAGGAGCTTAAACCCTGGAACAGACTGTTTGTATATGTAGTCAGTTTATTAGCAAATGTGCAGGCCTGTAGAGTACAAGGACCATCGTTTCAAGCCGATCTGTCACACATTTAACAAGCTGTTTGTAATACAGTCCATTTCAGATATAAGAGAAAAATCTTTCCCATAGGTATAAGAAATATACGATACTTTTAGCATATGGTGAGCTCTGGTTTTGCAGGTATCCTACATTAGAAACTGCTGTAACATGTTGCCTTAACTTTTTGTTTGTTCCCAAAAATCCTCCTTTCCTTTGTTCAACACTTTACAATGTTATAGCGGATGTTAAAAATGAGATTCTGTGCAAGATGTGTTCCTAATGTCAGGCACAGCCATACTCACCGAGAATAAATCTAACCCTGGTGCAAACAGCTCACACTAAACCTACTTTATATACCACAGCAGGGCTGAATGGGCAGGAATCAATAGCAGAGGGGCCTCCACTACTCAAGCACAGCTGTGCCTCTGTGCCTTTCCACCAAGCAGGAGCAAGATGCTGGGGTACCTCCCCAAAATGATACACGCTGGCAGTAACCAGCAGGGAGGTGGTGGGGAGTAAACACCCTGCAGTGCCTGCACCGTGCCTCAGCTTCTAGTTGGATTTGCAAATGCTGCGTGGGATTCAGGGATTTCACTTAGAGAGAGCTGCCAATGCATCAGTGCTTCTTGATCTCACCCCCCTGCCGGCAGGTTCATCCGGGCTCTGCCACAGCCCGGAGGCCCTGAATGCCCACCCCACAGCAGTGTCTGTGCCCCCAAGAGACAAAGCACAGAGTCCCAGTGGAGAGGAAGAGGAGGGAAGGCTGCCTTCTCCATGCTGCCCAGCCTTGCTGGTGGCCAGCAGAGCCAGCCCCAGGCCTGCCCTGTGTCTGGGCCTGTGCCAGCAGTGCAGGAGCAGTGGTCTCTGTCCTGCGGTGCTGTGGGTGCCCATGCAGGCCTTCCTCCCTGGGGGCACTCCATATGCTGCCCCACGGAAGGACAGGGTGGGAAGGATGTTTACCCCAGCCAAATCTCCAGATGACTCCTGCCTTGCCTCCTTTGGGAGGAGGCGAGAGCTGGGCTCCATCCACACTGTCCCTGCTCCAGCATTTTCCCAGCTGCTGTCAGGCTGGCTTCAGTGTATAAACTTTATTTAAGCTTTTCTGTCTGCTGTGGACAAATGCTGAGCAAGGAGGGCTGTAGTTTGCAGACTGTACCCAAGCTGGGTTATAATTTGAAACAGATTCAGTAATTGTGCTGTGTTTCACCTCCAAGTCAGGAATTAAATCTCGTGCATGTCAGGTGTTAGCGGTTACAAGCTGACTTTCCAGCCCCCGGCGGGAGCACAGGGACCACAGCTGCTGCCCAACACCCGGAGGCTTTGCTCCCCCAGGAGCAAAAAGAAACTCCTCATCCCAACTGACAAGGCTTAAAGCTGCTTCCAGCACCAGCTGTACCCTGTTCTTTGCCTCTCTCCCCAGCAAAATCACTGAAAAGATTTCATCTTTAACCACATATTCCACAGTAACTACCGGCCCTTGTCAACAGTCTTAGAGAAGTAGCCAAAGGCTGCTCAGCATGACTGTTTT
>NW_008240221.1:2497909-2507229 GCF_000691975.1 Corvus brachyrhynchos
TGGGTATTGTCTCAGACCAGGAATGAACAAGCCTGTTCTGCTTCAAGTCCGTCCATCTGAGGACAGAGAGTCAGCTCTGGAAAGCTACTGCTCCCGACACTGTGAAGCTGCTCCTCCCCTCCAGAGTCATTCTGCTTGTTGGCAGACATCCTCCTCCAGGTCCAGCCATGCAAGGGAATGAGATTTCTTCTCCCCAGTATCTCCCAGTTACTCTTCTCTTTAAACCTGCCAGAGTTATTGCCCCCATAGTTTTGCTGGCGGAGCAGTTGGTTTTAACTTTCCTTAATCTCTTTCAGACAGAATCAAAGGGGTTTAGCTCCCACAGCTTCCATGGGTGATCTGAGAAAGCCCAGGGTAAACTCTACCACTTGTGTGGCTGGATCCAGAAGAGGATGTCTGCTCCCACTGCATACTCCAGAGGATGCAAGTTTTGCTCCTTTGCTACGTTAATTCCAATGCAGTGAAAATAGGCAGGTACCCCATTGAAAATTGACAAGTGGTGGAAATATTTAGAGAAATGTGTTTCCATGCAATATCAATGCAGATCATGTGAACTGACCCACTAATCTGTTGCCATCCACATGTCACAGAATCTTGAAGGCTTCATACAGCTTTGATTACAAAAATGTGCCTTTTCTGTCATCATGGTGATTGAATGCAGAGGGAAGGGGTTTGTCTTTAGGTTTGTTTATTTTTCTTTTTCAGGCATAATGGAGTTTTGAACAGTAAAATTGCTTTCTGCCTTTTCATAGCTCTTTGACTATTTGAGTGAAAAAAAGACACACCAGACGGTGCGGCACTGCTAAAGGGAGAGGTATAAACACAGTAAATAGCAACTTTAATGAGCATGTTTTAATATTAAAGGAAAAATGTGTTTTCACTTAAACTACCTGAAAATCCACAATGAATCCATTCAAGTTAGTGGCATTATTTACCATACCTTAAAGCTGAAGAACCTACTCCTGAAATGTCCTTCTAACTTAGTACTTTTAAAATAAGTAAATGACTACATTGTCCTGTGCCACTCTAAATTCTTCAATACATCTTTCATTACTTGAAGATGGCTGACTATGAAAATTACACTTTCCCTTAAAACTGAAATCACACAGTGAGTGAGATACACTTGATGCACCCTCTGAGCAATTTTTGGTGCTGATGAATTTTTCCCCATAGTTTTTAATATTTGCTTTGGGTATACAACTTCAACAAAATGAATTGAAGCAAGCATGAAAGGAGAGCAACTGAGGCAGAGATTATAAACAAAGCTGTTTCTTTAGGAGGGTTGCCAAGGCATGGGGAGGAGTCTGTATTCTTCAATTTGTTTATTTCTATTAGTAAACACAATTTGACACTCGGGAATTATTCTGTGCAAGTTGACAGCTATGACAATATGGGACTATCATTCATGATGGCCAGGCAAAACCAGCCATATGTTTCTGAGACCCAAATACAGAAAAGGAGAAAAGTACTAGTGCTAGCAATTGAAAAGCACAGCTCGTGAGAGGTCCTGATCTTGTGCTGAGAGCTCCGTAAACTTTGAGGGCCCATGAGAGTGGATAGGCAGAAGGTGGGAGCCATAACAAAAACTGAAGTTTTTCATGGTGTCGTCAGAAGGTCTTTCCTTTTTTTATATACACATAAGTAAACAATGGCTTCTTTTTTTTTTTTTTTTTTTTTTTTTTTAATTGCAGAGCTGTTTGGGGATGATGAAGAGAAACACTCTGACAGGGCAATTCATCTTATCTGTATGTTTAACTTGCCCATGCCATCTTTCATGTCAGCTCTAAGTGTCAAGAAACCATTATGTAGAAGTAATACAAAGGTCCTAGAAGGCATAACGCTGCCTGTTGCTAGTCTTGTTTTTAGTTTCTGGGGTTTTTTTCTGAAAATGCTTAAAATTACATTACCTTCCATCAATACCTGCAAGTTTTGACTCTTAAAGCAACTGTGATTTCCATAGTATTTACAACTTTTGGTAAATGGTGAGGTTGGCATTTGTTATGTGACCTTCTCCCCAGACTGCTGCAGCAAAACTGAATTCCTTTAAATCACAGTCAAGTCAATCAGGGATCTGAGAGTGAGGGAAAATAAAGCAGCAGCCAAATAACACGTTAGTTCTTGCTTTTGCTAGTCTGACCAGAAAGCTAGAACAGACAGCAGGGGATAGGCTAAAGACTCTAGGTCTGGCTGAAACAATGATCATCTTGTTTTGCTTTGCCATGGCCCCATAACTGCATGGCAAATAAACAACAATGTGAGCACAGCCAATTCATTTGCTGTCTAGTTTTGATTTATGAAAGCAATAACCAAGTGAACAAGGGGATTCAAACCTTTTGGTTGCTTTTTAATTTTAGTTCCTTTCTGTTCTATTTTAAGCTTAATTTGAAATAGTTTTGAGGAGTAAGAGCAGCAGGGGGACCCTCTTACATCTTTATAAGAAGTGCACTACAGAGTTTTATTTTTTGCCTTGTGTGAGGAAGTATTTTTGCTTCTCCCTATTACTTGATTAAGACATTCTCCACAATATTATGTTAATACTATAATCTGGATCTTTACCTTTTAGATATTCAGCTGAGGGACTGACTTTTCAGACTAAGAACCCATGGCTCGAATTAGAGCATATAGAAGCTATCTGTTCCCAGTGCTTCTGTAAATCAGCCTTACGACTGATCTGTGAAGCTAATTGAGGCTCTAAAATTAAAACCACTTTGCCATTTTTCAAAGGAGCTTTGGTAAACCCTCAATTCCTCAAGGAAATGCTTATACCATTTTACTGTTAATGAAAAGACTCACCAAAAGAGAAAGTAAAAGTATAAATGTTGTCCAGTCTAACTAATATCTGCAAGCATAGCTGATGTGCATTGAAAGAGCACAGGCTAGATTTGTCATTGCCCTCAATCTTGTGTGTTCATTTAAAATACTGCAGAATTTTAAATGCTATTGAAAGATACAGCAGAGCATTCTTCATCCATCCTGTGCTGGTGTAAGCAAGCACACAAGATGTAAAGCAGCAGAAAACCTGACTCCATACGTGTACGTGCAGTGCTCCAAACAATATGGAATGATGCCGATCTCGGCAAGAATCAGGCTGCCCAAGAACTGAGAGTGGCTGAAGAGTGACGCATAGCTGCCCCCCTCAGAAAAGATCTACTGTCTGTAGCTGGTACAAGGCTTTATTAACTCCCTGAGTAGCCACAAATTCCGGTTTTATGTCAGACTGAGATATTGGAGATCAGTGTCTGCTTCCTGCAGAGATGCCTGCAGTCAGCTGAGCAACCTTATCTTCAGCTGTGGACACAGCCACCAGTGGGGCCCAGTTCCCTCCCAGTCCAGCAGTGGCATCTCCATGGGAGCCAGATGACCCTGTCACTGGGGGACTGCCCCCCAGCACAAGAGGTCTCAGCTCCTGCTGATTCAGAAGCCCTGGCTTTTACAGAAGAAAAGTACAACAAGCCAGCCCTGTTTTTCAGCTCTGAGAAGCTGCGTGTAAGGCACACTTGCCTGCTTCCGAGCACTAGAGAAACCAGCAGCAATTGTGGTGGGCTCGTAGTGTGCCCACCTTGTCAAAAAAACCATGCCTCCAAAACCATGTCTCTTTGTGTCCCTTCACAATAGTGCATCCTGTCATACTAGCTAGAAGGCCACTTGCAGATAAGCCCATTGCAAATAATTACTGAATAATTTCTTAAGCAAATATTTTAATAATTCTTTAAGCATAAAATTGTTTTTCTCAAATCACAGCTGTGCAATGAGTAAAAGTATATGTGGGTTTTAGTTAAAAAGGGAAATATGCCAGAAGGACCGTGCAACAGTAAGTGAACCTAAAATCAATAGGGTTAAATAAAGGTAGAATGTGCCAAATCATTGCACACTGATCCCCTTTCCATGGAGGCAATTCATACAAACCTCATTCTATACAGAATGGTGTAAACCAGCATTTTGTGGAGAGCACTTTGGGGACCCCTAGCTCTTGTGTGAAATTGAATATAAAGTTCAAACTATGTATAAATCTATTTTAAAAACAAATAAAAAATTAAAATATTAAAATATGCTCACATCCAGCAGTTTTTTACTGATTACATGACATGTCAATGTTGTGATTTCAAACATTCAAAAATTATTAATTGGGTCTCCAAAATTTCTGAGACTGCTTTAATTTTTTTTTCTATTTCAAGTTTTGTCACTTTGAAACGTTTGATTACCTGGACCATGGTTGTACGTGTTTTTATTTTTGACTTTGGTAACACAACTTTTTTTTTTATAAACGTGCAGTGTAAGAGTCTTATATAGACCCCAAGAGGAACATCTACTTCCACATATCACAAGACTTAGAATAAAGTAATGAAATTTGGCAATAATATTTTATGATCAAGATATGGACGTGCAAGTGTACTTAGGGTGTACTCATTTATGACTGTGAACAGCATAATACAATCAGTTTTGTGCATGACCATGGCAGCCAGATTTTCATGAGGCCCCAGCTGAGGACCCATCAAGTCGGGCTGCACAGATGATTCCTGAAAAGTGTCTCATTTAGGGCAGTCTTAGCACAGGCTCCTTCTTAATCTGTTTCAGGGGCTCTGTTCCTTGCTCAGCACAGACCATTAATTTGCAGTCTAGCCTATCATTGCCATTAAAGTCACTATCTGTTAACAGTTATTACTTGTATCACCTCAACACAGCAACAGTTATTTTCTGTTCTCAGCTGAATGAAATATCACTAGACCCAAAACACCTTAGTGAGAGAGATTGAATGGAAATTGCTGTTACAATCAGTGAATTAAAGTTTCATGAGTATAAGGCTTAGGCTAAGGCAGATCAAAAAAAGATCTAAGGAGTCATGTCGCTCCACTGATAAATAGCAACACCACTGGCAGCATCTGCAGCACCGGGTGAAAGCCTTGGTTTCCAGGCAAGGCCTCAGAAGAGTCAGACACTTCAAAACAAGATTGGCCAAGCACTAGAATACGCTCTGCAGAGAAGTGGTCACAGTACCAGCCTGACAGAGTTCAAGAAGCATTTGGACAATATTTTCAGGCACATGTTGTGTTTTTTGTGGTTGTTCTGTGCAGGGCCGGGAGAAGGGCCTGATGATCCTGATGGGTCCCTTCCAACTCAGGACATCCTATGCTTCTTTGAATCTATCTCCATTCATCCTAGACCTACCCTGTTTTGACACGTAGTACAAGCCACCACTGGTGAGCTCAGGTTGTCCTCAGCACCTGGTTGCTTGTTACAGAATGACAAAAGATAACACTGATGTACTTGGGTGTTGGTTCTCATGGGTAACATCCATGTTTTGGGAGGTGACTGGAGTTGTCCTGCTGACAGCACTGACAGTGGCAGTACAAGAGTGCGGGTACTTTGTCTGTGATGTCTTTATTGCGGTGCCATACCATATATACGGCCTTATGCAACCACAGTGGCCTCCGTGAAGAGTTCAGCCACACCCTCATCTACACCCCAGTGCCTGCCAGGGGCATGTGTGGGAACTTCAGGGCCCATTGTCACGTCTGTAAGATCAGCTCTACACTACACGAGAGAAGTAATCGAGAGCAGTTACTGTGTGCCTTACTGCTAACAAGAGGAGGAACAGCCTGTCCAATCCTTTTGGCTGAGCATTCACAAGGAGCAGTCCAGGACCAATGCTGTCTGAGCAAAGCAGCCATCACTTAGCCATCAAGGCCATTTTGACTTCCCAGTTTTCTGCCACATTCTTTTTGTACTCTTTGAACTGCTATTATGTTTCCTTCCCCTATCCATCAGAAGCATTTTCATATTGGAGAAAATAAAAACCTACATCATTAGGAAACAGGAGGCTGACCTCTCCCACTCCCCATTCTGCCTCACTTCCACATTAGTTTTAGTTCACGCATCTAAATATGGTAATCATTTGACTATTTGGATGTTAATCATGAGAGAGAATTCTTGTACTTCAGTGGACAAATGTAGGGAGCTAGTACTAATCTAGAAGTGCTCATTAGCTGCAACACTGTATTAATAAAATCTAAGACAGATCTGAAAGCTGAATATCCTTTTTTAATTTGCAGTTACAGCTACCACAGAACTGAAACTGTCAAGTTACAAATTCCAGGGCTTTATTTTTTTGAAATGGGAATCTGTGTTTGGAATAACAAAAACACATTGAAAGATCATATTTTAAACTTCAGAGATCATTTTCAATACTATTTACAGTGAGCCTATGGTTCAAAGTTAAATATTACTCTGAAATCATTTATTTAATCAGGATGAAAACAAGCTCGTGTCTTACACCTCAGGTGCTCAGGTGCACCTTAGGATGCTCAGTTTCAGGTGTGGAGTAAAGCCATTGCTCTGAAGAGTCTACTTTATTGTCTGGTATTATCTGTAGAAAGAGGTGGAAGCCCTGGAAGGCCTCTGGAAAAAATTAAATTAATAAAAAGAATTATATTTATTTGACTTTGCTTAAAATTTGGCGGATTAGAAATCTTCAAAGACATGCAACAAGCCTCATTAACTACATAAAAATCATACTCACTAATTTAAAAGGATTACTTTAATTGATGTTTAGGTTTAGATGCTAGGTAGGAGTCTCCATCTTTGCAGTATAAAGAAAGGGAATATCTCCTTGGTTATACAGTATAAGATTATTCATGTTATGGTTGGGCCTGGGCTATAACCTTTTCTGCAGAGGGTACATGATGGAAGAACTAGCTGTTCCTTTGTTTGGTGACAGATGAAGTAGTGGAAAACTGTTTTCCAAAGAATAAATGCTGTCAAGAGTAGGCTGTGCTATCCAAGTGGTCCAGCACTGAATGGACAAACGGTGGGGCTGATTGAGTGCATCTGTGTATCTGTGTAGCAGAATGAACAGAGGAAGTCGAGGAAGACCAGAGAGCATCTAGGAGATGCCTGGGATATGATGCTGAAGAGCAGCTATGTTGGAATCTGGGGGCAAACTTCCAGTTAGATGAGGTTTAGAAATTTGGTTACAGAAAATACATCCTGCTGTTTGATTCTTGTGATGTCCAAGGGCAAAGAGTCATTCTCAACATTATTTATAAATACAAAGAAGGCTTTTTAAACAGAATAAATGAGAGATTAATCAACTCCATTGTCAGCTTCTGATCTTGATTGCTATAACCAGATCAAAATGGAATATTATTGTGAACAGTAAATTACATATTTTTGTTAAAAAGAAGAAATGGAAATATTTCAAGAAGACTCCACCTTTCAGATGTCTTAGTTTGTTATAGAGAAATCAATTTATTTTCTCTTTTTCTCTGACAAAAAGTGTGTATTGTGACACCACACAAACTCACAACTAGGTGAATTCCTTCCCGGAATTCCTTTTCCTTTCTCTCTTCCCGTACAACTCAGCATATTCTGTGGTTCTGTGATTATCTTTGCTGCTAATCTTCTGAATATCTCTTTTATAGTTATGTACATGACCTATAACAAATGTAGAAAGCATACCAGAAAGAGAACATTATCTTTTTTTTTTCCACATTCACACTGATCTGTTATTATTGCCAGTCTGATTATTGCCAGGCTTGTAGTGCTAGTTCCTTTCTACTTATAGAGAAGCTGATCAGATAAGGTAAAGAAAGATGCATCAACATGAGCCTGGTACATAGATATTATAATAGCAGTAACAATACACTTATAATGTGTTTTTCCTTCAAATATCAATTGGGGGAAAAAAGAGAGAAACTGGTTAGTTTACTTTTTCTATGAAGACCAAATTTCTATGTCAAAAGTTCAGGAGGTGTTTGCTAAATAAAAAAATAATGCAGGATTGCACCATATTCTACACTGGTTCTGCTCCAGCCCTGGATCTGTGTCAGGGTCATGAACCTTCTGTGCAGTGTAAATAATTAATTTTTCACTATGGTTGTGAATGAAAAAAAAAATCAGATCAAACCAATTGTTGTTTTCTTAACTCCCTCTTCCCCTAAAATTACATTTAAGAGAAATATTCCAGACTACCTAAAGCAGAAGGGATCAAGTTTGCTTCAGAAAAGCAAAATAAATAGTCTAAAATTATGAAACTAAACAGAAATTAGAGAGCAAAAAGCAGAGAGTGTTTCCTTGTGTTAACTTCAAGATAAAAAAGATACACGCTAAACTTCTCCCTTGGCTCCTAAAGGAAAAAAATCCGTGTCCCACTGCTGAGACTGTACTCTATGCTCTGGGCTAGTGTGGGCTGTGCAAGAGCAGGACATTGTCAGTCTCCGTCCCTGGTTCTGCTTCACTTAGTGCAAGCTCGTGAGTGCATGGATTGGCAGCCAGGCAGCCCACATGGGAGTAACAGACTTTCATGTCTTACAGTTAGTACATTCTCATGGTACTTTTAATTTGTCTCAAAGGTCCTTCCTGGGTTTTATAAGAAGTAGAAAAGTTCTAGGGGGAGGCATTATTGCTGTAGCATGTGGTGGTTTCGAAGATGCTCCAAGCCACAGCTAGGGAAGGAGATGACCCAAGCTCTCACCTTCTCCTTCACTTCTCATCCCATGGAAGTGGCCGAGCTTTGGCCAGCTGGAGCCATGCTGGGAGCTTGACTCAGACTCATAGGGGACAATCAATTTTTGGCTGAATTTGCTGCTTTCTAAAAATATTACACAGTTCTATTAGTATGCCAAAACCATACTTGTTCACCACACAGACTGGTTCTTGCTTCTCCACTGTGAGAGGTCTGGCTGTTGCGGACTGAAAGCCATGAGGTTAAGGAGCCTCAACAGAAGAGTACTGTAACAGCAAAACTTTGAGAGTCCAGCAGACAATTCTTATTGTAGCTATTGAACCCAAAACACTTGAGCTTAGCAACGCTGACTTTTGGGGGGAAAAGAAGACAATTTTTCCCCTTTTCTGTGTCCTCATTCAGTTTTGAAATGCACATAATAACTTTTATTCTAAATATAAACTAAATTAACTCCTGGTATAACTAATGAAACCATAGTATTTACCCAAGTGATTAATTTGTCTCACTAAGAATGGACATTGGCTCATCTACAGGCTTCATCTAAGAAATGTATTTAACAATATATACCTTCAAATTTGCTTTGCCAATATTGAGAAAAACTTAAATAAGATGGATATGCCACTGAAACTTGACTAAATAGCATTGAATTTCATCCACTTGGATCCACTTGCATGCAGCCCGGATCTGATTCCTTAATACCTATAATGCATGGATGTTCAGAACATGTGGATGCAATCTACTGTATTATAAGAAACATTTATATACAAAGAGGGAAACAACCTGATCACAGTTCCAGGGAAAGTCGCCACAAGAAAAAAAAACCCTCAAGAATTAGTGACTCCTGACACTGTGCTGAGAC
>NW_008240221.1:2507243-2509340 GCF_000691975.1 Corvus brachyrhynchos
GAAATCAGAGATTTTCTAAATTGCTCTGTAGCTGAATGTGAAAAAAAATTAATGATATTCCTTTTTTTTATACTAAAAAATTTCTTCCTGTTAAATATATTGTGCTGTTATTATTTGATATCTAAAATTAAAATCAAGTGGAGAAGAAAAGTAGGGTTAAAATGCATTTTCTTGGTATGAAGACAAATTATTATATCACTTTTTGTAAACAGAGTAAGATGCACTCAGGGCTCTCTGTATGTGTTGTGCATTAGCCTGGAGCCCTTAACTCTGCAGCCATTATGCTGAAAAAGCTACCCTCAGTTATAACAGAAGTTTTACCTTTCCACATGTGTTCTTAGCATGTACACATCTGCATTGAGTGTGAATGAGTCAATGTGCTTTGGGATTCAGGTCATAAGTAGTAAATTAGATTTAAATAAGAAGCTACCCAGAAAAAGAATTCAGTGTAAGTGCATATATTCACAATATGGAACAGCAGCTTTTCTTCTCAGTGCTAGGCTTATCTTCTATCTGCAGCTAGTTACATTAAGGAATGAACATTCATTCACATGAGATGTCTGATGCCATAAATCTCAAATTCTCTCCTTGCTTCCACTCTTGCCTCCATTGTGCTGGCTATACTAATGAAAAGCAGGTTTTCATTTTCATATGTACGTGCATGTGTGCAAAAGAAGGAGGGGTTTTGTCATATAGGCACTTGTCCTGCTCGGCACAGAAATAGAAGCCCACTGAAGTAGAAAAAGTGTAATATATGCAATAAATCTGAGGGAAAGCATGTAGATGCTTTTTCTGGCCTCATAACTATTTTTATAAAAACATAGAGACCAATATATCACTGAAAATAAAGCAGTGCGTTGTGTTGTATTACACGGTGTTTACAGAGAAAAGCAAGCTTTTTAACCACCTGGCAAGTATTTCAGACCAAAAAAAAAAAAAAAAAAGAGATTTGAAAAACCGGGGACAAGCATTAGAAAGAGAGGGGGAGGGGAAGCTGGGGACTTCTCATTTGCACATGTAGAAATGCAAATTTGATCCATCTCTTTCTTATCTAGTAGTAACAGACTTGGCTGGTGGAGCACAATAGCACCTACAGTTCTATGGCCAAAAATAATGAAGTTTAAAAGGAATTGATTTGATTATAGAAACACTTCTATAGAGCCACGTGTTCATTAGCAGATGCCTGCCACCTACCTTGAAACCGGGAACATAAAAAGCCTGAAAGCAGGATGTAGCCCCCTAATTTTAGGACACAGATTTTGGGATTCAGACACATTTAGGGGCCGTAAGACTCCTTATTGTTAAACCTTTTCCTAATGCAGAGAAATGTAGGGACTCTGACAGTAGCCACTGATTTCCTGTTTTTCTACCTATTATCATATAGGTCCGCAGTTTCCTTTAAAGCAAAGCTCATTCCTTTGACTTATGCCAGATTAGTTTACCTCTGTAATAGCTGGGACCCAAATATTGTTGACACAGCTGCAGAGATGGATCGGATAGATTCGTGTTCCCCAAATGTCTCTAAAATTCAAGCATGATATTAACAAACCAGATCAAATTCCTCTTAATTATCAGAAGTGATTGTTAGGAAAGTTTGCCTTGTGGAAGGGTTTTAAGAATTAGACTATTGCAACTCAGGACTGCTGAATTAGAAGCAATTGGACAAGGTCTCTCCAGTACAGATTCATCTGTCAAAACTTTTGTACTGCATGAAAAACAGTGGAGCTTTTATAAAACTGAAAAAAATGTGTATGCCTTTCCTGTCTCACAAGCAAGTGGGCTGAGGAAAGAGAGGGTTAGAAGAGAGCATAAAATCAGAGTTGGGGGTGGAGATGGCAGAGGAATATACACAGCTGTAGTTTTTTACAAAAAAAAAGGGAAAAAACAAACTCTGCTTTTGCAGGGATAGATCTTCAGCTGGGTAGCAATGCTGGGCAAGGAAAAAAAGGTTTCACAGAGTCTACAAACCATTTGCAAGTAATTTGCTATCCCTCTACCCTTCCATATGAGCTGAAATCAGATACAAACTAATTACGGCGAAAGCAAAGGCGGGCACAGCCGCCACAGCAGCGAGAGCTGCCAGGTGCAGCCGCCCGC
>NW_008240221.1:2509391-2521326 GCF_000691975.1 Corvus brachyrhynchos
GGACGCGGGGGCCGCCGGGCGCCGCCGCCGGCGCTGCCAGATGGGCACAGTGTGACTTCCTACCTCAAAGAGGGGCTGGGAGCCTGGGCGGGCTGGGGGAGGCAATTTGTAAAGAGCACAGCATATGCCACCTGATATTCAGAGGGGTATGTATGGGTTGCACTTTACCTGTCATTCTTGCGGGGCTTTCTACCACGTGGCCCAGTTACTCCATGCTGTGGGAATTCGGCGGCAGATCAGATGCCATGAAACTCTCACATGCTTCCACATAATTATCTTCCCATGTGCCCTTTTTTATACTCATTCAAGGAAACCACTCGCCAGAAAACACAACCTGAAACTCTGCCTGTGGCCAGCCTGTTCCACCAAGAAAGTTGTGACCGTGACTTCAGACCTTGCCCTGCTGCCCGGGGCTCCCCCGCGCTGCAGCCCCTTCCTGCTCCTCTCCGGATGCTCGCTGTGGAGGGCTTGCCAGTACATTTTGCCCTCTTGCAGAACTGGGAATTCTTGCACTCACTATGTACTCAATCATAATGAAAGATACTTTTGGCCTTACAGCTACAGAAAACTTGAGACAGGTGTCAGCTCCCAGCTCTGTAAATGAGATCAAAGCTCCCCTTAATATCAGCAGAACTCCTCATTGGGGGTCAGATCAGAAGTAGGTAAAAGGGCCCACTTGCAGTTAACAATGGGGCAACAGGAGATCATTTTTGTTCCATAATTCTGGTTTGCCTTGTAAAACTTGAACAAACCTCATCGCTTTTAATTTCATGCCTGCATCTTTTTTTCCTTTGACGTTTAGGACTAAATGTACGTACTGCTAACTCCATCATTTAAAAGGTGCTACCCCTGTTGCCCCATTCAAACACTCTTCAGTAAATCAAATCTCCTATATACTTGAGGTTGCCTGGGATATTTCAGTGCCATGTTCACTTCTGAATTTGTAGAACTGGACTGAAACCTTAGTGTAATGGAAAAGACTGCTGAAAACTTTGCTAAACAGATGATCACATTCCTGAGTTTGTTTTACTTAGTTAGCATTTTTGCCTGCTGTGAGGTGTTTTCCTTGGATGGTTACCTACAAATACAGCACTGACCTCAGTGTGCATGAGGCAGGCCAGCACAGGCAAACAGAGCCAATTGGACATGCTCTATAAATCATCACCCACATGCTTCCAGCAGCAAAAATAAAAAGGAAAGGAGGAGGGGGTAAAACAACTGGTGAGTGTTCCACATGAGAAAATGGAGGCTATTTGGTGTCACCAGCTGGAAATACTCAGAGTGCTAAAGAGAAAGGTACCAGCATGAGCTAGCTCTGTGCTGGATAAAGTATTAACATTATAAATAAATGCTATCATCTTACAGATGTCTTGTATGGGCAAAATAATAGGCCTAAAAATGCTCTCAGCTATAAAAGGCACCTATCTCAAATGGCAAGTGCTGAAACGTAATACTATGACTTATGAAATCAGACTTAAATCCAACATAAAAGGCTGTCTCTTAGCGTAATTCACTCGAATTCTTCAACTCTGAATGTGCCTGAAGTGATTCCTACTGCTCCGCTAGGCCAAATCCTAGAGAAGCACCTAAGTTACTGCCTTCTTTCCCCAGTACCCAGAGAGGAAAACTCATTATGGGATGAAGAAGGTGAAGGGGTCCTGCTGCCCTTCTACTGCAACTTCAGTCTGGATGAGCCACAGGGCAGGATCTCATCACGCTCCACTGCACCAGTCAGCTTACATTTAGGCTAAAACATGATGGATTATGCATTATCTGATTTAGGTAAGATAGATTATTTTCTCAGAAAAAAACTTGAGGAAAACGAAGATTGTTTTTTCTGGCGTGATGGTTCTCTTGACCCTTTGCATCAGTGCATTTGACAAGAGACTGAAATTTGACTTTACTGTGTACCTAGTGATTTTTCTAATAGCCAAGTTACAGAATCAAACTTGTTCTGAGTCTAGTTCAATCAAAACTTCTGCATTCTGTAGAAATAACTATTAATTAAGGACTGAGATACTAATCTGCATTCTCAGTCTTCTTCCTGGCTCATCTGTTATTTTGAGTTCCTTGAAAGTATTCAGCATGACCCTGTGTAGGAAAAGCTCTATCCTAAGGGACCTATCTCAACAGGAGGGATCACAGCTGAAAATCCCAAGTGAAAACACACGTTTAATTACTTTTAGAGATCTGGCCCAAGTCTTACTCTGCTCCTTAGCATGTCCTGCTGTATAGCTCTAGGAGTTCTTTGATCATTCTCTTTGCTAACACTCCTTTTGCTTTGAAGAGAGGGCCTTGCTGTTTTCCACTTGGTGATAGAGCACATATAATTAAGGGGTACAACAGGTAAGTCCTTTTGGCTGTACTTGCCTTAGCAAATACAATGTGCCAGTAACTGTTCTGCAGCCCCAAGGCCAGCTGCCATGTCATCACTCACACCCATACAGCTGAATTGTCTTGTCTCTTCCCCACCACAATCTTCATCCGAAACAGGGAGACTGCATCCAAATTGCCATTGAAAGCAGTCCCTGGCTTGTGCTAATCCCTGAACTGTGCCCAGGCACTGGCCGGGACTGCTGCCCATGGCCAAAACTACGTCAGGGATGATGCTGAAAGGTAAACTGTATGGATGACTGTGTGCCAGGGCAAGGACCCATATCCTGGTTCATTGCAGTTCACTCATGTCAGCGTGGTCCTTGTGGATTTAGCTTTCACAAAGAGCCCCAAAATGTTTGATTCCGCTTCCCTGACTTTAGGCTCTCTTAACAGTATAATTATGCTAGGCTCTCCATGCAGTAGGTGGAAAGACACTTCCAGAGGAGAATTCAGATCTCCTTGTCTTACACAACACACCCACAAGAGAAGCCCAGTTAAACAAAAAAATGTTTGATATATTGATGGGAAGGGGCAGTAAAAACATCAAAAGATAAAGAATCTACCACATAAATACAACATTTCTGTTTCAAAAAGATGATGTATACTAATGATATGCTTGGTTTTTGTAGGGCTGAAATGCTTTCTGTGGGTAAATGTTTCTGACGCTGTCCTGGGCAGATGCCTACATCATAGTTGCCAGGTGGCTTTAACCTAGGGGAAAGATTACAGACTCGTTACCTTCATAAATCACTAGGTATAGCATTCCAGTGCATTCACCTCATCAGCTGGTACAAGCTGAATATAAAATTGTCCAAAGGGTTTTGATGGAGGTCATTTTCAAACTACTCCTAGATACACATATGAATTGACTGGGGTGAACTTGTAAACACTGAAAATAATTCTTGTCCATCAGCAGAATGGCTAATGTCCAGAAAGCCTCTCTTAGAGCCATTTGTGCCTGTGTCCGGTTTACCAATGACCATCTTTGGTTTCACAAATCCATGACTATTGTCAAATTGGAGTGATTTACAGAGCAAGAACCCTACTCTATGCCTGCAGGCAGAGTTGTGAGTGTTCTCACCAGAAGCCTCTAAATTGGTATTCCGCTAAGTTCAGCTCAGCAAGAAATATGCTAGGAGGGAAACTCCCTTGGCTGACAGTAATATAGTAACTTATTTAATAATAGAAATTATGTCTTAAAACAAAATCTTTGGAAAATCTTGATTTCCATCTTCAAAAGAAATGAGATTATTTTTCCTTTTTAGTTTTTTCTTTTGAGAGAAGGAACAAGCAGAGAATAAAACCTGAAAAAAGTCTGTGAGCAAAATATACATTTGCTGCTTTATTTTTTTTCACGTACACAAATTGTAAGTATAATTTTCTGCATAGTACTACTTTAGGCATTTTCTGAGTAACATACTAAAAGCAGTTCTATTTATTATTTTGCTCTTGAAATTCCAAAACCAAAACCTCGCCTTGAAACCTGACATTTGCTATTTCAGAATCTAGCTTTTCTGCATGAATCTCTTGGGCTCACTTTTGGTTTTCTTTTTCTTGAATTATCACCTGTATATTAGTTGCACACCATGCTTGCATCAAATATTGTTACTGCATATTCTGTTAATAGTGGTAATGACTTTCAAACATAATTCAAAAAATGGAGAAATCAGTAGTTGGTTTCACTAACTTAGCTGATAACAAAAAGTTAAAACTGTCAAATTTATTGCCACTTTTACAACAAAAGCCTGGCTGGAAATATAATCATATTTATGTTTGTATATATATATATATATTTGTATACATATTTTATCCATATAGCTCATATGTAAGTATGGGTGGAATTGATGTATGGTTTCCAGACTGATTAGGCACTAAGCAAAAATGACAAATTACCTCAGATAAAGAGGAAACTAAGAAGTCAGGCATAACTATTTTATGTAGAGCTTAATAAACATGTGGAATAAAATAAAGAGGAAACTAAGAAGTCAGGCATAATTTTATGTAGAGCTTAATAAACATGTGGAATAAGTTAGCAGGAAAGGCAACTGCAGCAAAGCACAGAAATGAGTTGAAAAGCAGTCCTACAGATCTTTTTGTCCCACTCTGCTCTGCAATGTGGCTGCCTCACCTTGAGTGCTGGGGGCAGTTTTGGGTGACACAAAATAAGAAGCATATAAAGATCTTAGAGATCAATGAAGATGGTGAAGTTTTATATGAGAAGCCGTATGAGGGGTGGCTGAGGTCCCTTGGTCTGTTCAGCCTGGAGAAGAGGAGACTGAGGGGAGACCCCATTGCAGTTACAACTTCCTTGTGAGGGGAGGAGGAGGGGCAGGCACTGATCTCTTTTCTGTGGTGACCAGGGACAGAACCTGAGGGAATGGCCTGAAGTTATCTCAGGGGATGTTTAAGTTGGATATTAGAAAAAGGTTCTTCACCCAGAGGGTGGTTGGGCACTGGAACAGGCTCCCCAGGGAAGTGGTCACAGCGCCAGCCTGACAGAGCTCAAGAAGCATTTGGACAATGATCTCAGGCACATCGTGTGACTCTTGGGGACAGTGCTGTGCAGGGACAGGAACTGGACTTGATGATCTTTGTGGGTCCCTTCCAACTCAGCTTATCCTGTGATTCTGTGATTTTCATAGAGGAGCAAAGGATTACGAAGCACAGTGAAAAAGCAGGGAATTAGGTTTAAGATAGACTAAAAAAAATGCATGCCTGTGAGGTCAGATGGCCTTTTCCTGTTCCTTAAAACATCTTATACTCTTGATACGGGCCTCAATTTCAAACTGAACTACTGGCCAGCAAAACCAACTTTTACTAGGGAAATCATCCATCTCCCTAGTACTTCCTAGTCTGTGTACTGGCAGACACAATGACTTGTTCAGCTGAATCCTGGTCTTCAGTAAGGCAGCCCGGTCGGCAGCCTGAGTCACACTCATCCTTTCCATCCCCACAGTGGGCTCCTTGCACAGATCACAACCCGCATCCAAAACACTTTGCTGTGTCAGATGGCAAAGTGCCTTTGAAATGCTCATGGTGTGGGTGTTGTGCTGATTCCCTGAACTCCCACATTCCACTGCTCATTTATATCTCTTTTCTGAGTTGGGATTTATCACCTTGTTCACAGATCCTCCCTGAGTTGTCCCTGCTTGTAGCACCTCCCTCCTCAACATAGTTGTTGTGGGGGACTTTGCCACTTTGGTGCATAATTCCTTAAACTTTTTTATTGGATTCAGCCCCATGTGGAGCTGAAGATTTCTGGATGCACAGAGCATCTACTTGTTCACAGGACTCTTCACACTTCTTATACTGCTTAATAATCCTGTGTCAAATCTCCAAACCATGTATCTAGGACAGGTTTACATTGCACAGAGGCACAGGTTCTGTTGGTTAAGCTGAGTTATCCGCTATTGTTTAATACAATGTTTTATGTTTACTTATTTGGGCATTCCTTTAGGGACATTTAAATGAAACTCTATCACTAACTTCTGCTGCTATTTTACTAGCTAGTGTGCCCTGCACATTACAGCTGTCGACCATGGGATCAGCAATTTCCACGGCAAGGGATGTGTCCCATACGCATTGGATTCCCAGCTATGAGCAATGTAGCTATGTTTGGCTAAATCACATAAAAGACTTGCAGTCTGAGTCACATTTTTAAAATAGCTGAAAGATTTTATCCTTACCACAGGAGAATTTTCACTTCTGGACAGTTATGAATAATGATATTAAAATACACATTGGTGTAATCCTCATCACAGATAAGAAGATCTTGTCCATCACATGGCTGCCTCATTCTAGTCCATCTTCATTCCTCAGGAAATCTTAATATAGACAACACTGAAAATCTTTTAAATATATCAAAGTGATTACTGACATCTCCCAAGAAATGGAACAGTAACACAAAAGAACAAAAATTGAAAAGTCCAGATTTTCAGCTGTGGTAAGCTAACGTGTCTAATATATACAGCAATTGAAAAGTGCATTTTAGGGACACACTGAACAGACCTCTGTGTAAAGTAATTTCTATCCCAAATAGCCTTTGAAATTCTCATTTAGAGAGCTCTATTCAGAGTCACAAAGTAAAAGATGATGGGTCCTGTTAGTCTGTGCTATGTAAACCAAAGATTTACCACTATAAAGTTTATAACCATCAAAAACAATGATAGCAATAATGATTTTCTTTCATTGCAAAACTTTGACTAATTTTAGATGGAAGGATATTCTGAATGAAATGTCTCCTTATTTCAGAAAGGTAGTGGTGGCACCTCAACCCTCGCAACAGCAAATAAAAGAATGTTAACCTCACAGCCAAACATTTATGTCCCTTAACCAGTGGTCCTGAGGAAAGTAAAAATGAAAACTGTTATAGTAGCATCAAGCAACTGTAAACACAGTCTGAAGAATTAAATTAGCTGAATGCAGAACAGAGAAAAATAAATTCCTGAGCTCCAATTCTTTGTAACCTTTACTAGTCTGTCCTTCCTTTCCCTGATGTCTGTCACTCTTTTTGTCTTAAGACATTTAGTAGAAAAAAAAACCCCATAAGCAGATTAACATGAACAATGGTTCCTAAAATGAACTTCAAGTTTGGCATATCTTTTCCAGATCTAAAGAAGAGTCTTTGTGCCCCAAAGTTTCTCTGGTTTTCTGACTGGTCTAAAAAATGATAATTACTTCTCCCTACAAACCCTGCTTTAGGTGGGCTTCTTTAATCCAGGGTCCAATATTATTCCTATTGAAGTGAATGGAAACTGGCCATTACTTTGAAAAGACAGCTGTTCCTACTGAACAAGATTGTTGATTACTCAGCAGCTTCATTTCTGACTTGGGAATTAGAAAGTTGATAAATTTAGGCATTCAAAAGAGATTATCCTAATTTTAAGAGTAATGGTGACTCTAAGAGTAAATGTTCAGCTCCAGAAAATAAACAGATGACCACAGAGAAGTAAAATGAACTAAAATATTATTTACATTTTGATGCAATTGCTCAGTGGAATTTTGGTGGATGAAATCATCCTAAAAAAGGGGAAAGAAGAAGGTTTCCCTCCCTTCCTCCAGAACAGGCCCTACATTTTTATGTGACACCAGTGTGTTCTTATACAGGGTGTAACAACAAAGAAACAGTTAGAACCACCCCACCCCAAATAAACCCCTAAAATTCAGGCAAGACTACCTGTAGTCCTCCAGGGAATCCTACAGGTCAGCAAAGTGCTTCTTGAAGCTTTATTTGTCTTCTGGGCCATGTAGCTATGAACTGTGGGATGAGATGAGTAGGAGTTACCTATACACTAGCTGCCATATTTCCAAAGGACTTGAGATGGTTTTTTCATCCCATGTGGTGAATGCTGCAGGATGAAGGTGCCCAAATTCCTCTGCCAAACCTGTCTCATACCAATTGCTCCTCACACCCACACAGGGAAACATTTTCTGTTTTCTATCTCAGCCTGTGAAACTGTGAAGTTACATCAGTGCTAAATCTATCAGAAGCATAATTTTGCTTATTTTAGATGCTGCAGTCCTGTTTGTGCATTAAGTGTTACCTGTTGGGGTTTTGGTCTGGTTTGCTATGCTGTTTCCACAACTGCAGGGTGTTGGTGGTCCCTATGTCATATTTGTGTAGTCGACTACTTGACCTTGGTAAAGTAATTTGCACTGGTCTTCAATGACTTTGATCCATGTTTTCCCAGGCTTGTTCTCTAGCTTGTAGGGATCAGTTTGATATGCTCAGTTTGATATGTATAGAACTATTTCTGTTACAGTCACCTTGACAAAGTGGTAACCAGCTCCTTGGTCTACATCATCCCCATTATTAATGAAGGCACCAAACAATTTACCAGACATGGGACAGATCTGTAGTGACATCCTCCTCATACACCCTTTCAGTTTAATAGCAAGCAATTGAAAACTGCTATTAAAGGACAGTTTTTAAAGAAACCATGCACCCAAATCAGAGTAGTTTTAGTCAAAAGTCAGTGGGGTTTAGGGCACAATTCATAAAATCCTTAGCATGTGTCTAAAACAGGCCTAAAGAATCTCATCATTGAGATGCTAATTTTTTTCTATTGATTATTCAGATTTAGATATCTACTCTGTACATGTCTAAAACTAGATAAGGCAAATTTTGGCTGTTTGCTCCTTTTCAGTTTTCTGTAACCTCACCTATTTTGTATAAAATGGTCTCAAGCAGCCCCCTGTGATATCATCAGGCTCAAAGCAACCAGCTTATCTAGGTACCCTGTTACTTGTTCTTTTTTATTCTGGCTTGAATTCTTATCCTTTGAGTGCAAATGAGGATCATGTTATCCAACTGAAGCAAAACAGCATTAAATATTTTTGCCTCTTTGCAACTGTCGTACTTGTCCCCTTGAATAATGGGCCCACTGTTTCCTTCCCACTTTCCACTTGCTGCTAATGTGCTTATGAAATGTTTTATTGTTACACATTTTATTGCTTGTTAGTTTAACTCCATTCCATGTGTCTGACTTTTTTGATTTTCTGATCTTTTCGAATATTTCAAGGGTTAACAATTGTTGCAGTAGTTGGTCATTGCAAAATGGCTCTAGAGGCTGACCCAGTACACATCAGAAGCTCGACTTGAAAAGCTCTGTAGGATATAAAGGTGACAGGTAGCTGCTACACGTTGGCTGGAAAAATAATTATTTAGATAAAAGAACATAATTTACTGTAGTTGCAAATCGATGGCATGCCACAGTCCCAAGTGCCGAGAACCTCAGATCCTGTGGAACACTATGGAGAGCTACACAAAGAAAACTGCTTCCACTGTTTGGAGTGAGATTGCCATTTGGCAATGAAGACTTCCTTGAAAGATATCAAGAGCAAAGAATATTTCAGCTGCTGATACAAACATTGAAGTCTGGAACAAGCTGAAGTTTAAGCCACAGTACAGCATAAGCAGCTGACAGCACTGGTACCTGTCTCTGAGGGTTGCAAAGTCTTCAGGAAAGACTGTTGCTTTGGCAGGTAGAGACAAAAACCAACCTGCAATGGATTGCCGAGAATTAGAAAGGCAGCTACCTAGATAATGATTCTCAAACTAGTAATGGACAAATAATAAATCCTTACACATCTTCTGCTCTTAGGAAGACCTATAAAAGCTTTTATATTTGTAAAAATCTTTACTATAAGCAACAAAGAGCAAAACATCTGTTGCTTCAGTTTGACATTTATCTACAACAACTGTCAAGGTTCTCTCCTGGATAATGTAGCAGTGCTCCTACTTAATAACTGCAATTACTTTAAATCTGTCATAAAACTGTAGAGTTTAACTAGATGATGAGGGAACATGTTATAACATTTAAAATATATTTTATAAGATATTTCATGATAAATTTTAATGGTGGGATTCTCATAATTTCTGCTGTGTTTGCAATCACACTAAGGTCAATATTGCATTTAAATATACACCTGAAGATGCAAATATACTGGAAGTAGCCAAAGGGACTTTTTGTTCAGACCAAATCATAAGGACACTAAGGTCTGGAAGTCAAAACAATAAAGAAAAAGCAATAGACAAGAAAAGGGAACAATAAATAGCACTCGTCATCACCTTTTTATTAATAATATGTTACAAATGCCCTTCTTTTGGAGAGTATTCAATGACCTCTTCAAGTCACAGATACCATCTTCCTCCAGACAGATTCTCCAAAATATAAAATTCAGTCACTTCTCTTTTTACAAAAGTAAATCAGTAAACATGCACTTGTTTCTATTCACGTATTTCCATTAAGTGAAAAAGTTTTCTAAAATAAGAAGTTCTCTTAGTTTGAGAACTCTCTGAATGAATCATTAGATGCCAGAAAATAATATTCCGGCTCTGGGACTATTTGTCAATGCAGACCAGTTACAATGACAGTAATGGTTGCTTTACTTTATACAGGAAACTAGCCAAAACCAAATGATATGATACATTGATTTTGAACTAGATACTCATCAGGAAAGCACCACAAAAAATCTTTCCATCACAAAATATAAGGCTAGTCTTGAACTGGCATGGCTATAGAAGACACTTTGTTTTTTTCAGGAGAAATCTGTGTTGTTCAGGGTTCTTGGGCAGAATCATATAAAAAGATCTTGAGCTTCTCAAACTAGCTAGTCCATTCTCTGTCAAATAAATGGTTCAGTGAGACAAATAAGCAGTTTCATTAATGTTTACCTCTCATGAAAATAAACAAAAAATGAATCAAAGTTCAATATTTAATTCATTTTTCCTGCTTTTCTTGGTAGCTTTCTCTTTCCTTTTGTTCAGCATGTGCTGACCATTCTCCTCAGCAGTGCATTTAGTGGGAGAAGTTACCTTTTACTGGTATTTGTAACATGACTTGGCTTTCTGACACTGAAAAATGGACCACTAAGGAAGCCACTGCATCTCATCATCTGCTACTTGGTGCCTACCACGTGTATTCCTGATACGTGTTGAGGAGGTGAGTGCACAGTGATTCACAGAGGCCTGGCAAGAGACGTGAGAACAAATCCCAGCCCTGTTTCAAGGAAATGCTTCAAGAGTTGTGCCTGAAGGAACTCAGAGATTGCTGGCCAGGTGAGCACTGGAGTGAGCACTCAAAGTATTCCAGGTGTTATATTTTTGCATTGAAAATACACGGGGAAGAGCTGCACAGGTGGGGACTGTAGCTGTAGTTGTCGTAATGGGGTGAGTTCAGAAATGCTTTTCCTGGGAATCAGCCTGGCTGTAAAAAGGTCACAGGTGAATTCTGCCTCTTGCAGGAAAAGCCAAGGGTATTGCTCCTCATGCATATCCCTGGGAGCCATTCAGGGTGTGCAGGGTTCATATCTGTGTGCTGTGGCCCTGCAGACTCTCACTCACAGTCCCCACCTCTTGTAGCAAAGAAAGGCACGCAAAGGCATTGCCTGGCCTGACCAGCACAGCCTGGCCACATCCACCCCTACAGCCCTCCAAATCAGGCTGCCCATACACAAACCTTCCTACACATACAGGCTCTGCTGCCACATGCAGAAGGTCTGCCAGAGCTCTTCTATCAATCCAGCAGTACAGCCAGCTGCTTCCAGGGCCAGCAGTGGTGCACCGGTGCCAGTACAGACACTCTACACTATCCAACACCAAGTTCACAATGAAGCCAACAGGGAAGGGTGATTAACATCCTTTAATATTAGAGGCTCCCTCTCATCTACTATTTAAACGATGTCAAAAGTGAATGAGTAAGATTTGACGCCTTCTTTTTACTCTTTCGTATGAATATCATATATGGTAGAGCCAAATTCTCACTAAATACCAAAAATTACTTTTGGTGACCACAGAATATATAAATGAGATCATGGGGAATTATTATGAAATGTCATCAGAGCTCATGCACCTGACACAGTGATGCCTAACAGAGACAGGCTGTCTCCAGTTTATAGAGAAGTGGCCAAGGTTATATCACAAAAAGCAACATAAAGGGAAGTGATCACAGAGCAAGAAAATGGGAGGGGGCAGGGAACAGCCAAGAAAAGGAAATAAAATATCCTGTAAAAATCAAAACAAGGCAAAAAACCTTTCCAAGGAAAAGAAAGCACAAAG
>NW_008240221.1:2521538-2534842 GCF_000691975.1 Corvus brachyrhynchos
AAAAGGAAAAGAACATACTATGGATTAAAAGAAAATTATCGGGAAGGAGAAAACAAATGAGACTACAGCTTGGGGAAAGGAAAATATCATAAAAGAGTCTGCATTTAGACTCATGGAATTGATTTTACTTGCACACCTAATAGTTAAATATACAGTCTTTGTCTGAAAAACTTTCATGAGTCAGTGTAGAATGAGAACAGAGCGGAAGATGATAATTTCATATAATGGTTGCTGATGTCACTTGAGAAAAGTCTTATTCCTCTGCAGAAAATTCAGCCACTGACCTTTTGTAGTTAAAATAAAAATACTTTCCACTAGACTTTTTTTATAGTGAGTTATAAAATCTACAAGAAGAAGAACAAAAGCCAATGCAAGTCTTATGCAAGACTGGGTGATGTGTGTTGCTCTACAACTGCTGTTGTGTTTTTAATTTTATTCAATTCATTTGCTTTTACTTGTTCATTTCCCTGTGTATATGATCTTTCAAACATTTACTGACAACAGCCATGGGCTAACCAAGAACAGAGCCACTGTTACCAGCAGGGAAAATAGAGTGTATGAAAACAAGCCTTTTACAAACAGAGGAAACATCATTGCAAAATATATGAGCCAAAAGGGCTTACACCTGTCTTACAAAGGAGCCGGTTGGTGGCCTAAATCAACCATAGCCAAATTCAGTTTGTGACAGAATTGAGAGATGATCTTTATGAAGTGAGGACTGACAGGGGACCATGGGTTTTAGCAAATAATCCAACTTCTGGTCCACAGGGGATACACATTTGAAAAATCTGTAGACGAAAAACCTCAAGAAGGGTGGCAGAAAGTTTCAGCTCCTGCTGCTTTTTGTGAACACTTGAACAGTGTCAAGGGCACGGTTCCCAACACACTGGGACCTGCCATATGCTGGCACCCACTATATGTGTAAAGATATTCACCTTTGGCATGAAACATCTTGGGACAATGCAAAGTGTTATAATATCAGCTCTTGACTAGAGGATTTTCATGTTACTGTCTGCATTCAAAATGCAGAAGTGCTTCAGATTTACAAAGAAGATTAAATAGTAATGGCATGTATGGACCAGAAACAACTGGGGCTCCACAGTGCCAGGTGTGCCATCATACCATCACAGTCTAGAACCAGGACAATGGCCCAAACCCTGGCAAAATGAGCAAAGCTCCACCAGCCCACCTGAGCCCAACTCAATACCTCCCCACAGAGCTCAGCAGTTTGACCCAGCACACCCTCAGTCCAAACACTTTCTGTATAACTCACCCTTCCTTTTCCTGCTTCCCTGTGGTGACGCTCTTGCAGCATCTGGATCTGTTCTTAGTTAAGGACAGGAAAAGAATGGAGTGAAGCTGCTGTTATTAGCCTTACATATCAGTGCCATGGAAGAGCACAAAGAGTTTGCCTGCATTTTACATTCTCAGTCTGCATTTTCACTGTTTTCTGTCTCTTCCAGTTCCTGCAGAACTCCCAGCTGCAAATAGGACCACAATAAATGGAACTTTAGCATCAGCCACAGAACTCTGAAACTTGTAAAACTTCTCAGACTTTCCATTTCCATATAAGCTACAATAATTCTTGCTAAACTTTGTATTTAAAATAACTGTACTCCGTATGTATTTTTCCCTGCATTACGTAATAGGAAGAGAGATCTGGTATCTAACACAGGGCTGAGTGGTTGTTGGTTTTTTTTTCAGTGAGCTACAATAACTCCATATGCCAAAACATTAAAATAGCTCCAGTTTTTTTGCAAGTGGGAATAAGGCATATGCAACTTTCTCCATATGAATTTTTAACCTGCTATCTCCCAAGTTTCTTATAAGCAATGTGAGTATGTAAAGTTCCCCTTGTTCAAACAAAAACTAATCTTGAGATGAATATTTACCAAAAACAGATTTTCCACTGGCAACATACCACAACAACTTACTATCTTATTTTTAATAACAAGATACCTAGGGAATCTTTATACGAGCAAATGTTAAAAATGGGCATGTTGATTTAGGTAACCAACAATACAATGAAGCAGATTGAAGTTTTATTTCCCTAAGCCCATGATGCCGACAAAGTAAGGGTTTACAACACTGTTTTTCATAGTGAAAGCAAATTAGCATACTCCTAGCTGGCATGTTTAGTTATTAACTTTAACCTTATGTGAAAACAAGACACATGGAAAACGCTGCAACTCTTTAGCCAACAATTCTTAGTTTACTTGGGGATGGGTTCCTGCTTACAGTTAAAATTACCACAGTTGTTTTGGCAATCAAGCATGATGAAAACACTGCTGCTAATTTACGAAGCATCATACTCACCTACACCATCCCAGACTTCTCTTGTCTGTCTGTGGTCCTGCTTACTGACTTCATAATTTTTGTCTTCCTTTTAGGATTTTGTCCCGTTCCTTCCCCAGCCAAATTTTGCTTCTAACCTCACCCACACATACTCACTTGAAACCAGCTGGGAAGCATAAGGGTGACCAAACAGGTTATTAAGAAGAAGCCTATGGGGCTGAGACATGGAAGAAGGGCCAAAATAGAGATTTATGGCCCCTAAGCCCCAAGAATGGGAAGTGATGGAGGATAAAAGGAGCAGCAACCTGCTGAGAAAAGTGCAGACAAACATTCCCAGAGGAGAGGAAGTCAAATTTTTGAAAGGCTTTTAGCAGTGGGCTTTTCTGCCCTAGATGCACCTCTGTGTTAGTGTCTGCATAGTTTCTTCCATACATGCCTTCTCCAAGCTGCCCTCCCACGCACCAGCCCCCAAGTGGCCACTTTCACCCTTTTTTCAGCAAAATGTCAGAAAGGGTCAGGTTGGAAGGGATCACAGTAGGTATCTGGGATTCCTGGTCAAGCAGGATTATCCTTGCACAGGATTAAGTGCAGACAGTTCTTGAATGTGTCAGTGAGGGAGAGAGACTCCACAACTTCTCTGGGCAATCTGTTCCAGTTCACAGTCACCTGCACAGTAAAGTGTCAATCAGTTCAAAACTGCAAATTAAGGAAAAAATTCCCAGTCCAAAGCTGAGTCACCATGCTGAGATACAGCCAGACTGGCTTCCACCTTGGCTCCTGGGCTTAATTTCCCATTGGCCATGTGCCGTTGCAGCTCTGAGTCAGTTAACAGGAAAACACAGGGAGAAGAGATGCATACCAACAGAAGCCCAGCTGAATTTGGACAAGTTGTAGTTTTATTATGCTCTCTTCCTATGTCTTCACTCTTCTTGGCTTTTACTTGCCTTTTGGTTAGCTTTTTGTTGTGTCACCTCTGTATCCACTTTGGCTCCTCTCCACTGGCATGAAATGCTCTGCTGCTAGAGCTGAAAGTGCTGAGCCAGCCTCAGGGGTCTTGTGAAGAATGTTGCTCCATTGCTCCATACAATTTAGCTCAGTGTTATTGCTTGTAAAATAATCCTCTTTTAAATACAACCACCTTACAACCACTCTACAGCCTCCTGTGGCAATGAATTCCACATGCTCCTTAAAGACCACATACTTCATTTTATTTACCACTCATCGTATTCTTTGTATGGTTATTACAAGCCAAACAGGGAGAGAGATACACACATTTGTTTTACCATTTCACTGTCTATTCCATATTCTTAACCCCTTCAGTCAGGCACCTTTTATCAAAGATGGGCAGGATTGCTATTTCTGTTACTGTTTTAAAATCAAACCTCAATCCTACAATCATGTAATAAGTACAAAGATTCTCCACACCCTCCTTCAGATGATATGTTGTGTGTTTTGTATATGCAGCTATCATAACTTCATTCACTGATTAAATCAAGATTCTGCATTTCCTTTTACAGAATGATTTAAATTACTTATTTTAAATAATCCAAAGTTTTCTTTGGAGAAATATACATTTGAATTAGGAGTGTGTGACACTTGTAGATGGGTCACCGATCTCTAATAAATGTGCCATAGGCCTTTCTCCATTGTATTTCAGTTGTCTAATGTGAATATGAAAGCATTATAATTCATTTTCTGGGGAATTTGTTCCACTAAGAATTTCAGAACAGTTCACCTACCAGAAAATCCACCTTGACCTACCTTGCCAAGATCCCTGCTGAGTCAATTTAAATAAATTACTACAACAGCTTGAGTTTTCATGAAAAAGAGAATTGAAATAACTTTTAATTTGACAGCATGTTTACATTTATTTATTTATTTATTTAGACTCACTCTCATTACATCCAAGCTCTTCTTCATCTCTCTCACTTTAACACATCTCATTTGGAATAGAAAAAGCAGTGCATAGGAGACCCACAAAACATGAAACCTGTCCAAAAGGAAAGTTCTGGCATTTTGGCTCTTGTCATTAAGCACTTGGAACTGTAACCTCTGGTGAATGTGGGCCAGCAGTCTCTGATATGGCCTGTGGGCAGACACTAGGTCATGTAGCCATGGTCACCAAACTTGGTGTCCTGAGTACTGGAAGCAGGAGACATTTTAAGGCAGAGTCCTGTGGCAGTGTATGTGTACTGGATGGTGTAGGTATGAAAAGATAGACTGTGATTTCTCTCTTTAAATATACCTGTGTGCTGCTCCTAAAATTTCAGACTCTTGACCACTGGACTCTTGACCACTGGCATTATAATTTTCTGCTCCTTCCACAGATGAGTTTTCATGTTTCTTCTACTTGAATTTTTAATGCTGGTTGGTGTTGATCTTCTTGTTAAGACTGATTACATTAGATTGATAAAAAAACATAGAAAGAAAATCATACATCTCTGTACCATACCGTGCAACTTCAATTATAGCAACAACAACAAAAGGCAACAGACAGCTCACAGTCATTCAGAAAACTTTTTTTTCCTATTAAAAAGACATTAAAAATCTTAATTCCCCACATTTGGCTTCCAATGAAAAGTACAGTTGATTGAAATGCTAATGAGGGTAAAAGGAGATGAAAAAGGAAAGAATTCTATGAATCTACAAAGATGGCTTTGCAAAGACACAGAAAAAGCTAATTATTAGAATGTCTGTCATCAGACATTATCATGTCTGTCATCTGGTGCTACCAGAAATGCTGTGTGGTGACCTCCTGGTGTATACTAGAAATTGCTCACTCGTCTGTACAGGAACTCATCTTAATTTCATAAAGCTGAGTAAATGGTGGTGGGAATATTTCTTTTCAATTTATTCTTTTTGTCTTGAATTCTTAACAAAAAAATATTGTGTAAAATATTTATTTATTTACTTATTTATTTTAAATCATCACTGGTTTTGGGCTATGGGGACTCTGTTACAGTAAAGTGTAAACAGCCTGACCTTCTTATAATTTGAATTTTATACCTGGGTTTTTGGTAGTAACAGGAATTCAGCAGGGTTTTTCTTCATGCTTATATTTACAGGGTTGGGGCCCTGATAACGTTACAGCTAATTGTCCTAATGACAACCTAACCCAGCAGCAAACCCTGTCATTTCCTCTTAGTTCACCTCCCCCTTCTCCAGATATCTGTACATGTGTAAAACAATGTTCATCTTTACCGCAACCATACAAAGACCCATCCTTTTCTGAGATTTCAGTGGGAAATCCAGGAACAGAGGCCTTAACTCTCTGTATAAGGACAATGTTCTAGAGACTAGCAGTACAGCCTCAGAGGCCAAATATTTTCTGTATTACAGCAAAGAATTAACATAAAGCTTAATCTTGTAAAGATATGTTTCTGCATGGCTCATGAGGTTTTCATTCAAACAACATTCATAAGAAGAAGAAAATCTTCATTCAAGGACAAATCAGTCAAGAAACTCTGGCTTCAAAAATTGTATACAAACAAAAAATGCTACAGTGCTTGTATACAAACATTTGATAGAATCGCATTCCAGTTTACATGAAGTAACATGATTCATCTATTACAGACTCACAGAATCATCAAGGTTGGAAGTGACATTCCAGATCATCCAATCCAACCACCAACAACCACCTAAATCACATATCCAAGTCCCACATCTAGACACCTCTTAAACACTTCCAGAGATGGTGATTTCAACACATCACTGGGCAAATTATTCCAATTCGGTGATTTTTTTTTCAATATCTAATCTGAACCTCCTCTGGTACAACTTAAGGTCATTCTTCTCATGCTTTCACTTCAGACATGGCAGAAGAGACCAATCCCCACCTCACTACAACCTTCTTACAGGCAATTGTAGAGAGCAATGAGGTCCCCTCTGAACCTCCTTTTCCTCAGATTAAACAACCTCAGTTCCTTTTTAGGACTTGAGCTCCAGACCTTTCACCAGCTTCATTACCCCTCTTTGGATGCTCTCCAGTACTTCAGTCATTTTTGAAGTGAAGGACCCAAAACCGAACACAGGACTTGAGGTATGGCCTCATCAGTGCCGAGTGCAGGGGGAAAATCACTGCCCTGGTCCTGGTGGTCACACTATTGCTGATACAGGCCAGGATGCCACTGGCCTTCTTGGCCACCTGGGCACACACTGGCTTATGTTCAGCTGTTGACCAGCACCCTCAAGTCCCTTTCTGCTGTCTGTCCCCAGCCTGTAGCACTGCAGGGGATTGTTGTGACCCAAGTGCAGGACCCAGCACCTGGCCTTGTTGAACCTCATACAAATGATCTCAGCCCATCGATCCAGCCTGTCCAGATCTCTTTGCAGAGCCTTCCTGCCCTCCAGCAGACCTACATTCCCACCCAACTTGGTGTTGTCAGAAAACTGATTGAAGGTTCACTTGATCCTCTCATCCAGATCATTGATAAAAATATTAAATAGGACTGACTCCAATCCTGAGCCTTGGGGAACCCCGCTAGTGACCGACCACCACCTGGGTGTGGCACCATCCACCAGCACTCTCTGGGCCTGGCCATCCAGCCAGTTTTAATCCAGAAAAGGGTACACCTGCCTAAGCTGTGGGCTGCCAGTTTCTCCAGGAGAATGCTGTGGGAGACGGTGTCAAACACTTTATTGAAATCTAGACAGACAACATCCACAGACTTACCTTCACCAGGTAAGTGGATCACTTTGTCATAGAAGGAGACCAGGTAGGTCAAGCAGGACCTGCCTTTTGTAAACGTATGTTGGCTTGGCCTGATCCTTGCATGTGCTGTATGATGGTACTCAGGAAGATCTGCTCCATGACCTTCCTGGTACTGAGGTCAGGCTGAGAGGCTGATAATTCCCCAGATCATCCTTCCAACCCTTCTTGTAGATGACCATTGTATTTATTAATTTCCAGTCAAGTGGGACTTCTCCCGTTAACCAGGACTGTTCGTAAATGAGTAAGAGTGGCTTGGTGAGCTCTTTTGCTAGCTCCCTCATTTCTCTTCAGTGCATCCCATCTGGAAAAAAATTATTACATTTACTGAATTTAATAAAGAGCAAAGGCCACTTTGGTAGTCTCTATAGTATTGGTTTAGGTAGCAGGGAGTTGTGAATCTAATAATATTTGAGTCTTCAAGCCTTAACTCTACACTGGACATGGACATACAGCTTCCCTGTGAAGGCTTTTTTGCTGTTCACAACCACCTCTGGGACAGAGCATAACTGAAATTCCCCACCCTCAAGACAGCACCAACACACAATGGTGGAAGACAGAGTGACACATTTTTTTCTGAACACACGCAACTTCAGACAAGCTTTAAACAGCTTAGAGGTAATAAAATATGAAACTCTGAAAAACTTGTAAGTTAATCTAAAAAATGAGAACATGCAAATGTGAGAAAAGAGTAAATGAAAGCTGATTTGCACACAGCCAGTGTTAAATAATACTGATCCTAAACCCAGTTTGGGGGATTTACTATGTTTGTTTGCTTGTATTATATCTTTCACATCTGCTAATCATATCCTCATGTCTGCAGAGGTGGAATTTCTCATAATTAGTGGAAAATATAACAGTTTTATATAAAACAAGCTTGTAATAAAGAGTGTTTTGACACTTCCACACAGGTTATAATCCTGATAATTTTATATGGACACAATCCAAGTCTGAAAATGAAACAAAAACCTACAAAAAAAAGCAAAAATCCAAACAAAGAAAAAAACAACTACAAAAAAACACCCACAAAACTGTTGGAGTTTTCTTTTTCTTGCTATTTAGATGATTTTCTATGGCTTTTCATGAGAAGTGATTTTATAGCATTCTTCCAGCTGATTGTTCATGCACTTTTAAGTATTGGCAAATGTCGAACATATGTAGGTCAAAGGCACTCTTTTCAATCATATTTCATGTTTATGTGCAATGGCTGCATATTAAAGTAGCAGAAAAGAAGCAGCTTAAGCCCATAGCAACAAGACCACTCTTGGCCCTGCAGGAGAACCCTGTGGGCCTCAGCCTCACAGGAGATTGCTGTACCCTGTACGAACTGTGAGCAACTATATTTGGGAGAGGTTTTTATTAGGCAGAGGTGCACAGGGGTGTGGGGTTTATACTTTTATTCTTGTGTACGTCCAGTCCTGATTCTTGCAGGCCCTCAGTTTCCTCTTTGCAAATGAGAAATATTGCAATAATTGCAGAACTTACAAACATCATTCTAATTTTAATTAATGTCAACTTTAAGAGAGCATTGTAATGGGTATGTAACTATTCATGAAGACATCCTGTAAATTAGAAGTATTCAATACCTTATAGGAATCATTCATCACTTTTCTTTTTTCCTTTGGGTTTTTCAGATCCATTCAGGAGCAGTGCTCATGCATCTGCCTAAAAGTGAAAAATTATTTCTTCTGGGAGAAGCCTATCCCAGCATGGGGAGGACGAGCTTTGTCATCACATGGGCAGGGCAAATAAACTACAATCCCCTTTTGTACAGCAGAGATAGTGAAACAGTGACTTACGACAGCTCTGCCCCAAGGGGCACTGAGGCAGAACTCACTCAAAATGACTAAGGTGTTATATGTCTTACTCCATAACTCCAGGCACTTTGCCACAGCCAAGTTATTGCTAATGCTCTCCTAGGGAGATAGAGTTTGAAATGGTCTTCTAGCAATGTGGAGTTAGAATCAATCAACAATTTATATACACCACTTTTCTCTTTTCCTTAGAAGTGGTCTTTCAAAAGGAAATTATCCACTAAAGTTTCCACAATTCTTTTCTGCAGCATTTGCTTTCAAAATACTTTTTAAGTGGGTTTACCATAAAGAATGCTCTGGACAACCAAAAAATTTTGCAGAATAGTTGCATAAAATTTTCAGCTTAAAAAAATTACAAAACAAAACGCACACACTCCCCTTTCCCGCCAATATGTAAGACCAGTAGGAAACCCTGTGCTTAAAAATATCCACCCTTTAAGATATGCAATGATTTTCACCTGGTAGATAAATGTACTTGACCTTTTTGCTATAAGGCTGTTTCTCCTTTCCATTAACGATAATAGCTCTAATTATATTTTCTTGCTTTTCACAGTAACTAAAGTCTATGAATAGGTGTATGAAAATAGACAGCTATAACAGACAAATGTAAAGTCACACTCAAAACCTCATTCACTTCACTAATTGCAGATGATTATTATAAAAATGTGTTAGTGCTTACTATGACCTGCAAAGGGGAAAACAGTGAATCAATCAGGATTGCAATTATGTTCTGAATACCGTTAATAACCAGACTAAGATGGGCATTCAGCAGATAATTAAGTTAAAACACATAAGTTTGTTGTGTTTTTTTTAACAGACCCCACAGCAGTTTTCTCTCCTGTAGTTCATCACCCTTGTGTGAGCTTTCCCCAAGCATTTCTCCAGCAATGCAAAGCCACTCCAGAGAATTATGAAGCCAGTGCATAGAACAGATTTTTCAGACACTCCCCCAAAGCAAAAAAGTTGGTAGTGACTTGTTTGTTTGAGCAGCTTCTTTCCAAATAAACCAGACAAAAAGTAACAACCTGTGAGGAGATGCTCTCTGCAACAGAGAACAGGCAGTTGTGCAAATGGCCAGCAATGAGCTAGAAATGCCTAGAAGCTTCACCCTCTTAATAATCCTTGCGAGGGCTCTAAAGCTAAATTTAAACCTGCCCTCATCAGTGATGCTCTGAACTGAGTGGTGTTTTGCCACAGTCAGCGAAATTGTGCTTGCATCAACATAATGGGCTCCTCTGCAGTAGAGCGCTGAATAACTGACCTCTGTGGAGCTGCACTTTCCTGATGAATTTGCTCCTTTTCACAACATTGATTTTGAGTTAGAAGAGTTTTAAATTGTCATAAATATTTTCCCTTTTATATTTTCCTTAGGTTACCACTGAGAAACTGTATTCAACCCTGTTCTTGTTGAGGGTAGATTTTCCCACCTCACATCTCATTTTTATTTCCTTTAGCCACTCTCAGCTGTTCACAAGACTCCTTTGCTTACAAAAAGTTATGGAAAAGGAAAAAACCCAAAAGAACAAGAAAACCACTGCAAATTGGCCAATCTACCTTTTCGAAAGTTAACAGAATTCTGAAAAGTTATTTTCAATTACTTTTTTGTTTCATTCTTCACTTTACACCCAGCAGCAAGAAAGCAAGAAAATGTAGAATAGATGTTCAATAGTACAAAGAGAACACAAAAAATGGGGAAAAATAACAAAACCAGTTTGAGCCTCTCTCAAAAAATGGCAGGCATGTTTGATATTAATAGATTCAATACAACAAACAAACAAACAAAAAGCCTGCAAAAACATTTTCTGAAAAAATTTTGAAAGAAACAAGTGTTATGCATTATTTGATAAAAGTATTTACATATAAATGTTAATTGGTAAAATAATTTAAATTGGATAATTTCAAAGTATTGATGTTTTGTGCCGCTGAAAATCGAACTTAAAGTTACCTAACAGCAGTCTTGAGGCAAACATAGTGACTTTATTATGGGCAAATAGTTCTACGGAAGATGCAAAACATAGCTATGAATGCATAGAAGATCTCATTTCTTTATTTTTCTTTCTGCTTATACACATAGCAGACATGAAAGTGAGTTAAGCTTTTAAAAATATTTTCTCTTTTGAGTCTGTGTGAAGAAAAATGAATCCTGAAATTCGTGTGTTCATACAATGACCAAATCAGTGGCTTCATTCCTTCTACAGTGTGCAGCAGCTAAGAGCTCTGCTAGATTCCCCAGCCAATGAGATGGGCCAGGTATTTTCTCCTTCAGATAGGAAAAGTTCCTAAAACATCTGAATTCCAGTTGTGCCTGCATCCTTTGCAAGAGAGAAGGGGTAGACTTTCCCACTTTTAATAACTTACAAAGTTGCTAAGCACTACAGGTGAGATTCATGTTATTTAACATCATTGTTTACAGTGAATTTAGCTTTCTGCTGGGCTTTAGTGATGATGCCCTCCTGCTACCCAAACCTTGGTACATGAACACAATGCAATACTTAAGAGAGAGAGAGTCACCTATTGGAAACAAAACTTCCATGTATTTTAGATATTTACCTTAGCACACAAACTTTAGTATTTGATGAATAATATTCTACAATCCTCTACTACTTTCTACTGACTATTAAAAGTCCCTCAGTACCTATTTAAATAGGTTCATTATACTATGAATCTCTGAAATAATTGAAAGATATTTTCAGAAGCCAAGCACTTTCTACTGAAACATTATTTTCTTGCCTCAACAATTCACCACTTTACAGTGGACTTCTGTTGAGAGTGTACTGCTAGAAACTTTGTGATGATTAATTATAAATGAGATGATAGAAATTTAATCAATTACATGAAGAGACTATTTCACATTCAAACTGGCATCATGTTAAGATTTGCCTTGTAACATCTCAGCTAAATATTCACTGCTTCTTTTCCACACTGCTGTGAGCATTTTCTTTTGGTAGCTTGCACAGTTTCCTTCCTGAAGCTTTCAGGTCTTTATGTACCAAGAGACCTAAACAACTAAAGGAAAGAAATCAGTCAGCCTTTCTGTTTTGGTGTAATTCCAAATCACACTATAATGGCTATGTTAAACTTCTGCAGGGTGTGAGAAGAACGGGTCAGAGCTTGAGGAAAACAAGGTTTATGGAGTCAGTTTGGAGCACCATAGCAAGAATCAGTGTACTGCTGGAACTATCACCTCCATGAGGTATAAAGCTGGTTACTTGGGACAATTGGAGGCTCCAGAGCTTTTTTCCCAAAAGTGAAAATGCTAACAGTGGTTTTCTACAATATCTCAGTAAAGCAATGGCACCATAGCACAGCACACATCTAAAATGACTATCAGGGTAAGCAAAATAAGGGATTTTGATTCTACACTAAAAATAGGATGGCAGAGAATTTCTGTCTTAACAACAGCAGGAAGAAGATTTATTCAGGGTGTATGTAGCCAAGTGACTCTGAACACTGACAGTTCCACGTACATCCATCATGCTCCACCCAGTGCACACCCAGTGCTCACACCAGCCTCTGCCACCTTCTACTCTGGCATGCAGGACAGTCTGAGCTGCACACAACAGGTGGCTTTTTCAGTAGATAGGCATAATTTCACAGTAGAGTTTTTAAGATATGTATGTATCTAAAATTGCTCACAGGCCAGGTATGAGATTCCATGGGGAAAAAAAATTAAATTGATAGCAATTATTTACCTTGGAGGTACACTTTTAGAATTTTGGACAAGATGTGGAAAAATTGGTTTGTACCTAAATAGTGGAGATATTTATCAGCCTCACTTCTTTTTATTTACTTCTGTGATTACTAATTTTTTGAGGAAAAGATTCTCAGATTAGGAATTACTGTTCTTACAATGAATCATTATTCTGGATTAACGCATACACTGAGGGACAGTCAAGCACATGACAATTTTCATGATGAGTTAAACCCTTCTTTATTTAACTCTCTGGGTAATAATTTGCTGTAGCTGTAATGGTGTAAGATCTGTGGTCTTTAAAGAGCTGAATATAGGTGTGATGTTTCACATTAGACCAGATGAAACACCAAAACTGCCTTTCTGGTACAGAACCTCAGAGAACTGAAGCTGATGTGACCATTTATTTAAATCCTGAGAGTCAATATAATTTACACAGCTACCTAGATGCAGAATCCCTATTGTCTGTTCTACAGCCAATTTTTGAGACTTTTTTCCAATAACAGCACTGGCCAGATTAGCTCTTGTGCAATACTTTGTGCTACAATACCTATTTGAAACAGTTTATTGTGGTTTCATCTGTGAACAATCTATTTTGTATTACAGGCTCTTTTTTATTTTTTTTAAATCACTTGGTGAATGTTGCAAATGTTACAATTATTCCAGAATAAAATAATCTGTATTTTAAAATACACTTCCCATGAAAGGAGTATTCCAATTTAACTACTGCTAACTCATTTATTCCACTACAGCTATCCCAGTCCACCTCCTTGCAGAGACAAATTCAGAGACAGCA
>NW_008240221.1:2534950-2557522 GCF_000691975.1 Corvus brachyrhynchos
AGGAATGAGTTCCAAATACTGTACACAAATGTGTTGAATACATTTTATAGCTTGAATCAAAATCTCATTTCTATGTTTACATTTTAACAACTTTTTTAAAGAAACATAAGACTAGATATTTGTACTGGGATTGTTTCTTTTGGGATAACAGCTTGTTATTAAATATTTCATGACTTTTCACAAGAATTGGTGCTGATGCCAGTTTTTCAGCCAGACTCTAACTCATGTAATTATATTCTACTTCTGTAAATTACTCCTGAAGTTTCAATTTTATGTTATCCATTTTTCTCCCTTATTTTAATATACTGAGCTTTGTTTCTATGTACTCTTATACAGCTGAAGTTACCTGTTTCAGATTCTACTAGTGAGTGACATGGTTTTAATAAATACAGCTTGTTTCAAAAGAGCAATATAGACATTAGTTATTAGACTTTCACTTTAAATTCATAGGATGAAAGATGAAATCACAGTATAATCTATTGCTATGCTGTTCTCCATCATAGCTTTTCTACTTAAGAACAGCCCATAAAATTTATCTCTTTCTTGAGAAAATGCCTTTCTGGCTAAAATATTTCCCAAAATGTTACAGAAATGAAGTATCGAGAGAAAAGCCCCAGTATAGGTCAGAAATTAACAGTTTTTCTTGCAGAAACATTTTTAATGCAGAATCAGAGCTGCTGCAAGTCACTCTGATGACTGTAGATTGCATTGTGGTTGACTCTTTTTCATTTTTTCTAGGTAGTTTTGGACTAATATCTACAGAAGAAGAGGATCTTCCTTATGAATACTAGGAATATTCTGTTTTAAAAGTTAGATTTTTAACTGCAAATTGAGATGTATTCACCTGAGATGTATTCACCTGAAAAAGAGAGAATAGATTGCCTTGAGCCTTTTCAAATCACAGTTTTTTTCTGATGAGCTGGACCACTGCTTTGTTAATACATAATTTCAATATTGTCTTCCAAGTTTGCTTTATCATCCTTTTCATGACATACTTTTTTATTGATCAATACAGTAGCTGCAAAAGAAATTTGGAACTGTGTTTCTGGGTTTAAAACTACAACTGAAAAAAGCTTGTGGTGGCACAATGCATCATCTCTGTTGGTTGCCTCAATGGCATAAAAATAAAAGAATCTGAGGTGAAATTTATCCTTTGTAGAAGACTCTATATTTACTATAAAGTATGATTGAATTCCAGTTTTGATGAGTGGGCCCTCTTTGCACAACAGTGAGTTTTACCTTTAGCCAAGACAAAGTTTACATGAACCCTTAGAGAGCCTTTTCAGGGTACGGTTGGTACCAGAATGGGAGGAAGTGTGCATTCTGGTGATCAGCACTGGATCTGTTCTGGAAAGATGTCAGTCACCAAACCTGTCAAGATGGCATCTTGCTCAAACACAAAATCAATCAATGAAAATAAGTTCCAGAAGTAAATAATGTCTTCTGTGAGTGAAAGAGTAAAGGGAATTGAACTGTAACTTGTGTTTCCTCTTGTTTTTTATCTCATGTCATCCAAAGGCAGGTAAACAGTCTCCTCAGAGAGTGATCTGTTGCTAGAGAGCCTTGCCTTAGCAACCTTTAAGGTCCCACTGGTTACTCTGTGAACAAAACAGTGATGAGGAGGAGATTTTAGTTCAAGATTATGAATTTCTTGTGTTAACAAAATGGTTCTTCCATTTGCTGTTAAAAACATGAGTAAATGGAGAACTGAGGGAAAACTAGACCTTTAAATTAACTCTCAAGGGAAACAAAAATTTAATTCCTGCACATTGTAAACAAAGCAGTCCATTCCCATTATATTTGCTAAACAATGAAAATGATAACAAACGCTTCAAATACAACCAACTCAGACATCACAAATGACTCTTCAGAGCAAACACTCTGGGTCTGTGCACAGACATTTGATGACTGAAAAGGTTTTCTCCTTACCTGTGGTACGGGTGAGCTTCATGAACATGAATGAACTTGGAAACAGAACCCCTGAGATCTCATGGGGCTAGAGGCAATTGCATCCCCCCTTATAGAAAGAATTTTGTATTGACTGTGCAGTTAGCAATCAGGATGTCATGGCTCATTTTCTAATTACAGTTCAAGATGAGAGAATTCAAGGGAATTTGAACTGTATTTCAGAGAAGAGGGAAGTGAAAGGTTCTGATTTTACTCTGTAAATTTTCTCCAAGCAAAACAATGAGAAAATTACAACAAATCCAAGAAGTTTGTTTAGTGTGGTTCAAATTACAGTATCTATGCATATCTACATTACAATCCTTTTTGGGGTTCTCGATGTTTGTGTCTTCCTCTTCATCTTTTTTCCTCTCTGATTTTCATAATTTTCTGTCATTCCCTGCCTTCATCATGACTCTTTCTGACAAACCTTCTGTTGCTGCAAGGTGCACAAACATGCATATGCAAGGACTGAGCAGAAAAGGGGCAAGTTGTCAGAAGTATGATAATTGCCCTACTTAATGTATGCATATATGCTTTCACATTAAAAGCATGGTGCCAATCATTTAAATTCAGGTAATCAGTAGGATTGTGAGAAAAAAATATAAACACCTGTCAAGGTAGTCCATGAATTTTTAAATTTTCTATTTTAATATTGTTTTCCAAATCAAGAAGATGCAGGAGGGGAACCCCTTCAAGGTCACCAGCTTAGGAAGAGCTTATACAATTTGATGACAAAATCCACAAGGAGAAATGATTAAACACTTAAACCCACAAATTTTGTTTCCAGCTTGGAACCTTTTCCTTTTTTTTTGGCTGTTGGTCTCCCTCAGCCAAAACAGCTGTGTCAAACCTCTGTGCTGACACTGGCACTCCAGAGGTTGGGCTTCGCTTCCTCAATCCAGTGAGAGAATGAACGTCAACAATTCTGTGAATTCCCCAGAGAGAAAAGAGAGCTGCTGGCTCACCACATTGTGAATCAACAGTGAACTACTTACTGGAGCTCTGTTAATTATTCTGAACACTTTTATGGACTTCACAAATAAGAAAAGAATACAATTTTCCTGACATATCTGAATGGGATCAGTTACTGATGCTGTCTCCCAGTTTCTTTCTCTCTCCTTCTGTATGTATACATGTATGCATGTTTATACAATTGCATGGTCTGAAGAGGGCTTCTTAAACACACAGTTAAAAACTTGAAAGACACAAATTAAAAACAGTCAAAACTTTTTTTCTGCAAATTTAACTTTAATAGGAAGCTTGACAGCTACTTACAAAAAACTAATTTTAAAAAAAGAATTATTAAAGCAAAAAAGTACCTTCCTTTTAGGGAAGGCAGCACAAACTGTTAAATATTTCTTTCAAGGTTCTTTTATGGCACATTTTAATTATAATTTATTTTAATTTATGTCTACTGAATTTCTTTCTTAAACTCTGCTTTCTTCCATGCAGATTTAATACTCTTAGTTATAGCAGAATTACATCCCTCTAGAACTGGAGTTGTGCAGAAAAAAAGGAGAGGAAAATTTGTGGAGGAAGAAATACTAAAATGGGATCTTTAAAATCAAATACTAAACATGATTGCATCTTGACAGACTTATCATCCTTAGAATTCATGTACTTCCATCCCTTCAAGATAATCACACAATAAAATAATTTCTTTTTGTCCCCACTGTAGAACAAGTGACATAACAAACCATAGTAGGAAATGCTAAAAATAGATACTGACCAAAAATGTAACTTAGTGTCCTTTTTTTGTTGTTCTTGCTTCTCTTTCACACATTCTTTTCAACTGCTTATTTTTGCACTTTTTTTTTTAAACAACATTGATATCAAAATGTTTTCATAGCTTTCCTTTACATATATACACATATACAAACATGCTCACATGTATATATTGTAAATAAATCGGTATTAGTATCTCATTGCCCTCATCATAGCCTTACAATAATACATACTCATTCGCTGAGAGAATGATGTTTAGACAAAAACAAAATAATAAGAATCTCTAGTGTTCAACCTGAAGGGCTCAGTTGCTTATTAAAAAGAAAGGCAAGATTAAAACAGACATTACCATTGCAATAGCCCCTTTGTATCTATAAATGCCAGCTTGGTATCTAAAGGATATTTCAGGATCTTTACAGGTTTTGCATAAAACTGATGTGGAAGAGTGGGTGTGCAATGGCATTTAACAGAAAGAGCATCCTAAATATGCAGCTGCCTACAGAATCAGGGTGGGGATTGACTGTCAGTATATATAAGAAAAGTGTCATACATGGCAAAGCTGTTATGCTTTTCGGCCACAGAATGAAAATGAGTGGGATATTGTACTACAGCAAGGAAAAGTGTGGTACTTTCTGTGGAGTAAGAGTTGCTCACTCCATTGCAATCATATGTGAGTTTGGAATCAGACCAAAACCAATTTATCTGGAAAGGGTATAAAGGTCTGGACAGTTTGTTCTCATCACAGATCCAATTTATGCCAGTTACAGAGCCATGATTTTGGAACAGCTGATAGGACATCACCATCCATAGTGAATTGTTGTTTTCATACCCAATAGAGAAACACAGTCTAACCTATCTGCCCACAGAAACGACTTCAGGCTTGAACCCAGCCCAGCTCTGAGGTGTTGGCCAGCTCCAGTGGGTTATGGCATTTGCCCCTGCTCCGACCAGCTCTGCTGGCTCTCAGTGCAGCCCGTGCTGCCCACAGCAACAGGGGGTGTTGTCCCCACCACCACATACCCTGGCCAAGGAGCCACACTTGAACTGACCTCCCAGCAGTGGAGAAAAGCCCATTTCCAGGCCAAAACAACATAGCTGGTAAGTGATGAAGGTAACTAACTGTTATGGCCAGTATGAGAACTGAAAAATTTCTGTTGGATTTTGGGATAGCTAAAGTGGCTTTCTTCTGATTTATGCAGTGTACATCTTTAACTGCCCTTCCCCTGACAGATGAGTACTTTTAAAACTAAACAAACACACAGTGTGTCCAAGCATGTCATCAAATGACCTCCTGCTACCATTATTGATGAGTTACACCTGTTTGCCAACAAATACCCTCCTTATCACTGTCATGTGAGTAATCAGGTAAATGTTTGAGTAAATAAGACTGCTCAGCATGAAGCCCTGGCAGCTCTTGTCACCGGATGCAGAGGGAGACCCTTGAGAGTTAATGAGGAGGTAAGGCTCCCCAGCGGCAGAGACGTTCATTGCTGGTTGTTTTACCATGTTTCCAAAGAGCCACAGTAAGAACTAAACTAAATTTAGAAACTAAACTTTACAGATCACGGTTTTCTCTGATTCAGATTCTGGCATGGCACAAAGGAAAAGATACACATGCTGGTATTCATGGACACCCCATCAAGGTAGTCCCTGATGAGCTGGGTCAGGCTGTGAGAAATTCAAACAGCAAGCTGGGGTGCCCCCAAGTCCAGCCGTGAACAGCAGCACGGTAGTGTTATGGCAACAATAAATTAGCCTTCTGTTTGCACAGGAAAAAGGCTCTTACATCTGATGTTCGGCCACCTGTGAGGGAACCTGAGACCTGGGGGATTTTCAGCTGCTGGGGCATTCCCTGGAAATGCAGTGACCAGGGACTGCAGTATTTGTTAACAGACTCAGGTAGTGTCAGAACCGGAGGGCTAAATAATGCTTGTGTTAAGCTGGTGTATGTCTGTCATGAATGCACAGAATAAAGGAAGGATTTGAGAGCCCAGCTGAGCAAAGCAAGCAGTCAGAATTTGGCAGCTCCAAGAAAACACACAGAAAGAAGATGGGCAAGAAAAAGGGAGTAATGGGACCCCTTCCCCACCCATCCCAAAGCATGTCAAGAACACACAAAGGAGCAATCTCTGTCATCACAGGCATTTTGTGCAGTCTTTTTTCAAATATCCCAGAGGAAGTATGGCGCTGCCCTGCCCCTGCTCTAGCCCCTCTCTAAATATCACCATCTAGCATAGTCTAAGTGGAGTCAAGGTTGCTCTTTTTTTCTTTCTTTCTCTGCAAATTATTGCTTTGTTCACTACTGAAAATGAAAGACCCAAGTGTTTGTTTTGCTTACCTGCTCAAAGAGTAGGTAAATTATTATCTGAAGTTCATGCCACAAATATATTTAGTTCTTATCTTTAGTAAACATTTAGTAACAGTGAAGCTCTCATTATCAACAAGAGCTACGTACCTAAATCCCTTCCCTCCCACCCTGATGTCTTTTACTCCAGAGATGATAAAATGCTTTCAGTTATAGAGCTCTGCTCACACACAGACGTGAAAAACGTGTGTGTGAATTGTATGGCAGAGGCACTGTACATTGCATTGCATTAGAGGGCTCATGATAAAAATTGGTGTGAATGATTGGAATACCAGAATGAGAACAGCTTAGAGAATAGTGTTCAGTACTGCAGCATCTGCTAGTGCTGCTATAAATAAAGAGTTATAAACAATTCCTTAATATCAACCCTAATTTCAGGAATTTATAATCTGGATGTTAAAAAAAAACCCCTCCAGATAACTTTTAGAAAAACACTAAGTTTGGATATAAATTTTACAGAATATGACGTTAGATATAAGTACAAAATCTCTATTTGTAAATCCGTAATTTTCCATCATTATTCATCTATCTAAGACGTTATACTGGCTTCAGGAACTCCTTCTAAAGTCAGACAGTTGTTAAATAATTGTTAACTAATGTTTTTAATGGGACAATTCAGTGCTGGAGATTTTCTTTCTTTACACATTAAATCATGGTGTCATATTAAAAAAAATAAAAATTCTCACACCCAAAATTCTGGAATTCCTTGGTATGTACCTTGTGGGTCACCAGTGAAAATGAGCCTGTCCACTCTGTCTCTGCACTAGCACTGGAAATGAGCTGCGCAGCCTGTAACTCTCCCTGAAAGAAAGGCTCAGGAGTGGAATTATTCTCTGTACTTAGAGATCTGGTGGTAAAGAAAAGGTATGAATATTAAAAACAAACCACTGTTTTTAAAAGGAGGATGTATATTTGAGTCTCTGGCCTTGTGTATCTTTATGTGTTCTTCTAAATTAGTCAGAACATCTACCACCAGGGACATGGCATGTTACCTCTGCTCTGGCTGTGCAGAAAGCCCAGGTCTGGCAGCCCAGACCGTGGCCAGGACAAACCCTCTACACAGGAGCAACACCACCTGCGGCAGGTGGTGGAGGAATTGGGCATCCAACATCTGCTCAGATTTCAGCTGAAGAAGCTCTGAGTCATTGTGACAATTGCAGGAAGGTCTCATGAGAGCAGCACATACCTGTGGGGATCTCAGGAGATGGTAGCTACCATGCGTATGTGTTCTCCTGTTCCTGCTTCAGCTCCAGTTTGTGTAACTGAATATTTGCCACTGATTGCAGAGGGACTAGCACTTCATCCTCTCTTTCTACTGCCCTCCCAGCCTGGTATCTGCACCCTGCTCCATAAATTCAATTTAAATCAAATGGAGAAAAAAGGATGTATTAAAAAGTCACAGAATGGCATTTGAATTCGCCAGGTGCAACAAAGGATGCAAAGGATTATAGTATAAAGTGGTGCAAAAGGCAGATGGACCTCTGCACTGTTCATTTCCCAAGTACAATGAGATTTTTCTGTGTTTATGACCTGACACTTTACTCAAAAGCTGTGGAGAAGTAGTAGTCGTCTGTAGTTGGGAAAACCTGACTGTCAGGAAGAGAATATCAGCAAATGTAGGCAGGTATGAGAATAATTTCTAAAATCAACAGAGGAGTTCAGACATGCTACATCAAAATAGTGTTGTTTCAGACAAATGATGTGATGTATCTTTGCTTGGAATTTTGTGAGTGTTTTGGGTGACATGTTTTTAACATATCAATTATTCTGAGTTATTATTTAGTGTAAGATAGATTTGGCTTCATGCAACCTTTTATTAAATAGTAAGCAAAACAGGGAAACATTTGCAGTAAAAACTAAGAAAATAGGATAGGCTTGTTAATTCTCTTTAGACTGTCAAATAGGAACAAATCAGTGAGGAAAAAAGAGCAGACTGATTTGAAAAACAAAAACAATGATGTATCAATACTACTTCACTGTTGAAATTCACTGGGAAAAAATGTGGTTTAGTTACTAGAAGTACCCTTCAAGTCCTATGTGGAAGGAAATAACTGTGACCCATCAGGATGTGGAGGGTCAGGCACTCTGATTGCAGGCAAGGTTGAGTGAGCCATTGCCGGGTGCACAAGGTGAAAAGAGAGAGGCACACTTAGCTCTGCACTCCGGCTGAAAGAGCTGCTTGTAAAGGTGTTGACGTAAATAGTCACTTGCTTTTCACACACAGTCTCCATATCCTGCATCAGTGCTGGGAGTAGTAGAATAAATGATTTTGTGGGAGAAGAAAAAATGGCTACTGAAACCCTTCCTATTAAAGTCTATTAAATAGTGTAAAGGTGTTTAACAAAAAAAACAAATAAACCCCCAAAAAAACCCTTTGTGTTGTACCCACAGATGTACAGCTTTAGCCATACAGTCAAGAAATAAAAAAAATTAACAGTCACCTATTCCAGTGCCTTTGAACAGTATGCAAATCAGTCAGGAATGGCATATAAGCAAAAAAAAAAAAAAAAATTGCAGATAAGTGAAATACTTCCTGGCTCAAACAAATATTCCTCAAAAGCTAACATTTATCCAATATTTGGTTCAGAATATATTATTGCTTGACAATTCCACTTTTCATGCTTAGTTTTTAGTTTTAAAACACTGAAAGACACTTCCAAAAGACAGCTACTTTCCCATGCCTCTAGCAGGTTCTATCCCTGTTTTGAGCATATGCTTTCCCAGATAACACACACAAAAATATCCTCAAAACATTCAATCACTCTATTATCCTGAGAAATGGTTTAAATTAGGAACAGTTCTGCAGAAATTAATACAGCTCCACAGACAGAGAGCCACAGCTCACATGCTTGTATTCAGACTACATTGCTTATTACATTAAACAGTTCTGTCTTCTTCCACTTCCTACTACGAGAAGGCTCAAAGTGAACATATCCGTATGAATTTTATGCAATAAAGATGTAAAATTTAGGGGAGTAGACCACAAACTGCAGCTTTTTCTCTTTTTTTTGGTGGGAGTTTTGATAGCTTCAATTTCATAAGCAAAAAGGTACAGATCCTATCAAATATTTATTCCTGCTCCTTGTAAGTGCTCTTCATCTTCTAAGAAGACAACTTTCAAGAGAAGAGTATTTGGTCCAATGATCATGAATTTTGTATCAAAGTTATTAGTTCACAGAGTTAATGCTCAAACAGTTGTTCTTAGTGCTCTCAGCTAATTGGAGAAATATTTTCCATTTAATTTACAAAACTTGTGATTTCTATGACAGCATCAGAAATATTCTTTTGAGAAACAGGGCTCTTTCCCAGCATCAGAGGTAAGGGAAACCCTATAGTCCAGCAGCTAGAGAAGCAATTTTAGGCTGGATAACATTCTCACTATCTGGCAGTTTTCTGTGTGCTTTGCAACGGGGAACTCCTAAAAAAAAGTGTATGCCCATATGTACTCAACAGGCAAATAGGAAACAAGTTGAGGAAAAAAAAGAAGGAAATTCAGACTAATGGTCATAACTCCCTCTCCTTTAAGTGGAGCAAAGTTACTACGAGCGCAGATGAACATTACTGCAGTACTGCAAAGGAGCTAATGCAAGTGTGCCAGACGATGCCGTCACCCTGTACCATCTCGTGACTCAAGCCAGGTGGGAATGTGGATTACGAAGGTGCTTGGCTTGACATGCTGATAATGGGAAGCTCAGTCTGAACCAAACACATCCTCCTGGCTTTGTTAGGTTGGTATCTCTGGGGACGCTGGAGGAGCCTGGGCCTGAGTGACACCTGGAGCTCCAAGTGATTTGGCAATCTGCATGTACCCTGTGATAGCCTGAATTTGGTCACTTGGCTGGCAGAGTGATTGTTATTGCAAAAAAGTGCAGCATTAAAAAAAGGCTGTGAAAATAGATGACTATTGATTTGGTAAAGGCAAGTGAGCATATTGGTGAAATACATACTCTAGTATGCATACTTTTGTGATAACAGTTGTATTTATCCCTTAGACATTTATGACTTCTTTAGAAATTTTATTGTTGTATAAATTTGTACTTAGGCACCTTATAAAAGTATAGTTGTGACAGCATAATAATCCATAAAGAAAACACAGTTTTAAGAACTGGACTAAAGATTTTGTGGTTTGCCATCTTAATGCAGTGCCACTCAAAAATACCAAAACCAGATTTTGAGACCTTGAACAGCCTTTCATGGTATGCAGCCAGACCTTCTTCCTTCCTAAAAGCACTCATCAAAAATGGATCATTAGTTTGATATCAGGTGAATCCAGCTGCTTCCTCTCCACATACGCATTCAGAGAATATGAAAGTCTTTCTAAAACATTGCCAGCAGAAAATGCACTAGCAAATTCAAAGCTTTCCAGTACACAGAGTTTTAGGTCTTTAATTTTTTCCCTCAAAATGCCACAAGAGATAATGTATTAATCATTTGTCAAATTACTATTTCCAAATCCAAGCTGTTTATTTTGTTTTAATTATTTAGTTCCATGAGGACAGAAAAAGTCTTTTATCAATTTCTAATATATTACCTACCTATTTCAGAAAAAAAAGCAGATCAGGCCAAATGTTCAGCAAGTTAGAGGAAAAACATTCACTTTCAAGTTGTTTACAATGTGAAGTTCAAACATGCAAAAATATTTTAGGGTAAAAATATTGTCATTCACTTACCTCTAATAAATAGAGCTGGCAGACTGCTGTAACAAGACGGTTGCACATAATTTTGAATATTAAATTAATACAATACAATTGTAAATTGGGATGGTAGCTGTGATGAATAATTGCGAATATTTGGCACTAACACAATTAGTATTAAAAGGATCTGTGGCTTCAAAAATTTACTACTGTAGTTCTAATTTGTAGGCAGAATCTGTAATGAAATAGTAATAACCTGAACTGAAAATCCACAACAGTCTTCATACTTAATCAAATAATGCTGCACTAATTAAGTTTGCCACAAAAAGCTAATTCCTTGGAAAAGCTGTATAATTTTTGTTTAAAAAGCATTATGAAGACAACTCCTTAACCTTACAGCATTTTAGTCACCACTAATTTTTGAATTGTGAGTAAAACAAATATTGGATATTTATGGGAATTCCTTATGTCTTTTCCACAGTCCTGCAAAGTGAAATTGTTGCTGGGTAGGTAAGTTCCTCTTAAGCTTATCTGAAATACAGTAATGCAAGCAAAAAAAAATGTGTTTCTAAGTTTTTAGGTATGTGTAGTTGTTGTGTTAGGATCCTTCAAAGAATTTTTTTTTCTGCTTATGCTCCACTTACAAAGGGGCAAATGATTGAATTTGCTTCACTGAATTGAACTTATACAGCTTCCTGCTGGGTTCTGGGGAGCATTTATGGAACACCACCTGGAGGGCAGCTGCTCTTTTCTCCTAGGCCTGAATATCATTAAATTTCAGCAGCAACATGACACACTGCAGAAAATTTTGTTTTAAGACTGCACTATTCTGTGCTGTTGTTGTCAAGAGCAAAGAGAAGTGGGGGCAGGGGGAATTTCTGGAAAGCAAGAGTGATAGATTTCATTCCTTGTCAGCAAGTGCCAACAACCAGGAAAAGCAGAAGGACTGAAGTATAAAAGGGAGTTTTTTGGGTTTTTTTTTTGACGGTGGGTGAAAAAATAGTGACCTGGAAGAAATGTATTTCAAAACAGTGCATTGTCTTTTTGTAAACATAGGTAATTACGGCCCTTGCTGAAGCATTCACAAATTTAACTTCATATTTGAGCAGCAGAGTATCTTCACTTAAAAGAGAAGAGCAATTGCTAGCCTTATCTTGCACATGTGGGTGACACTGCAGCTGCCCTAAGAACTCATTTTCTTGTAGCTATTTGCTTAAGCATTTCACTACCAGATTAAGCTGAAGACAAGATTGCAGTGAAATGCTGTGAAGCACTGCATAATGCCTGTGCCTTCAAAGGGACCAAGTAACTGTGGCTCAGACCCTCGATGGGTTTCACACGTTTTGAACAAGGTTTTTTCATTACAGTTAAGAAACCTTTTGTACGAAGAGGAGAGATAAGATGGAACCAGCTTGTGGCATCTCACATCTATTGCTGTGCTTCACGTTTTTTCCCTCTTCTAGTTTCCAGCCTTTACGTGTCAAACCCAATGTGAAGAAAGGACTGCATTCCCCTGGGAATTACAAGGTATAGTCCAGCTCTCTGTGGTTCTTACATTCCCTGGAGTCTACAGAGGTCATTTTGCCAGTGTTAGCAGGAACACTGGCACAGTGATCAGAAAGAACAATCTATAGACAGTAAATGTTACCAATGTGATTGACCTGCTCTGTGCCTTGCTATAAAATTTTGGTATTTTTCAGTGGACTATGATACTTAACTTTTATTTTTGCACATTTTGACCTTTACATTTCCTTCCTTCTTTCCATGTTGCACCTTTTCTCCTCACCCTCTTTGCCAATTACATCAGCTCCTGATTCCCCTCTTATTCCTCCTTAGTTCACCACTAAAACGTGTAATAGCAACATAAGATGGTCTCCAAAATGAGCTGGAGTGTTGTAGAATTAACCACCAATTTATATTGCTGTGCAATACAAATGATTGACAATTTCTTCTCAAAGCAAAATTCAGAAATACTGATTTTGCCAAAATCATACTGTTACTGAAAAGGTATTGCTTGCAACAGCAGAGAAAAATTACTGCTACAGATGAGAAAATCTCAATAAACTTAAAATTCACATTTCTTGTTCATTTAATTTAAAAGTTTGTTTCAAACAGAACAGTTGACAGAAATTTATATCACTTTCTTTCAAATTCAAATATCTATGCTCTCATGCAGCATTTCTAAATCAGAAGTTTGTATAGTATTCTTCACGAGCAGCATTGCAACCAGCAGTTCCAGCTTTGTCTGGGTAGTCTTTCAAAATTCACAGTGACTACATGGATTGGCTTTTCGGGAACAACAAAGGACCCCTGATCTGGACCAAAGAATCACTGTTCTAGGCAGTGCCAAACAGAGGCACCAGGTCATGGATAAATATTTTGGGTTCCTGAAAGAAATAGTGGAATGGCAACTACCTGACTTGGACTTGATGGCTTAATAGTGTAGTCAGAACCAGTTTTCCCTCATGGCCACCAGAATTGACTAATGCTAAACTTTTTTTCAGGAAGAAAAGGTATTCAAAACAACTTTAACTCTTGAGTATTAGTTGAAGAAACCAGTAAGGATCAATGTTTGTAAAGCAGCTCCCATCACTGAGATTACGCTGAGTAGGAGCTTCAGGACCAGCACTTCCAGCTGATCCAGAACCCTAGATTTAAATACAAAATTATTTTGTTTCTTGAGGAAAACAGTATTTGCCATTCTGAAAGCCAGAAGAGCCCAGGTGGGAGAGAGGCAGATTTCAAGTGGGAGGTGAGGGTGCTAAATTGTTTTCCAAAAGGAAACAAGAATCAGGCCCACATTTTCCAAGCTCAGTGCCAAGGGAAACTAGAAAGGCTTTTTCTATATTGCAAGAAAACTCATACTTAGTGAAGCCATTGAGTTTGTCTATATTTCTTCTGCCACAGCAACCTTGATGGAAATAAAAGCCTGCATACAATGAACACCAAATAATGGATTTTCAGACTAGCATTGAGATGAAAAAGATCTCTCTGGGTAAGACTGGTGTCTAGATAAAATGTAAATTCAATCTCTCTGTGAAGCACTTGTGAATAATCAGAAATGCATACAGTTACTGAAATACATTACCAGAATAACAGAGAAATTGAACAACATCACAATATTTTTTTTCTGCTGGAGAATAGAAGTAGATGGTTCTTCCAAATAATTATCTTTTTCAAGAGAAAACTGTTCACATACAAAAAAACATCATGCTTCCTTTTTACCTTTTCCATCTCACTCCTTGGGTTGACTCCAGTTTTGATCATTACCCTGTCACCAAATGGGAGCAATTGAATGGCACAAGCTGTCTTTTCAAATGTGACTCCTCAGCGTACTTATTCATGTAGTCTCAGGACTATGGTGAAGAGTCCACAGGACTCTAATGGGGAGAATTCCAGGGCTATTCCTGTCCTGCCAGGCTCATTGTGCAACTTTAGTAAAATTATCTTAGCACTAGTTCAGACCTTCCTTTCCTGCTTTGTTTTGTTTATCTGTAAATTGCCAAACGAAGAGCTTGGAGAGCACTCTGAACTTGTGTGTAGCTAGTTAGCTGCCCACTTTCTTCTCTTGAAGTTTGGGAAGTGAAGGAGAAAGGTATGCAGAAGAGGTTGAACAGACCTCTGTTAATCTTATTCACAAGAAATGTGATTCTTTACTGTGAATTTACCCTGCAAGGTGAGGCATATACTGGACTGTTTGTACCTGAATGAAGGGTTTGGGCATGTACTCAGGATTTGGGGTGAGTCTGTGCTTAATAAAGGGTTCTCTCTACACACTACTTAGCTGGCAGCACAGATATTCCCCTGGGTCACACAGCCCGCCCCTTCCAGGCAAAGCAGAGAACAGAAATCAGGAAGAGGTTTCTGGCTCCCTGTACCATCCTTTTTTGACCAGTACTGATGGTGCAGGCAGAACCCCAAAACTGCAGCTCCCTTCTATAAATTGCTGATAATAATTTCGTATGTCAGACTTCACATTGTCACGAAATGTCAACTGCTGTGCAAATAGCGAGTACAATTAATTATTAATTTCTGGCTTATTATTGACTGACCACTTTGTCAAACAAACTATATGATAACCTGTAATAAACTCTTTCTATTTGCTGCTCTGTCTTAACACTTTGTAGTACAGCAAAACTGACAAAATAAGAGCAAGTCTCATCTGACTTACAAAGATCATTAGTAACCATGTCTTGTATGCAAGAACTGGATTCGGGCCATGCTGACACAAGACAATCAGTTTTCTATACTTGCAGGATGCTGTAATGAAATGCCTGATTTGATGAAGTTAGAGGCGCTATGATATTTTCATCATTGTGTAATAAAGCATCAGGAAACCTTCAAGCCTCTAATGTTATTGAATATCTTGGTGGTGTTGATATTAACAGTGCACAGTTTGCAATGTAAGGGGAGGAGGAGGGAGGAGGATGGACAGTTTTGGCTTTTGGTTTAAGGTGAACAATCTTCCCCAAATTAATTTGATCTCCATCCTTAAGTGATTGGTACATCCAGGGTTTTGCATGTAACTGGAATCTCCTAGCATATCCATAAATAAGAAATAGTGGATAGAATAAGTGAATGTTTCTCATTTTTACTACAAAGAAAAGGCTATTAGGGGGAAGAGTATGCTTGGGTTTCTTCTGGTTTTGGTGAATATTTAGTAATATTCTTTTAGGAACTGAAAGAACACAAAGTGATTTTCATAGTAATTAGTAATGTGCTTTTATATGCATATACACTTCTCATAGGTTAATAACCAAATTTATAACAAATTAATAAAAATAGAAAATTAAACCCAGTATTAACTGCCCAGTCACACTCAGCATATTTAATTCATTCCTGTGAATTCAGTGTGGTTTTGTGTAGAAATAAAATAAGCAGCATTTCTATGTGCATTCATTGTTTAGCTACTGTACAATTTCTTTTGACTGCTGATATTATTTATAACTAGGAGGTTTGTTTGTTTGTTTTCCATTTGGAAAAAAAAATAGGCAATGAAATATTTGTTAAATTTATTTCTTTTTTAAACAATGGTAATAGAAAGATTTACATGGACATAACAAAACAAGGACATAAAGAGCTTTATAAAGAACTTCATATAACCTTTTTTTCTCCAAATTTATACAACCAATAGGAATATTATGTGGTTTGCTTCTTTGTTCAGTAATGAAGCTCTAATTTCCACTTCCACTGTACAGCTGTTGTACTTCTCTCACTTGGATTTTGCCTGTACAAGCCCGAGCTCAGGATTACCAGCAAGAACAGTCTGGAGGGAGAAGTCAGGGCAGCCCAAAAAGCCCACATCCCAGCTTCTCCAAGCCAAGCTCTGCCAAAGCTAGGCAGAAGTAGATCAGATGGGAATACAGGGCACCTGCAGGATGTGCTGACTCCTTGCTCCAAGTGGCTCCTGCCTATGCTATGAAGCTTCACAGCTACATGGGAAGGAGGTTACATCGTGCAGGCAGCACACACCCCCGAGCTCACCGGCTGGGACTCCAGACACACATCCAGCACACACGGGACTTTCACACCACACACGTGGGAGAGCACAGCTCAAACAAACCTCTGAGCTGGTCCCTGCTGGGGGACTCCACACTGATCTGAAAGGACAGGTCACATTATGGCAATGCCCTTGGGTATACTCAATTTTCTGATTAGGAAATGGCATGGGACTTCGGTGGCATTTAGGGCAAGGCCCTTCTAAACAAAACTCCTGCAGATTTTTGCAGAATCCTGCTCATTGTGTGACTCCTGCAAATTAAAATCTCTCAGGCGTATGCCTCAGTAGATTTTTACTTATTTTATAATGGTGTATCTAAAGGGCAGTAATCAGCAGATCTGAATCCAGTGAGACTTGCTAAGTGTCTTTCCTGCAGGTCATTTTGCTGGCTCCTTCCTGATAGCGGACCCAAAGAAAACACCCTGTGTCCATTTTATAGGTTCCAAGGTTATTTGGCTGTCAGTGAGGGCTGTGCCAGCTGCAGCCCTCCACTGCTCTTTAGGAGGAAGGAAAAGGTAAATGATAAATCTCTGTGTCCATGTCTATTCAACTGTGCACATGCTTTATATCTCTAATGGGTATATTGGTATGACGCCTAATAAATACATTGTTACACATTTTTGTCACATCCTTGCTAAATTTCCACATTCTAAAGAGCCGGAGGGACTAGAAGGACCTCCTTCCCCCTCCCACCCAAAATAGCAAGCAAATCCAATGCAATAAGTATGATTATCATTCTAGACTTCATAACAAGAAGCTTTAAGCATATTGCATAAATTAAGTACATAATGTAATAAATCCTATATGAGTTGTAAATAGTCTGCAACTAAGCAGGTTAACTGGCACACAAGTGTGAAATATTACACAGTGAAACCTGTGTGCCCTAAGAGACTACCCTAGGGTACTGACAAATACTTTACAACATCAAATTACCCATATTAAGCAAACTGGCTCTGCAATTTAGCCAGAAAGGGCCTATAATTGGTTCAGGGTACAACACTTTTTCCTAAGAGACCCGCTAAAACACTGTGGATTTCAATGTCTATAGGCCAGCAATAGAAATGTATAGCATTATGAATAAACTGTCACTTTGAATTGTTTTGATCTTTGTGGAAGATTTCATATCAATCAAAATAAAACATGTTAAAAATAAGTGTTTTCCATTTAATTTCATGTAACTGGTGGCTGAATAATTAAGATAAAATTGTTTTAAATTCATACATTAAATTTACTTGCATCAATTTTTCAGCAGAAACAAGTAAACATTTCCATTTAAACAAGCCTAGAAACAGTAATTTCTGATATCAAATAACTGCAATATAATCTCTTATGGGATTCCCTCCACGTTTTTTCAAGTATGATTTTCAGACACTTTTAATAAGAGACACATCTCTTCTAAATTGTTCTTCTGCCCGAAAGTGATCTGGTAAAAATGGCACGGGGGGCTTTGGATTCATTATCACACAGATTTTTCTACCCAATGAGCTCAGTTTGCAAGTAAATTTCTAACTGCCAGCTGCACAAACTCAGCCTGAGTCCTGGATCCCTTCCATCTCATGCATCACCACCAGTAATAAATGTCCTGTATGCCAGAATATGCCCTCCACGGCATCTGTGCAATCCCAGTGCCATCCGTGAATTTGCACAGGTGTTACTGGGGGTAGATGCTCAAATCAATAGGGTTACACACAAGTGGCTGAGGAAATTATCTCCCAAACAAAACTACCAGTATTACAATGATCTGTGGGATGGAAGGGACCCTGCCTGATTCACAGAGCTGGGTTTTAATCTCACAAAAAGTGTTTTGTCTTGCAAACAAAAATCTGAGAGGGCCGCAATGCACGTGGAACATCCAAACACTATTTTCATGCTGTTTCTTAGAGCATAAAATGGTTTCAAATGTACATGTTACTCAAAGTAAGATGCACTTTGCAATCAGGATATTATGAAAAATCAGTAAGTGATGTATCTAGGTGTGCTAAAACATCTTGTTGTGCAAGATCAGTATGTCAGGGCTGAGAGGAAATGGCCCATCCATATTGTCCCAGTGAGACAGCACTGTCCTCCAACAATGCCTTAGGGGAGGGTGTTGGAGCAACAACATACTCCAGGACACCAGACTTCGATTCACCACATAGGTGCAAGAATAGGATTACTTTCTGCTCCAATTTTAAGTCCTGGATTATTTCAACCCATGCACACAATCACAGTCTCTAGATGTCTTTGCTGACCACATGTTTACTAACAGTAAGCAATGTTTCTAGGACTACCTACAGGCAGCAGGCAGTTCAAAATCAGTGCTTCTGTCACAGCTCTGTTGTGTGGCCAGGAGTAGAGCTGGGCATTGAACAATGAGTAAGTGGAACACTTAGCTCTGGCAGGACGTGACTTAGGAGGAGCTGCTCCTGCTCCCACTAACAGCTTCTCCGGGCTCCAGCTGGACCCCTCCAGCAGCAGAGGGCCACACTACTGGGGAAGATGCCACACTTGGTGCTGAGAAGCCAGAAAACCTCCCTCAGACTGCCCTCACCAGAGCAGTATCTGATGCACGTACTTTTGACAAAATAAAGATTTTTTGCAAACAAAATCAAGGTGAAATACATCTGGATACCTTTGTCTGCATTTAGTTTCAAACTGGATGTAAATTTTTTCTAGATTTTGATTAAACTAGTTTGTCCTCTCGAATGATTACTCTTTTTCAGTTAAATGAGTCCACTTCACCTCTTTATCTGAAGTTCAGTTGTTACACCTGTCAGTTCTGGGCACTTTCATTTTCAACACAAAGACTTTGTGTAAACCCGCTTTACACAATCCAAGAGCATGGATACCATGCTGAAAAGGGAGGAGAAGATACCATTTTCCTAGCAATGACAAGGAAGTTGGCTTTTTCATGTGAATTAGCATCTTAAGATAAAAACACTAACGAAAGGAAGATTTACCAAATCTTAAAAAGCACAGCCTGTGAGCCTTTTCACTTTTTTACCCTGTGTTAGCTAACATGAAGTAAGACCACAGCTTATTTTTTTTCCCTCATGAATGCGAGACACAAGCAATTTATGTTTATTCCAGAGAAGATCTCTAGGAAATGTGTCTGTGAACTAACCTTGGGTGTGACCCCTCCGTTCAGAATTCATAATATGTTTTCTATTAAGACAAAACCCTCTTGACACTGTAATTCTTTCTGCCATTCTGAATCCACAGCTTGTGACTGAAACCACTTCCCACACCTTGCAGAAGGTGCGTAACTCCAGCTTTCCCACACGTTCTCCAGGCAAAGTCATTTTGGGCTCTCCAGGCAAAAATCTGCTGCACAATTCAGAACAAGCAAGAAATAAATAGCCAAAAGAACACTGCACTCATAGTACTATTTATCGTCAGAGTTAGCACAGTAAAAATCTTGGCTTTCGGTTTACTCAAATTTAACACAGAGAGCAGGCACAGTAAGGAGATGAAATATCCTGCATTTTTTCTGAAACACTATTTCTTGAACAACAAACTTTTTTTTGTTCATATTTAATTCCTCTTTGGTAGTCAAAATCTTGTAAGGACTGCATAAGGTCAGTCTCTTAACGCATCACTTCACCTTTCTAAGCGCTGATGGGGGTAGATGTGGGCACATTGGGCCACATGCAAAGGGCCTATATTCCTGCATGAAGCATTTCCTGCTGGCTTCAGGCCTTTGGAGGCACCTCACCAGCTTCTTGCCTAAGAAACCTCAGTGCTTCCACCACCATTCTCATGCCACACAGCACTCAGAATAACACATCCCCCGAGCTAGAGTACCTGGAAATCCAGTGTAGATGCAGGTGCACAAAACCAGACTCCATCCAAGGAGGAAAGCATTAAGCTCTGTAGTGAATCCTGTTTTACCTGGTTTTTTCCCCACTTTCTGGGGTAGCCCAGCCTCCTGTTGACCTAGATAATGGGAAAATGATTATTCATTTGAATTTCAAAAAAACGAGTAGTAGGCTGTTAGCTCTAACTGCTTCACTCTAGTAGGAATATACATGCACACATACAATTATTGAACTGCTTTTAGAACATAAAATTATTTAACAGTAATATCTACTTATTCATGCACATGTTTTAATCCGATTTCTAAAATCCTAGAGATTTTTTTTTTGCTTTATAGAGTGTGGCTTTAATTTGTCAGTCTGTTTTCAGCTTCATTATCTTCCTAGTGCTACCCTTGAAATACAACAAAAAACAACCAAAACATAACATGAACAAGCATGAGAAAACAGTAATGCTGTTTATATTTAAAAGATCACTTTTGAGGAAAAATTGAAATGCTGCTAAGACACTCAGAAAATGAGATATAACACAAAAATAGAAAAATGGGATGTATGAAAATTATGTGATGCCCACAGTATTAATACACAGCCTCACAGGGACACACATGAAGGAGCAGAAATATCCCAGAAGTCTGGTGTAAGGACAGTGGCTTCAAATTACACCAAAGCTTTATTAAAAATGATCTCTCCTGATCTTAATGTGTTAAATGTCAGATTCTGTCACCCAGGTGTATGGAGTCCCAGTCTTATCAATATTGATTATATGGCTTCCATTGCAGTTGAATGAAAATTTTCCAAAATAGTTCATGGCTTTTCTAAAATGATTTGAAAAAAATAGCAGTACTTTGTTAAAATTCATTGATTTGATTCATTTCACAGGAAATAAAGATTTAATTTTTATTTGATCAGCTTGAATTTTATGCAATTATATGACATAATCAAATCTCCCATAAATGCCAGCAACAAATTAAAACATTTTGACACTTTTCACTTTGCAAAATTACACCATTATTTCTATCTGGATTCAAAATGCATGTAAAAACCTGAATAGTGGTACTTACAGAAAAATACTAAAAAATAGGGTTAGGTGAGACATTGGTATTCTGCTGTCATCCTAGTAAGGTCCCAGCAGCATCAAAGCTGCCTTCCCTGAAGGCACTCAAGGACCTACACACTCCCGAGACCCCTGTCCACATCATCATTACAAGAAACATACTCTCAATTTTTATGAAGCCCTGGTCACACAGAAGGCTCTACAGTGTGCCCAGTCTGAGCAAATCCTCACCCAGATGGAGCACGAAGTACCAAACTCAGAGTCCTCTTGCAAGGAATGCCCTGTCCTGCCAACAGCCATCCCCGGAGAGACCACAGCTGACCACAGCTGCGACAAGAACTCAGGCACTCCCTCCCAGAGGTACTGCACCCTCTCCTCATGTGGTTTCTCTAAATTTTAACATTTTATGACAAGTTGAGAACCCTGCCAGTCAAATTTTCCATTTTATCTCCTGTGTCTTAAAGGATAGACTTTATTATGGAGCTAGATTGTACCACGAAGTGCAGTCACAGGGAGAGAGAGGTGGCAACAAGCCTCAGAGCAGAAATCATGGCTGGGGGCAGTCACGGAGAGGCAGAGCAGTGTTTTTCAAAATCCATCTTTACAATGAAGTAACTGAACCTTCTTCAGCTATGCCCTTTTCCTTCCCTCGACTCTGTACACCCAGCTGGGGTCGGGCAAGGAAAGTGACATAACACTATGTATCTGCCTGAAATGTATCCTTCAAGCTCCACCTGACTCCTGACAAGTGCAGCTGAGACCCGGTAGCCCTAACCTATCCACACGGCTAAAAGAGGTGTGTGACATTTTTGGAGGGCTTTCTTTGTTTTTGTTCCTGTAACAGCACTAGCCACTCTGCAGCCCGATGATATCAGAGTCACATCATCCAAACACAGTAATTTTGCTGTAGTCTGAAGAAAATGAACTGCCGGGATAATTAGAGGATGATGTACCAGGGGACCTGCTGCCCCATTAGCACCAGTTCATAGGATGTGCTCTGGCAGAGGAGAGGCTGTGCCAGGGTTCATTCCTCTCACTGCCATTATGTCTGTATCCAGCCAGCAACCATCACAAAACTTATTAAACTTTTCTTTTTCTAAAAACTGCAAACGGTAGCTGGAAAACCACAAAGGAACCCACAAAACAGTATGTGAATTCACTTCCAGCATACACTTTGCAATTAAAATGACCATAGGTGCATAGCACACTGTCACGCTTGGATTTCAGACGTTCTGCGATAAAAACAAACACGGGATTATCCGAATAGGCAGATCCGCTACGGCGTCCTGAATAACCTGATGCTTCCGGGAAAACAAACACACAAACAAACAGAAAATCACCACTGTTTGATGCTTTCTGCATATTTTCACTCTATACTTTGGGGAAGGCGCCTTTATCCTCTGCCTACACCACGCGGTAAAAGCCTCCAGGTGGGCGCGACGATTCTCACGTCCCTCCTGTAGACAGCCCGGGCCTTCCCGGGGGACAAGGGGAGCTCCCCCACGCCGGGCACCGCCGACCAGCAGGCCCGGGCCGACGCAGCCCCGACCCGC
>NW_008240221.1:2558490-2561340 GCF_000691975.1 Corvus brachyrhynchos
CTGAAGAGGGCGAGTTCATGGCTTGTAGCCCCGTCGCTTTGGACGAGAGCGACCCGGACTGGTGCAAAACGGCATCGGGGCACATAAAGAGACCGATGAACGCGTTCATGGTGTGGTCCAAGATCGAGCGGAGAAAAATCATGGAGCAGTCCCCGGACATGCACAACGCGGAGATCTCCAAGCGCCTGGGCAAGCGGTGGAAAATGCTGAAGGACAGCGAGAAGATCCCTTTCATTCGGGAGGCGGAGAGACTGCGGCTCAAGCACATGGCTGATTACCCCGACTACAAGTACCGTCCCAGGAAAAAGCCCAAAATGGACCCGTCGGCCAAGCCCAACGCTAGCCAAAGTCCCGAGAAAAACGCTCCCGCCAGCAGCGGCGGCAGCAAGAGCGCCAAGAGCTCCAGCAAGAAGTGCAGCAAGCTGAAAGCCTCCTCCGGCTCCTCGCCCCCCAAGCCGGGAGCCAAAACCGCCCACCACGGGGACTACGCGGGAGACGAGTACGTCTTCGGCACCCTGAAAGTGAGCAGCAAGACGGTCAAGTGTGTCTTCATGGACGAGGAGGAGGATGAGGAGGAGGACGAGGACGAGCTGCAGCTGCGGATCAAGCAGGAGGCGGAGGACGAGGACGAGGATGAGGAGCCGGGGCCACAGCAGCTGCGGCGGTACAACGTGGCCAAAGTGCCGGCCAGCCCCACCTTGAGCTCCTCGGCGGAGTCCACCGAGGGGGCCAGCCTGTACGAGGAGGTGCGGGGCGGCGCCGCGGCGGCGGGCGGCGGCAGCAGACTCTACTACAGCTTCAAGAACATCACCAAGCAGGGCCCGCCGGCGCCGAAGCAGCCGCCCGGCCTCTCCCCGGCGTCCTCCCGGTCCATCTCCACTTCGTCGGCCGGTAGCGAGGAGGCGGACGACCTGCTCTTCGACCTCAGTCTCAACTTCTCTCAGCACGGCCACGCCGCCGCCGAGCTGGGGGCGGGCGCCGCCGCCGGCAACCTCTCCCTCTCGCTGGTGGACAAGGACCTGGACTCCTTCAGCGAGGGCAGCCTCGGCTCCCACTTCGAATTCCCCGACTACTGTACCCCGGAGCTGAGCGAGATGATCGCGGGCGACTGGCTGGAAGCGAACTTCTCCGACCTGGTGTTCACGTACTGAGCGGGGGCGGCGGCCAGAGCGGGCGGCGAGAGCGGCGGAGCTGGAGCGGCGCGACGCCGGCGATGATGATGATGATCATGATAATGATTAAAAAAAAAAAGTCTTGTTTTCTTTAAAAAAAAAAAAAAATCTCGAAGTTAGTTCCGAGCCCGGGAGTTGTGATTTTATTTTTTTTATTACTTTTGTGTTTTTTTAATTTTTATTACGTTTGGTGATCACAACAACAACAGCAAAGGCAAATGGGACTGGGGGAAAAATGATACAGAAGGCGCTGTTTGAAGCTTGTCGGTCTCTGATTGAAGTCTGGAAGATGGTCTGCAAAGAAGTCTTTTGGCAGCACAACTGTTACTCAAGGGGGTTTGTGGATTTTTATTTTTTTTTTCCCGTGAGAGATCTTAACGAACTGTTCTTATTTTTTTTTTCTTTTTTTTCCGAAAGGGACCATTCAACTTTTTTTGGAGGGAGAAAACTGATGTCTTCTATGCATCCGATTCTTAACAAAGCTGCAGGGAGCTTGAAAAAATGCAGACTGTACAAACGCTTACAAATAACTGAACTGACTTAAGATCAGAGTTTACTTTTCAGATCAAATTGTTTATGGTTTTACAAATGTGATTTCTACTTGCCAACTTTTTTTTTTTTTGTAACTTGTTCCCTTATACCTCCTTGATTGAATACCAGACAGCCTAGACCTCAGTACAAAAAGGTATTGAAACATTTTTGATACATAACAGACCTCAGTCTTTTTTAAAAATTAATATATTTTCAGGCGTATTTTTGTACAGTGAAAAGGGAACATTCTTGCTGTGTTTTTTCAGTAAGACTTTTCAGGCACTTCTTCCCTTTTATTTTCTTTGTTTTTCTCTGTTTTTAGCATGCAAGTTTGTTGGTACGTTACGTCCTGGTTTTAAAAGGATTAAAATTTTAAAAAATAATCCTTGCATCTAAAGGCCTTGTGGTTTAAAAAAAAAAGAAACAAACACTTTTTTTGTACAGCTATAGTTCAGATTTGTTCAATATTTGTAGGTAAAGATTTATTGAAAATGGTGATATAGACCTCAGAGCTGTTATCTTAGTTTAAAAGATTGTATATGTACTGTACTATAGTAGGACTTTATGTATCTCATACGCTGTGATATGTGGATGGGGCCCCAGATGGAAGGTATGAAACTGGATTCTCGATTTTAGCAAAAAAAAAAAAAAAAAAGAAAAAAGGCACATAGTTTAAAAAGTTTCTCATGTTGTGCAATATAATCTAAAGTACAGACCATCTGCATATTTTGTAGCAAATGATGGCAAAAGCAGACTTGTGCACTGTCAACATCATAGCCTGGTTTTTTTTTTTTTTTTTTTAATGCTGAAAGTCTGTATCTTTACAATTTTAATAAATCAGCTGGAACTGATAGAAACTCGTATCGCAATTAGTGTCTGTAGCAGTAACGCTGGAGATGCCGTGTTGTCACCCCTCTCCCGCGGAGGCGCGGTAGCTGTAGGATGTTGTGCATGATCAGAGCTAGGGGGGAAGGAGAGTCAGGACTGCTTCTTTTTCTTTCCTCCTCTCGTCGCCTTTTTCCCACCGGCTTTGCTCCGCGGGGCCGGGGTTTGCTTGCTGCGGGCTGTCCCGGGCAGTGGCAGGCTGGCTCGCCCCGGGTATTTTCGGCTCTGCCGCCTTCCCCCCGCCCGCCGGCGGGGAAAGAGC
>NW_008240221.1:2561484-2586359 GCF_000691975.1 Corvus brachyrhynchos
GCGTGCCCCCCCCCCGCCGCTCCCGGCAGGCAGGACAGGGCAGGGGACGGGGGGTACGAGCTTCGGCTGTAGGTGAGCAGACTTTGTCAGTGTGCTTTTTATATATATATTTTTTTGGGGACTTTAGGAGCCATCGGATTTCAGTTGCGTGCTCTGAAATAGCTGCTGATGGCAATAGACAGACTCACAAGGTGGAAGTTTGTTTCTCAAGAAGTTTACTTTTTTGTCTGATAGGCATTGGTAAATTATTACTACTTTTTTTTTTTATCCGCTAATTAATGATCCAGCTGTTTACAGGGACAATTCACTGTGCTGGTATTTTGGTGGCAACCACTGCTACAGGCTTTCAGACTTGCTGAAATGAAAATCCTGCATACGCATTTGTAAGGCATAATAAAACATAACATTAAAACCTGCATGCATGTTATGTTTAATCAAAGACAACTCTTAGGCATTTAAGTGGTGAGATATCTTACTTTAGGTTAGTTAAACTGGTAGTAAAATGATTAATATAATCTGATCTCTTTCTAATAATAATAATAAAACACTCATGATTCTAAATAAAAGTTGTTTGGCCTAAATCTTTGCTATCAGAAAAGAGATATAGCATATCTGGGAACTCAAATTTATGTCTTGCATTGTGATAATTCTTTATGAGAAACTGTGTTTTAAAACAAACTTAATTACAGTATACAAGATATCCTTGGCAATGGATAGTCCTCAATAAAACAGAGTTTCTTGAATTTTCAGTTTTTGGTCTCAAATGATTAGTGTGTTCTCCATGTAATAACTTAGAAATCAGACTGAAAACAAATGACATTTATCTCTTCTAAGGCAAAAGACTGAAAGAAAATAGATACACTGAAGTGCTCTAGCCTAGCCATTCACTATCCTGCTATCAAAAGTCCCGTTTTGGGCTAGGGTGATGGAGTAAGTTGATCAGGTTCTAAGTCTTAAAACTGAGCCAAAATTCTCTTAGTAATTCTTCAAGCTATCATGAGGGTAGGGTGACTTGTTCTTTCAGTCCCTTTCTTCTGATATGCATCCTTGTTTATTAAAGTGATAATAGGCAGTGTCATTAAACATTTGTGCTTTGCAGATGTTCAATGAGTTATGAATGATTATGGTCAAATACAGGCTGCATTTAGTTTGCATTGTAATAAGGTCTGTGTCTCAGCCTACAAAAATTTTGACTGCATATATTTTTGGAAGCTGTTTTTAAAATTACCATTTAAAATATTAGTCAAGGATAACTGATTTAAATGATCCAATTAAAGAGCAGTCAGGCATATTTTAAAAGAGCAACAGGTCTACTTTAGTCAAAGAATATAATACCCACTCAGAAGTATATCTTTTCTTTCTTCTAAATGGGAATTATACTGTACTATATCAGAGGAATATTTTGAGTATATGGTGCAGGGAAACAATTTTTTTTGCCAAACACTTGCGTTGCTTTTATTTTAGAGTTTATTATTGCATATTGTTCAAGGAAAAATTAGGTAGTGTTCTGTTTAAGCCACTGCATAGTTAGGGCTGAAGTTTGATGCTGTTGAATGCCTAAGCTCCTACTGATCTCAGTGAGAGTAAAAAACAATCTTCTACTCATGAAAAATAGCATCTGCTAAGCTATTCTTTTTTATTTTATTTTGTCATTAATAATAGTCATACCTTCTGTACCTTCTGTTTCTTTTTTTTTTTTTTTTGTGTACATAGGAATCTCTGTTGACATGCTAGAGCAGTCCTGTTGCAGGCCTGGTATCTCCTGTGGCCTTTTTCCCCACATTCCTTGCATTTGTCTCTGTACAATACTATTCTATGTGTAATAGGACTCAGTGATAGGAGGGAGAAAAATGAGCTTTTCTATGTTGAAAGACAATTTACTTGCTAACACTGAGGATGTCAACTCAATGTAAAACCTAATCAAACATGCTGATTCTTTTCATCTTTAAAGTGAACATTTTTTGCAAACCTTTTTTGCCTTTTTGATGTTTTTACTCTGTTTTTTTCCCTTCATTTTAAAAGAACCACAATTAAGAAATATTTTCTTTTACTAAGAAAAGACTTTTACAGTCTTTTACTAATGTGGTAGAAAGGCTCATTCCAAGCGTCCTTTAAGTGCTACATGCTCTTTAGGCATTCACTGACATTCAGATGAAACTTCAAGTCTATTGAATGTGATTTGCATGCGTGCAGTATGATCCTTCACTCCTGCCTTTTTGAGGAAAGTGCAACTCTGTTGTTACACCGGGGAGAACTGGTGTGGGGTCAAAGTCAGGGCCATATAAGTTTTAGGTGTTTGATAATCAAAACAGTTCATTAATTCCATTTTACATCTTCACAATTGTTGCCTAGTAAGGCCTTAAACCTGCTCTGGTTAAAAAAAAAAAAATTCTCATTGAGTTTAATGGGAGTTTTTGCCTCAAGGGCTGCTGGCAGGATAGGTGTCTTAGTTCCTCCTAACCTTCATTTGTAAGAATGGCCAGGAAAAAATAAACAACAAAAACTTAATACAATGAGTTGCCTTACATTTCCCCTATTATACAGTTGTATTTCTTTGATTAATTTCCTTTCCCCTCACTCACATCCAAGGCTGTGATTGTTTTTGTTTTTCTTAATTTTTTTGCACACTACCTATACCAATTAACTGCCTAATTAGTTTTATCTTCTCTACATGGATGCAGTGAATTTGTAAGAGAATTTCACAAGCAAGTAGTTTTTTAGTGAGTTTAAAATAAATAGAGTTTTAAAGACCTATTTTTATATTCAATATAAAGCACAAATGTGCAGAAAATGTAGAATGACTTACAAAAAGGGAAACAAAAGTTCGTAATATTTCATGTATAAAAGTAATACCTTCTTTGGGGTGAGATTCTCTTAGAAAACCCAATACTTATGCCAGTGCAAAGATAGGAATATTTTAAAAACTCTTAGAAAAATTGTGATTGACAGCAATTTAAAAGGAATGACTTCTGTAGATACAAGGAAACCCCTAAAGCAATATGGATAAGAAGGGGTGAATGGTTTTCAATGATGAACAACAACCTGGAAGTGTGAGAATGGAGGTTTCAATCCTTATTAATTAATCAAATTTCTTCTTTTGTGGTTAGTTACATCTGGATTTTCTGTGAAGTGCAATCTTGCAGGATGAAAAAGTGCAAGGGTGCCAAAATTCTAAGACTTGTGAAAGTTCAGAAGCAGGTTTGATTTAGAATTATTGAATAGGGCTTCAGATTTTGGTAATTCACACTTCCAGTAAAATCAAGACATTGATTTACTGCTTGAAGAAATTTGATCAAGTAATAATGATTAATCCAGGAACTCCCATTGTCACAATTTGTTTTTGTTTCCATCATCCTGCTTATCTCCAAAACCAACTTGCCTCAACTCCTGGCAAAGCCAGGGAGAAGAGTTATATGCCATTGTTAGTTCATTTACAATTTGTATCTGGTTTTGCTCTTGTACATATGTTGGCGTTTTGGAGTCTTTACATAAATGCTGTGATACTTTTTTTCTTATTTCCTTTTATTTTTTGGTGGGCTGTTTTAAAATGGAGGCCTGTTTTCCAATGTGGGACTTTTGATGGTTACAACATTTCAATGATGTTGCATGATGGCCACAGGTGGGGGAAATTGAATGTTTTAGAGCAGTTTTTCAAGCATGACACTTTTAAAATATGTAATTTCAAAGACTTTTCAAGGCCACATGAAATTAGTTTTCATAGCCACTCCAGGTCTTGGGGGGAAAAGCTGAAAAGTACTTTTGTTTAGAAGTCTGAGTGATGGTGGGGGGGAAACCTTTTCTTGAGGTTTTTGCATGCCAGTGCACGGCCCATTGCTGTGAGAGAAGGAAGATGGTAAGGCTGCTTGAGGCAATGCACTGGAGGACAAAGTGTTTTCTAGCACTAGAAAAAGAAAATGCATGGCAAAGTTTTGTCTTCTAGTAGACTATATAGCATGCAGAGTTTAGTATGTGTCAAAACAGTGTATGACATTGCTGTATCAAAGTTGTAAAATTAAGCATTATTTATTGAAAACTATGTATTTTTTTTGTAAAAACCTGATCACCTAGAGGATTAATATCAGTGACTTGTGCTAGTGCTACAAACTTAACCAGCTTCTTTACTACAGTACTTGATATGCAGTGTTAATGCTCAGGGTTGAAACCAGTCCACTCCAATGTCTTTTTTTGCAAGAGTTTTTAAATAAAGGAACAACATAATGCAATTGTTCAAAAGACTCTAATAAAAATGTGTGATCAATCTTCCTATGTGGTTTTACGTGGATTTTTTTTTTTTTTTCTGGTGTTGCATTTGGTAAATGCAGTTCAGCTATTACAGTGAATCCACTCCTCATTCTGTGGGCACCTAAAGCTGAAAGTTAACAGGAATGTTATATCTTTCAAAAAAACCCTTGACAGATAGTTATGGTCCAAGTAGCGTGTACTAAGTGCTGTTCTGGGCATGCCTGAGAGACACTGAAATAGAGAATAAGCCAATTAACTTCCTTCTTTTCTGGTTAAGACTCCGGATAAAACAATAAAGTATTTTATGACAAACATTTTTAACTTTACCTTAAAGCTGACCATGAAAGAATGAAATAAGATGGATTACATGCCAGCAAACCCCATTTCTCTTCTGTATCTTTTTCTACAAACAATTTACCATCTAAATGTATTTTGGCATAGAAAAAATCATTCTGTATTAAGATTCTAGTTATGAAAATGTTTTTATGAAAAACCTGTAATCCTTGAAACTATAAAAAGGTGTTTTTAATGTGTTTATGTGGTGAAATTTTGTTGTATATTAAATATTGTTTTATAGAAATGATGGAGTTATATTGTTACAAATTCAAAATTTGTAATTAATACGAGCCATCTATTGCAGAAATTAACCTTCTAGAGCTCCTGCCAGTAGACATGTTCCCAGGAAATATACAAGACACATCTCTCAATTGTATTTTCTGTCTGTACTTCTGCAAGTTTACATGGGGTTGAAAATATCAACTAATAATACCTTCCTTTCTGCTGGGGGGTTGTTGGTTACCCTTAATACCCAGGAAATAAAAGAAAAATTCTGATCAGCTTCCTCTGTAGCTGATAGAAACCTTTAGACTTGGGGAGAGTCAACTCAATAAATAAAAAGTTCCAGATTATTTCGTATGACTCTTAAGCACTGCTCTTCCCATTTTTCCTGTTCTTTCCTTATCCCAGCAGTTAGCTGAATAGCTCATTTCTCCAAAAGGCAATTTTTGGATGACAAGTGATTTCTGTTTAACTTATCGGACATATTGAGAACACTGAAAGCAATCTATATAATTTCAGGATTCTGCTGTAGTAGTATATTTTCGTGTGAATGGAGATGTGTAACTGATGTGAAATAAGGGTTTGAATGTGACATGTCATAGTAAACATAGGAAGTTTAAGCTGATCATTGTAAATCAATGAAATAAAATCTTTGCATACAGCCATCATACCACTATCCTTTCTGTACGTATCAAAAAAGTTTCAAAAAGCATTTTTAAGGTATTTTAGAAGGTATTGAAACAAGGCTCTGAGAGAATTCCATGATACTTTGTTTTTTTGTTCAGGGATTGGGGGTGGAGGTTGTTTGTTTGTTTTAATTCCTACAGAGATTTTTATTCAAGTCCTGTCATAGTTAACCAAAGACAAACTAGAAATCTTCTAGAACAGACTAAGGTCACTTCCTTGCTGTCTCAAAACTCCTGTTCCTCCTGAGTGAGAACAGTTATTACTGCTTTGGAAAGTCAAGCTTCAGTTCTATATCATGTCTTAATGCCAGAGGGAATTTGTGCATGACACATTGGAAATTTGCCCTATCTAGTGTTTGAAAGTGTTTTTGGATTGGTAAACCACAAGTTATCACATCTTAAAACTATTACTATAGAGGTATTGTGTGGCCTGGGTGTTGGCTCAGTTTCGTATGGAAGAAAGGATAGAAGCCAATATTTGGGAAGAAAAAATACTTGGCATTTCAGTTTGAATACTATAATCTCAAGTTTGAATGTTAGATCTAACCCTAGAAGAAATGTGTGAAAACATGGACTGTAGGTAACATAGAACCCCTCAGATACCTGCATGCATTTGCATCGTTACAGAATTAACACAGGCGCACGCATATGGATTTGGATTTTCATTTTCATTACAATGCTTGCTGGCTGGACCACAAAATGGCTAGAATGTAGTGTCCATTAAAATTTATAACTTTAAATCCTGAGAATTTCATGACATTTTCATCTGTTGGACTTAAAGTGTTGTCTCTGAAGTTTTGTGAGTTTTAAGACAATCTTTTTATAGCCTATTAACATTTTGATAGAATAGTAAAAAATCCCCCCAAAACCCCCACCCAAATGTATAGCAAAACCAAACAAGCAAACCACCCTCAACAAGTACCTCCAGCTCTAGAAATTACAATTCCCACAACAGTCAGAGTAAAAGAATCTTGGCCCTTTCCCTTGAAATCTGACCTTACATTTATTGGCATGACTCTGATATTTGCATAAGCTAAAGCATCTATGATAGATGAAAATTTGATTTAAAGATGATGATCATCTTCAAGCAAAATTGACTCACATATATACTTTAAAACACAAGTCTTACTTTCTCAAAATATAGTGTCAACAAATACTGAAATGTACACAGGGAATGAAGCAGGGTTCATCTGCACACAAGAACAAGATAGTCCAAGAGATGCATAGCGAAAAAGAAAATCTAGATCTGAGTTATAATTTTCCTGTTAAGTTTCATATTAATATGACATTTTGGCATTTCACATGTACAACTAGGTGGGTTTTTTCTTTCTCTAAGACACCAAATATGCATAAATAAATATGCAACAAATTAATCTTGAGATTGCTTTCTCAAGTCAGTACTACAAGAACTTTGATTTTGTGTCTAACTCTTTGTAAAGTAGCTTATACTTGAGCCTAGCCTTTACTTGATGAGACTTCCTTTGTCTGCATAATCTTATTGTAATAATATTCCCTAAATCTCTTTAAAGCCTGCCTTTCGTTCACCTAATTTCATTCACCTTTTTCTTTGAGTTTTAGTGCTCATACTCTTCAGCAATCAGAAGCAAACTGCTCCTCTGACAGTAGCACTGTTTCAAGAGTACAGAAAGGGTAGAAAATCACTGAGAAGTGCCCACCCATCTTTGTCCTTGGAAACTGTGACTACTATCTCTTTTCTGGGCTATGGGCAGCCATAACTTGAAAACAGTTTTGTTTTCCTCCCCTATTTGTGGTCATTCATCAATTGTGGGTTATCAAGGCAATAGTGTTGCAAAAGATTCATTGAATTCAACTAGATTTCTGAAAACCACCTGCTTAAACTGCTAAAACTATCCATCCTTATTTTGCCTGAAGTTGACGTGAATTGTTCCACAAACAGAATTGTGGAATATTAATGTCTGTAAAGGGAAAATAACAGCAAAAATACCATCACCACCTCCCCCAGGTGATGAAATGTGTCTTGATGTAGCCATGATGACCTGAGACTTTTCCAGCCCCAAGGAAGATCTTTTTGTAAATAGACATTTTTGTTTATTTCCACTATATTAGTCAGATGTAAAACATCACATTTCCACAAATGTATTTTGCATTTGGAAGACAAGCAAAAATACATACAAAGTCAGATACAAATGGAAAATATTTACAATAATACTAAAGACATTTGAGAAACTATGGCATTAGTCTTTCAAAAATATTTATCTTTGCTTCCCCTACATCAATCTCTTGCACACATGTTCTCCCACGAGCCTTTTCCTGAGCAAATATATTTTTTAACAGAAATGAACAGGTATAAATATTGATAGGTGTCACAGTCTTTCATGCACAAATGCAATTAAGCAAACATTACTAAAGCTGCTGTTATCAGCCATGCAAGGTTAAGGAACAACATAGGAAAAACTGCAACTTTACTCAACTCCTTTTAAATACATACACTGTCATGAGAGCAAGTGTCCCTAGTGGGACAGTACCTAAAAGTTAGACACCTCGCATCAGCTGGCCATCCATGGTAGATTTCTCACCCTTTGTGCTGGGTGAGGAGCTGTCTGCAGCTTCACTGAAAAAAACGGGATGTTTGGTGTCCCCAGCATCTGGCCCAGGATTTCACATTAGGTATCTCTGTCCACTCAAGGGCTCAAGGAGTTAATAGTTTTGTTCTGATGACAGCTGACAAACTCTTTCCACTGATACATTATCCTGTAGGTAGAGCATGTGCTTGGGAAATAGAAAGCTCCGGGAAGAGATAGAAAACACATCTAGAATAAAAAACTAAAACAGAGTCAGCACATAGTCCAGGCACTGGAACTCAGCTGTCTGTATTGTTAAATTGCTAGAGGACAAAATCCCTGACATGGTTTTGGCTGGTGAATGCTAGCACTCTTCCAAAAAATCACTGGGACAATTTGGAAATTAACATGGGCCAAAGATCATTCCCAATAGGCAGCTTGGATTCAGACACTCTGTTTTGGAAAGTAAGAGAGTATAATAGCATAGATGTGGGCAGATCATGCCAGCTGGCTTCTGAGCCAGGGAACAGACCTTGGTTTAATTTACTACAGCTACAGGTTACAAACCCTATTTCTATAGGATTTTGACCATAGAGCCCCTATAATTTTGGAGAATACCTAAACCTCAATCTGTGGAATAGTCTCAGAGAGAAGCTGTCACCACTGTGTATGATTGGAATGCAAAAATCATGAGGCTAAAGGCAAGGCAAAAAGGAATTTGCCCTAAAACCTCTTCTGCTCTATTACTGACAGGTACTACCTCTCATTATATAGTCTCAGTTCTACAGCTGTGGCATTCCAAATGCTCATTCTTAACAGGGGGAGCAAAGAATGAGACTGTGGATGTAAATTTTTTAAAACTCAGAAATTTCTTAGAGAATTTGGGATAGGATGAGTGCTCCAGCTCATAAAAATGATAACAATTTACACTGAAATGCCTTCACTCCCAAGAAGCCAAAATCACTTTACAAGTATTGTTGGCCAATTTTGTTCTTCCCTTGTAGTCAAAACACCTACTGAAATCAATTGTAAAATCACTTCTATTGAATCTCCTCCAACTGCAGAGCTGAGTGAGAATTTTATATGTTGAACAGCTATAGAACTGGAGCCTTGAAATTGCTTTTTAAATTATACATAAGAATCATAGAGTTTATGTTCTTCTAGCACTCTCACAGTTAGTTTAGACAATATTTTCATAAACTGCACTCTTAGGAAAAGAAATCAATCCATCTGGACTAGATAAGAGAGAATCATTAAGTATTTTCCCTGCTTAAATATTAATATAAATTAGTAAAATTGATTTAGTGTCCTGAGAAAGGAATGCCCCCTTGGCAGTACATCAGTGTTATGGTCTAATCTCAGTGATTACTGAATCATAAAAAGACCTGTCTTCAAACATGAAAGTTTTTGGGTTTTTTCTCTTTTTTAAATGCTAAGGATAAGGGATGAAACTAAAGCTAGAAAAGCATAAAAGATGATAGACATTTCAGACTCATTTGTGTTGTTTTAGTGGTATTGAATCAAAATGGTGCTTCTGCACTGCAACAGATCTTACATTTTTTTCTGATGTTCAGCGGTTTCTTAATCTAATAATGTTCCACTGGTGTTAATGGTGATTTTAACAGAATAAATACCATCTGAGTTTGAACTTAGACACAGACAGGAAAAACACTGTAGAGTAGGCTTGACTTGGAAACAACAGGAAGAAAACTAATAAAATTAAAAGAGAAAGGCAAGACAGTTGTCATGAGCTGCCCACTGAGCTCTGTATTTTCTGGTTTTTTGCACCAGTATGAGAGGGCTGCCTCAACAGGATAAATTCCAATGTGCTCTGAACACTGAGAAGCTGCCTCTGCTGCCTGACCCATCAGGATCTGTCCTAGTTAAACAATTTCTGAGAAATGTGTGTGCCCAGAGCACCAGTCAGCAAGACATACTGTGTGTGGCTGCCTTGTGTGATTCCCAGCTTCATATGGGGCACATGGCAACTCCCATCTCCACCAGTTCCTCATGGTGAGAGACTTGACTCCAGGGGAAAGACAAGAAGTAAAAGGTAAAACTTGGATTTACAAATGATGAGGGTAGGGATATGCCATCCCACGTCCATCATAATCCCACATGCATGCTGGCATTCACAAACTACTCCTCTCCTGGGCATGCTTGGAGGGCTGAGTCTCCACACTGCACTTGTGGAAAATGAAATCCTCAGCTAAGGAATGCTGCTACTGCCTGACACCAATCTTCTTGTAACTTCCAATTTCAAGAGTAAATTCAGTTATGAAAACTTATTGAAAATAAAAGTGACATTTTTTTGATGTATCTTCATACAGCTCTGTTTGATTTCCCCAATCATTTAACCAGCAAAAAAGTTAGAGCAGCAGCAGATTTTATCCATTGTATCCTAGAGTATTCAATTAATGTGAAAATACCTTTCTCCAGTCATGCCCAGAAAGTCACTTTGTATGAAATTGGAGACAATATGTATTGAATAATGACCTGATGTTGAATAAAGATTCCCACTAGTGTAGGATTAGTAGGCTTAACCATTAGCAAGTTTCACAAAATGCTAATAAAATATTTATTTGGCTATTACTTTTCTTGACCTATCAGTTCAGTTCACTAATGGATTCAGTCTTTCCAGACAGAACCTTATACATTTATCTGAAGCTTAGCTAGCTGTTTTCCTCAGTGATGATACATTAATTTTTTGGTCAGATATATTTTTACTCTATGAAATTTGAAGTATATCTATACATATATATATATATATTCATATATATATATATATATATACACACATACATAGAATTATGAATATTTAAGAAATAAAACACTAATCAATTTTAACACAAAAATTTTCAGGTACAGAAGATTTAAAAGACATATTCACTAGTTGGTCCAACAACCACTAGTTTAGAATATTCCATTAAGAGTCAGAAACTACTTACTGCATACTTTATATTAGGATAGACTAGTCAAATGCATACTCACTGAATAATTCCATGGCTTTTTCCCTCTATATAAAACTCTCCACTAAGAACCTTTTAATGCATCTTGATTCTGAGAGTCTCCTTGCCATACAAATCACTCTCATTCATATTAATGTCCTTTTTGCACGTAAAAGAGCTGGGATGTTGGAGGTGATATATATAAAAAAGGTTTTTTGAGAAAAGATTCCCAGAATTCAGAATTCTTGTCCTTTGTGTGAAACATAAAGCAAGTACTAGAAATACCACGTAAAAATATATTATTATAAAAGTTATTTTCAATTTAATTTATATGGATTGTGGTTTAAAGCAGACAGTTCTATCTATATAAGATGCCTTGAATATTATGGTTGCAGAAAAAAAGAAGTTTGATTCCATCATAAGTTTTGACAAGCTTTTAAACAGAAGGAGTATCTGGTAAGGACTGGCAGGGTAGCAATAGAATAGAAATGTTTCCTTCAAGAGAAGGCACAGTTTTTCTACTAAAGGGCAGCCACCAAATCCCAGCTCACAAAAGTTAGCAGGGACTGGAAATTTTCACTGCCTCCCGAGAGCTGCTTATATTGTGCTCAGCTTGGAGGTCAATGTGTGGGATGGATTTCCCAGTGCAGTGTAGAGAAATAGGTTGCCTCCAAAATACAGAAAGTTATCCTAATTGGTTCTTATCATCCTCCTTTCCAGTAATTTTTGATGTGATTCAAAAATTTACATGTTCCATATATGTAATAAATACAATCAAATGTAATAAAATAACCTTAAAAATGACCTCTTATTGAGAAAAGATCAATATTTAAGAACTGCTTTTTTTTTTTGAGTTAGGAAAATAGCAGCAGGTTGAGGGGTTTTTGGTTGGTTGTTTTTTTTTATTTGTTTGTTTGTTGAGGGTGGGTGTTGTGCTTGTTTCTCTTTTCCAGCCTTTTTGCTACTATTTCATGCTATCACCATTTCACCTTGGATTCATTAATCTCTCCAAAGCTAAGTGTTAGCCATCAGACATGTAAAGTACTATGGAAACTCTTTACAAACCAGGCTTAAGTGAATGACACAAACAGAATAGTTTACCTGCTATCTGAAATGTCAGTAATAGAGAAAATGAACAGGCATCTGTATTTTTTTCCTCTTTTTCTATAAATGTATATTTTTAAATAGATGCTTCAGTGACATTTGAAACAAATATGTATATGAAGTATATGTACTAAGAGGAATAAGAAGCAGTGAAATGTTGAATCATGTTGCTGCCTTTTTCCCTGGGGTGCAGCATGTGTAATACATGAGAAAAATGACATCACCCACAGAAGGGACTGGATTCACAGACACACTATAAATAAATCATTCAACAAAATGAAGAAACAGCAAAAGGTACAGTCAGGGTCATATTCTTAAACATGCATTATTTACCCAATAATCTGAATTATCTCCTATGGTCTTTCCAGTTTCATAGGTAAATGCAATAAACAGTGTCATCTGAAAAACAAACACCCTGTGCCCCTCATTTGTATTTGTTTCTTTATGTTTACAGCTAATGTGTCCAGAATGAATTTAAATAAATCCAACTCTACACAGTCGCTTTCATATCGTTTTTATAGAGCCATATGTGACTATGGTTTTGGATTTGTTTTCACGTGCAAGATGGAAACACTCCTCCAGTCCCAGCAGGCATGGTATATAACATGAGCTGGAAAGGCTCAGTGCACAGAGGCTGTGTGTGGCTGGGCTCCAGCAGTCTAAGAGAGAGACAAGGCCACCACTCGCAAGGCCCTAGGCCACAGAGTGAGCCCCAGGGAACCTTCCTGCCCCATGAAAACTCCCCTGATGCCACTCTCAAAAACTATTTTGGGATTTAGATGCCTGCATCTCTTGGACTTTCCAGATTTCAGGTGTTATTCAGAGTATCTACACACACCTAGATCCCTGCTGAGAAGGTAAAGTGGTTTTGATGTCAGGAAACTCATCACTGCCTAACACTTCAGTGACTAAAATCCTGTGCTGGGACAAGAGGATCCCCCAGCACTGGTGGGGGGGGGGGCTATACAACCTGCCCAGCTGTGGTTAAGTGAGCATCATGGAAAACAGATGCCTTGGTTTTCTTGGAATTCAGAGGGGTAGCAGAAAAGGGGCCCTGCATCAACCGGATCACTATGTTAATCACAAAGTTACATAATCTGTATAGTTTCTTCCTAGAAAAACTGCTTTTCTGTGAGACATCTCTCTCTGGCACCTCTATGAGGCTGCAGCTCTTGAGCAGGGCCTTTGGAGACCTGCCTGGGGCTTGGGTAGATCCATCTCTCTGCTGCTGGAGTTGGACCATCAGCACTCAGCACAAGATTCATGGAGGCAGACAAAGCAAAAATACGCACAGCGATATTTACTGTCCTACAGCTATTTGTATAAATCATAGCAGCATCAAAGAAATGTGTCTTCCTCTTGGGGTAGAGGGTGATGAGATTCCTGTTTAAATTTAGTGCCTGGGGAAGTGTGTTTGCAGCAGAGGCCTCTGAGAATGCTCTGTCTCCTTCACAAAAGAGCTTCACTGCTATTTACAGCCTCCGACCAAGTGCCAGATTCTGCAACCTGGTAAATGTACAGATAAATATGGATATGCACTTTTCTGAATTGGGACCTTATAGACTGCTTTCGAGTTGATCCATGGATCCTAGTCATAGGGAGAATGCATTTATAAAGAAAATGCATGAAAAATGACATAAGTCAAAACTCAGTTTTATTTTATACGGTGCAAAATTATACAATTTTATTTAAACAGCTTCAGAAATTACTTTTTTAATTCGTTTTTCCTATGTTTTTGTCCCACTGCTTCCCCATTCTATAAAACATGCATTAAAAACTCTGATCTCTCTTCTCCCTATTCCTTATTTTTTACATTTTCCTTTCTGCACCTCTGTAAATTTAAAAACCTCTTTCGCTCTGGAAAAGTGTAAAGCAACAGAAAACTGAAACTCTGTAATTCTGTCTTTCTGTTACATTTTAAACACCTTTTTCACCTTCTCGAAAAATTGTAAAGTGACAAAGTTACAGAGTTTTATTTTACTTGTTTGGTCTTTACTTCTTTCAAAGTTGCAGAAGTTTTGAAATGTTACAAACTGTCAGAAACACAAGGGAAAAACTGAGAAAACATCCCAGACCTCTTTTGTTCACTCTCTTTCCCAGGAAAAAGAAAAAAAAAGAGAAAGCAAAGAAAATAAAATAAATCGGGGTAAAAGACAAACAAAAAAATTGTTAAAGTATCTAGATGAATAAAGGCATTAAAACAGTACAAAATTTTTATTTTAAGAACAAATAGTTCTTTTTGCTGTGAAATGTTTAAATGAATATACTTGTCAAGCTTTAACTGATCTCCGTCATGCTAGGCAATGCTCATAGAAAACACAGATCTCTCTGGAAAAGAAATGGTATCCTTTGGATTTTAAAGATACCTGTATCTTTATCAATCCTCTGGACAAAGGGATCGAGTGCATACTCAGTCAGACACCACATTGGGCAGAAGCATTCATCTGCCAGAGGCCAGGAAGGCTAGTGGCTGGAGAGCTGACCTGTGGAAAAGGACCTGGGGGTGCCGGTCAACAGCAGCTGAACATGAGCCAGTGTGTGCCCAGGTGGCCAAGAAGGCCAATGGCATCCTGGGCTGTATCAGCAATAGAGTGGCCAGCAGGACCAGGGCAGTGATTGTCCCCCTGCACTCGGCACTGGCGAGGCCACACCTTGAGTCATGTCCAATTCTGGGCCCCTCACTACAAAAAAGACATTGAGGGGCTGGAGTGAGTCCAGAGAAGGGCAACAGAGCTGCTGAAGGTGTGGAGCACATGTGAGGTGTCTGAGGAAGCAGTTGTTTAGTGTGGAGAAAAACACGCTCAGGAGAGACCCGAAAGGAGGTTGTAGCCAGGTAGGGATCAGCCTCTTGCAGGTAACAACTAATAGGATAAGAGGAAATGGCCTCCAAGTTGTGGAGGGGAGATTTAGGTTGGGTATTAGGAAAAATTTCTTCATCAAAAGGGTTGCCAAGCCATGGAACAGGCTGCCCAGAGAAGTGGTGGAGTCACCATCCCTGGAAGTATTAAAAGGATGGTTGATGTGGCACTTAGGGACGTGATTTGGTGGTGGACTTGGCAGTGCTGGGTAATGGTTGGACTCAATGATTTTAGAGGTCTTTTCTAACCTAAACAATTCTATGGTTCTATTACTTGATTTTATTATTTGATTCCTCTCATCCAGCCTTTTACAGGTGCTCTTAATTTCACTTAAAATGTGCCAGTCTTTTTTCCTTCTTAAGCAGAGCTAGAACTAAACAGAAGGATGTCTATGAGGCAGACTTGCATATGAATTTAAAGTAGTGAAAAGAAGCATGACCCTGACATATGAGTGGGAGGTAAACTTTATATTATATATCTTTATATTATAAAAGAAAAAAATCAGGAGAATAATAGCATTTATTTAAATACAAGATGAAATGCATGTATAACAACAAAGCAAGGCTGCAAGAGTCAGCATGAGAAAAACAAAGACATGGGCCATGATTGTAGCAAAGTTGTGGACTGGGATTGAAGAAAGGGAGAAGAGTTTTAGAGTTTTTGATTCTTCTCCAGCCTTTTCCAAGTGCTCCTGATTTCACTTAAAATGTACTAGTCTTTTTTAAAGCATGGCTAGAACAACTAAATAGAATATTTAGTGGTTCTAAAACAACATTGCTGTACAATCAGAAATCAGGACATTTGGAGACAGAGTCCATTAGCAGGAGAAGGATGAAGATAAGCTTGACTTATCTGTGGTCTCTCTAGAGAAATCATGGTTATATGAACTTGTGTAAGGCTGTAATAGCTCTAAGCAGGGACAGGAGCTAAATTTCTCCAAAGGCAAAGAATCCTTCCTATTAATCCCTGTTAATTGTCAAAGAAAATTAAAACAACTCAGGTTTTGGTAGATTTCAGGGCTCATGTGAATCATAAGGATAGAAAAATAAAAGAGAATGCATGTTACCACTTGATCGGGCAGGACTTGAAGAACCATTATACAGGCAAAAAATTAACATACCTGACAGAGCCTGTTCCCCAAGGGATATCAGGAAAAGTGATATAAATGCCCTGCAGATTTTTTTTGTGTGTACCTAGAAAGAACTAGGATGGGTCACGCTGAGACTTGATGTCCTTCCCATGTGTCACACACATATTTATTCTGTTGTCCCTTCTCTGAATTGGACAGATCAGACACCAAATAGGTTGTTCCTAAATAATCAGTACCCTGTCCTTTAGTGGAGAGGAAATGTCTGAGAAAAAGGGTTACAAAGGAATGGATGAAGGCATGTGAGAAGTGGAAGAAGATTGATGTGCTCCTCATGCTCTTTCTGTTCTCCAAGTAATACAGATACCAGGAATGAGCTGGACCAGACTCTGAGCTGTCTGAACTCAGGCTGGGGTTTGATGGGGAACAGAGAACCATCAGAAACACTCCCTGTTCATGGCAGTGCTCCTTTGAGTTCTGGAAGGCATGGTAGGCATAGGTTAGATCAATGATTTCTAAAACTACTTTTTTTCTTTGACCCACCACCCTCCCCACTGCCTGTCACATGTCTGTGGGGCTCCTGAACCCACTAACCTTAATTGCTCACAGCTGTGACCTAGAGTTTGGGAATCACTGACTTGAGCAGACATAAACATTTTTCTTGTATCATACTCAAGAAACAGGCCTTATCTATCTATTCTGGGATGAATTATTTAACTAGGATAAGATTTAGTTCTTTTTCAATATGGTTTGTACTGTACACATCTCCCTCATATCAACAATTCTTACTGCATTAATAAAAACTGTGTAAAACCCTGGGTAAACGTATTATTGGAATAATGATGATTAATTGTAAATAATTCAGAAAAATATAATGTAGAGGGAAAAGACACTGGAAAATTTGCTTCACAAGGAAAGAGGAAAAGAATTCTACATGTTTTTATATTGACCAAATGAGACTTAAGATGGGTATGGTAATATCACAATTATTTGCAAACTGGAAATACCATGAGTGAAAGGAATGGTTTATTTTGGCACAAGGGTTATAAGTAAGCATGACAGGATGAAACTTAACACCAGACCTGTCAGCCTACCAGATGAAGGGAGCTCCACAACCACTTCTATTAAAAGCTGGATTTGACAAAGAACTATTTTAGGAGGGCATTCTCTACTGGCATAGAACATGTCCAAATACACCTCTTTGCTTTAATTTCAACAGTTGAAGTTGAAAAACTGCTAGCATATTTGTGCAATGCTATATGTGTTAACATAGTACTATCAAGTAGTATGAATGAAATTGAATGTCTGCTTAAGAATTTTTATATGACTACTTTTATTCTGCGCTTTAGCAAACTAAAGAGGGGTAATGAACCTGTCAAGCTTGTCAGGAAGACAGAGAAACATTTGCTACCAATTTTTTTAGAGCAGGGGAAGAGGTGATGGAGGTCAGCAGGATTGCTAGTAGGATTCCCTGTGGTTTCCAGTGATCTCACAGTAATATGTAAGCAGTATTTAAAACCTAAATGGAGTACTGGTGGATGTGAGTGGGAATGGGAAGTTCATTCTGCACTCCAGCTTCCTTAATTCTTCACAGTGTGAGCTGATGAAACCACACTATTACTGTCAAAGGCCAGGTTAACATTTAATAGCCCTGTAAAACTTTAAACTTACTTTCAGAAAGTCTTAAAACATTCTTATAGCTTGGATTAAAATTCAGTGGAACTATTAGGCTTAACCACTACCTTTTATTTAAGATAACTTTAAAAAGTCATTAACCTCTGTTAAAGGAGAAGGAAGCTGAAGTAATAGAACTCACAAACAACAAAACATAAACACAAAACACTCTTCAATCTGGAGACAAATGTAAGGTGGCTCAGAGATCATCCTTACCTGAATAGATGTGTTTGTATTTTGAAATGCAAAGAGAAGTGTCCAGACAGAGGAAAAGAAGAGAGCTGGCACAGCTGGAAGGGTAACTGCTCCGTGGCTCTAAGGCCATGCTTGCAGTGATAGGATGCAGGATAAGGTTTTTTAAGTAGAAAGCTGGCTAAAAACCATGATGACTGTGAATGGTGAAATTTGTGTTCAGATTTGTCATGCTTGAAGAAACAGGATTATGTACAGCTTTTTAAACCGTTATTTTCTTCATCATTTATTTCTCTTTCTACATAAAACAAACTATAAGAGACAAAATTTTGTCTAGTGAATAAACCCACTCATAGTGATGACAATAGGAGAATCCTTCCTTCCTTTTGATCATTCTGTCCTTCTGTCTTAACTGAGAACTAATCTATTCAGAATTTGACATACTGTACCTGAATAAAAATTCATTAAAATAATTTAAACAAATATCAATAAACCACATGTAACACAATAATTATGTTTCAGATCTTGGGTTAACTAAGTCAGTGGCAATATTTGTGCTTGCTTTTTTTTCCTGGACCAGAACTGCTGGTACAAAACTCGTGGCACAATTGAATGAGACAAATTTTAAATATGAGTTTTCAGATTTTCACTAAAGTGAATCTGATGCATGATTTTCTTCATAAGAAGGAATGATTTCCCCAGACATAAGAGCTAAATAGCTTTTTCAAGGTGCTGAGTGTCCTACAGTGCAGAGTCACAATGAGAGGGTCCTGTTCGTATGACTTTTAATTCTTCCATTCAAGGCTTCTCAGGAAAGCAAGTCCTGAACATGCAACATTTCCAGGACTTGTTCACATGACAGCTGAAAATCTCCTCTGGAAATCCAAGTCATAGAGAAAGTACCATTGTGGATCTGCTTGCAACTGTTAAAAAGTTGACCTGGCTGCTGCTTACTTTCAGTCACCTGAAGATTACCATCTCCACTACAACAATATTGCCATAGATCATTTTAGTATTCCTAGGAAAAAATCAGATAAATTCTTTTAATTTGTCACTGAAAGAGATCTCCTTCCAGCAGAGGAAATAGGTACATACACCAGAGTCATTCTGAGCTTCTTACATTCCAGTATTGATTAATGTGAAAATAAGTTTACTATTTGAGAAGCACACAAAAATGCCTTGGGAGCTATCAAAACAAAACAAAAAATGTAAATCCAATATACAGGACATATTTATTTATATATCTCAATTATGACTTCATGAGGCATCATTTTCACTCTTCACCATACCCACCACCCCTCACAATTGAAGTCTAAATCTGGTCCAGCATGAAACTTTATGTCATCTACTAGCTCCCACTGCAAGAGCTTATGTTTTTCTCTCATTGTCTTCCAGTAATGCAGTGTTCAGCACATTTTCTGGGTAGTTTTAAATATCAGTAATGTATCTTTGTGTATAAATGGACTGCACATGAAAGTATTTAGGCTCAGGGAGGTCTCAGTCCTTACCACTGCTAATTCCACTATGCAGTCCAAATTCCATATTCATTGCCATCTATTGTTGCCAAAAAGGGATCAAAAATGTGATTCCAAGATAATGCAATGGATACAATAGTCACAGTTCTCTTCCCATCTGATGTTGCTAACAGGAAAGATGGCAGTGTGTGATGGCCATTCATACCCAGGCTCAGGGTGACCTTCTGTCTCCAATGAGGATGGTACTGAAACTCTCAGTGGTTTGGAAGGCACCAGTATTTATTTCATCCTTATTCTATACATCTGAGTTTAAATGAGTTCTTTTTCTAGAGGTCATCTCATCTTCACCTTCAAAGGATGAAAGGGTTGTCCCTATGGGTAGCATTCATCTCACTTTAGCCATTTAAAAGTTAGGGGTCTATCAAAGTGTATCATTCAGGTTGCTTCATGTGAGAAAATGGTACCTAAACTGGAGAGTGTGAATTGTCCTCCAGAGAGTGATAATGAACTCTGAGGTGATGCAAGTGGATATCTAGATATTAGATCATTAAAGAAGGTGAATTTAAACCCATCTTACATACATCATGACTAGCTTATAACTAATATTAAAACCAAGAAAAATATAGTGAGCAATGAGATCTGTATTGTGAAATATCAAACAAAGGCTGATAAATAACTAACAATATATTAATCAAAGAAAGGGAAGCTATTGGAATTTACCTTATCAGTTCAAACTCACTGATTAATCTAATGAGATAGAATTTTAATACAACTGTACCATTTATTCTGTGGAAATCTTATCATTACTCTGTACAATGGGTTCTATTTGTTGAAGACTGTCTGTCTCTGACATACACCTTGCCATTCATTGCATGATAAGGCAGCTGTCAATTATGCTTAAGTGTCTTATTGCTGTTGGCATGTGTCTAAATAATATACACTATGTATTTCTAAAACAATCTACTGGCTCAGCTGAACTAAAGCAAGCTTGCAATGCAACACTTGGGAAGCTGACAAGCTGTCTTAAGTGTGTTGGACAGGATATGTTGCAGAAAGGAGATTTTAAGTTTGTATATTTTCTAAACACAATATCACATGGTGGTTGAAAGTCTGATAACATCCATGTGTGGTAGGTACAACAAATAAGTGTTATGATCATCAATAAACTTTTGGTACCTGCTACTTAAAAATGAAATGTGTCTTTGGTATTCCTACCTTTCAGTTATCTGTGAATGATTAGCACGATCTCGAGTTTGGTTCTATCTCTTCACCTCTAAATAATATTTCTGGTAGTCACTAAAAAGCTTTTCAGATGCTTCAAAGTCAGATAACACCACCTTAGAATCCATTATATGCCCAGTCTTTTTATAAGCCAAGTATAATTTCACATATTTATCTTAATCTTTATGTTGGGTAAGGGTTTTTTTCAAATTTCTCTGGATTTGTCTTCCAAGGACAGCATGATTTTGAGATGTTATGGTGACTCTGATCTGCATGAATTTTTCAATCAAAAAGCTACAGAAAATGGAATATATGTACAAGTGACATAGATAGACAGATACCAATGTCGTATCCATAAAATGACATTTTTTTCTGAATTTTCATTAAATTGTAGTCTGATTTTGCCACCTCCTCTATGGTAATTAATTTCCTTTATTGCCCTATGACATCTATTTGACTTCATGAGCCACACAGCTTTAGAAGTCTAAATACGTAAACTTTTTTCTTTCTGTTTCAGCTAAGGAGAGTATACAGTATAACTAATGGTATTGGAAAACTCATCTCACAATAGGAATGTAGAGGTAAACAACTACATTTGCAGTATATAATCTCCTCTGCAAGATTTCTAATTATTGTTATGCTTGTGTAGTCAGGAAATCATGGTCTATAAAGCAGGCCTAATTTCCTGTGGCTTGCACCTGAACACGATAAAAGCTCTTGATCTCCTTTCCTTCTCCAGAGGCAAATCACAAAACTGTGACATTGCTGTTTAATCCTACAATGAGTACCTACTTCCACCCATGTAATCCTGAAAGTGTTACCTTGATGAATGCTTGACCAGGGTCTCTCTGGACTTTCTGTGACTGCCTTAACGTTTCCTTGTAATAAAATGAAGATATGCAGCATTGATTTTTTTTTTTTTTGTGCTCTCAATAATTGTGTAAGTCTGGCAAAAGACACTGATTAGTTTAGGCAAAACTGTTTTTCTTCTTCAGAATTCTATCCCAGCTTGGGAGGGTGCTTGCGTTAGACAGAAAGTTAATTACTACTTCTTCCTACAACAAAGAGAAGACTCTATTGATCAGATGTAGCTGTGAAAACATTTAAGAAAAAACAAAGCCCCAGGTTTGTCCTATGTAATGTGAGCTTTAGTGCTTGTGACAGGTGCCAGATTTACAGCACCGGAGACTAAAACCGTCTTTGCCCAAGGCAGGTATGGCTTTTCCCTGACTGTCACTCAGCCATGCTCCAGTGGGAGAAGCACCAGATGTGCAAAAGCACTTCATTGCTGTTTAATGCTTTGGTGCTGACTTAGTGCGATTGAATCAGGGACATCAACTTATTTCACATAGGCCAACAAATAACATTGACTTTGCAGCCTCTGTCCAACAAAGCTGTTAAGCACATACATAACTTTAAGATCAGCCATAGCACCAGCTCCATCGATTCCCGCGCTTTAGGTCCTTACTCACTTTTTCCTTGGAGAGGATTTGAACTAGTGACTTACAGCTCAAACATTTCATATCCTTTCACTAATCCCCCCCAGTCACTTCCTAACAAACTGCCTTTGGAGACATATAAACCAAACCTCACACTGAACTCCTTGGCAGTTCATTCATGTTGCACAGTGTCTAGCATCCAACATTGCCCTGTATCAGAGTAAACCCTTTTATTTTGCTGATGTTTGTCCATCTATCATGACTTTAAGTCTCCTATTCTGAACAGTACTTCCTTATACATTTAATCCTATGAAAACTCATTGCTCATTCAAGTGAATTAGGTCTGCATACTCATACCCAATGAATACTTATTACTTTGTGAAAAAATAAATATCTTCGGCAACATATGCGATCTTATATACTAACAACCTTTCAAATGAGCTGCTTGTGGTAAAGGAACAAAAAGAAAATATATATAGTGCTAAATTTGAAGAAGGAGTGGAAACTGAAAGCAGCACTAAAGTGTTGCTCTGAAAATAATTTTATCAGAGACCAAAATCCTATTAAAATACAATTTTAATAGTTTTGATGCTATAAATTACTTGGAAACTGTATATATGCAAAGTAGCCAGCAGAGATGCCTGATTGACATCTTTGCAAGCACTTTGCAGAAGAGAACATTTTTTTCCAGCTGTGGGGGAAGTGTCTCCATCTGCATCCCACGTGCAGAGGATTCCCCCTGTGTTAGGACCCTTTCCTCCCTGTCACACTGGGAGTCTGTGCCTCCGTGGCACTAAGCCTCCTGGCTGCAGCTACCAGAGAGAGCTCGTGGGTTTGGCCAGGGAGAGTGCTGGGCACAGAGCCATGGAGGTCTGCATCATGTTACACCAACACTGCTTCTCAGTGAGCCCTGTCTGGGGAGTGCAGGAAGGGAAGCAGCTACTGTAGGTCTCAGGAGGGCAGAAAAAGGAATCCTTCTGAACTGAAGGCTAGAATAGGCTTGCTGGGGTATCAGGCCCTGGTTCCTCATATTGTAAATGACCTTATATATACACCTATTACATAAGTTTTTTCATTATTTTGTCAGTTTCCATCTCAGCAGATCCTGCTACTGAGAGAAATTGTTTGACCACTTCACTGCTCTACTGATTTTAAGTATATTTGAATTTTAACCTGAAGCTATGTGTGTCACTGGTTTTTTATATTGGCACTGCCTTTGAGCTGGAGCCAAAGGTTCCAACCTACTGCATGAACCTGCTTGCTGCTTCCCACCGCACATAGCCATGAGCTCTCTGTGCCTACCACAGCCTCTTTGTGCCCAAGTTTTGGTTATAATTTATGTCCTAGAGTTGATCATGCCTGTATACAACATTCACAGCTTGGAGCTGACCGTATCTCCATTTGTTCAATAGCACTAGGTTTTCCTTATCCAAACTAGAAATACTGCTCCTGTCAACATAGTTTTTTTGCAAGTACATGACTTTGATAGTTAATAGTTATCCTGTGACTTGTTAATATGCCCAGGTTTTTCTCTTCCTCAGTCATTTCTAACAAATGAGCTCTTAGCCTGTAGCAGAGGCTTTTGTTATTAGTCCGTAAGTGCATGACCTTGCATTTTGCAGTATTGAATTTCAATTACTCCAGCCTACAACGTCACGCGGTTCTTCCTGTGTGTTCCATCCCAGCCATTCTTTAGAGTCATATTCCTTCCCAACCCTGTATCACTAGGACATATCAGCACCACACCAACTATTTCTTACCAAGGGCATTAAAAAATGCACACAAAATCAGCACCAAGAATCCACGCCTGGGAAGAGGAGTAGGAACCTCCCTGATGTAAAATACTTTACACCCAACGCTTAGTCTTATGTCAGCACTGACTGTTGGCTAGTCCTCTTTTATGCCCTTGTCCTGTGTTATTTTCTCCAGTTTAACTAAAAATTTCTCATAGTATCACACAGTCAATTACAGTGTCACATGTTTAACTGAGATCAAGAAGAGGTAGCAGTGACACATACAGTTTTCTGAGGAGAAAGCTGTCTTTTCAAAGGCAGACTACATACACAAAATTAACAGATATTTCAATCTAAATGTATGAAGTTATTTACCTAGCAATCATCTACCACCTATCTCTACATGTCTATAGAGAATTTAATTTTTTTCCTTTCTTTCTCAGTGCTTGTTTTCTTAAACCCTGCCTATCAGATGGGTGACTAACAAGTCCTGTAGCCACATCACTTTTTCCTCTTCCTTAATACAACACTCATATGGCACCACTTCTGCTTTAACTAGATAATTTACTGAAAAGATTGGAATTGTTTTGTGATTGTGCTCTCAGTGAATCCAGTCGTCTTCCAGAATTACCCATTTCCTTCAATTGGGCAGTCCTATTTTCTGCAGGGGCATGTTCTTACAAACTACCCATGTCTCTTAACAGCTTCTTACATGCTTATCACTGCACTGAGTCCCAGCTACAAAGAATCCTTAAGATAAATTCACCTAGACAACAACAGACATGGGGATGCTCCCACTGGAGCACCCTCAAGAGAGCAGAGAGTTTTGCTTTCAGAATAGACCCTAGGCTGGTGTCTGTACTTATATAGTTGTTGGCAGGCTTACATGAGGATTTCTAAGGGTCTTTACTTCTAATGGCAGATAAAGGAATAAGTAGATATCTAAGTCTCTTTCAAAATCTAAAAATCCTGTATTTCTAAACAGATTTGGCACCTAAAACTGTTACAGCTATGGGTTATTAATCTCCCCAGGTTTTTTTTTTTTGTGTCTGTGTGGGTGTGTATCCAGCCCTTGCAAGATGGTACACAACAAGGGAAGGAATCCAGTTCACCTT
>NW_008240221.1:2586414-2643102 GCF_000691975.1 Corvus brachyrhynchos
TACCCATCCTTGCCTCCATGGGCTGTGACCTGGGCAGTTTGGTTTAAGCCAAAAATGAAGCAATGATTATTTTTCTTATTTGTTGAGGGTAGACTTGGTGTCACAGGACGGCTGCCTGGAGCCCTTTTTCATGTCCATGCATGCACTGCACACTGCTCAGACACCTACCCAGGAAAGTAGAATGAAAAGGGTAACCTAAAAAGCTACCTTTTGAGCAGGTGCACAGAGGTTGTCTATGCTGCCAGATGGATATACTTAAGAGGAATGAACAGATGAAGTAATCTCCATATTTCAAGGAGTGTTTGGGACACAGTTCAATAGTTCAACAGAACCTTTTTTTCGTTTTTTTTTTTAAATCATATATAGAAAAAGAATGCATCATTTGTTATTTTCTTTATTTTATTCACAGCAAGCTGACATTTCAAGAAGCATAAATATTTTATCTTAATCTTTGCCCAAACCAGTCCTTGCTAAGGCTTTAATAGCTCAGATCAAGCCTTTTTAAAGGCAGAAGAGATGACACATAGGATATAGTGTATACTGTCATAGGTCTGTGGTGCCATCTTTGCATTTTCATTGTCTCTATCTAATTAGATCAACTGGCAGTTCTGTGACAAGGAAAAGGTTATAAATGACTTGTATGAAATGCTTATTTTGCCTGCTTTCACTGGTACTCTCCAGCACACAACTCAGTTTTGATGTCCTAGCAGTAATTGTCTTCCTAATATCACTCTGCAGTGATTGGGTGAAACCTTTAATCCAAGTCTAAATTTAAGTAATTCTCTAGACAGCTCCTTCTCTCAGCCATGAGTGTGCAGGGACCTGAGCACAGACCACTTTGCTGTTTACACAGTTTTATTTCCAAAATGCTGCTGCGTTCATGTGGTGGCAGGTATCATCCTGAAGGAAATGAGTGTGTGGAAGCTGTGCTCTGGGATATAACCAGTGCTGGTGCTGTGGAGCAGCAGGCATGAGTCTTTTCCAAGACATCCCTGCTACATGTGAACTTTGCTGTGCAGCAGAGCACATGCAATGGCTCAGCCAGGAGGATGGCAGCCAGGTGGAATTTACAAGGCAAAATTCATGGGAAGAACCAAGTGGGCAGCATTTAACTGAGGAAATAAGAGAGCTCATATTCAACAAAGCTCTAAAAAAACACTTGAGAAAAAAAAGAATCTGTCAGACCTAATATAGCTACTTCTTATATTTGCACCCTATGTCCCTTGCTTGCTGGTTTAATGGGACTCCAAAGGATTCTTTGGCTTTTATGTTTTCTTATTTTTTCCTTATTTTTTATTGAAATTAAAATTTACAAAATTGGAGAAAATATTTAAGGGACAATTAAAATGTTTTACAGAACTTTAAGAAGACTGTTAAAAATACAGTGGCTTGTTTATAGTAAAGTAACTTAATTTATATTAATGAATTTTGCTAAGGGGATCCCGCAGAAATAAAGTACTTTTATCCAAGCATGTCCTAAGAGAGGAGTGAGACAGTCATGGCATGCCTATTCCTTTGAAACAACACATGATAAATAACATGGCAAAATATAATGTGTGAAAATTATACACAGTCTCCTTTAGACTGAGTTCTGTTATAAAAGAACCATAAAATCCTTGTAAATATTTTTTTAATGTTCCAAAACTAAATGCAGGATGTTAAGATCAAATAATTAAACATCTCCGTCTTCAACAAGAAAATAATAATTCAGTGATGCCAGAAGAGGTAAGAGACAAAACATCTGAGTTCCATACCTGATTAGAATCTTTTTGTTTCTCTATATTAATTCAATTTTATTTCACCTTGTTCAGGATAGATGACTACAAAAATGCTGATATGACAATCTGTCTTCTTTATAAGAATTTTTTAGGCGTTTAGTTAATATTTCCAAAACTGCTTGAAGGATGAGAATTGCTGAGTGTTGCGGTGCCCTATGGCAGAAGTGGGCCACAGTGAGTGACATGCACTCCAGATCTGAGAATGAAACAGTGACCAAATTATTATCTGGAGAGGGAATGCTATTGGTATGGATTCTCAGAGCTTTGGACCATTTTTTTTGTACTAAAAGGAAGGTAATGATTAAAGCAATAATTTTGTGAGAAATTCAGTATGACAAATGATGGATTCTTTGCTTCTTGAGGCCATAAAATGCAACACAAATAATAGAAGACAAGGCCAAGTATCCTTGTGAATGTATCCCAAACATGTATGTACCTCTGCATAACACTACCTTTCTAACTTTCAAGGCATTTTGGTTTTCAGTTTGATCTAGATTTTTCATAATTATTTTATCTACTTTGATTTCCCCAGGCCCTTTTATTGCTTTCTTCACAGAGGTAGGATTATCCATACGCTCTGCTCCTGCAACCTGGCACGCTTCCTTTGAAGTCCATGAATCTGTGCCAATTTACACCACCGCAGACTTATTTGATATTGTGTTATAGCTACAGATGGGTCCCAGCTGCAAATCTTGGTTTGTATCCAAGCTCACCCCAAACTAGGGAGTGTTTGGATTCATGATTGTGGCTTAGACCCCTCTCTATGAGTGTGTTATAACAGAAAGAGAAAATAACTTTCTGAATAGGGTAGGGGGCCAGCACCTGTCATGGAGGCTCCTCCATTGTGGTTAATCTGCATGAAACTGGAGACCAGTGTTTGTGGAAGCATAGGAGAGCTGTCGAAGAAGTGAAGGGCCATTCAAAAGGAAGAAAATATACAAGCTAAAATTTGTGTCTGATCTAATGCAATTGTAAGATAAATCTTAATCATCATGAATCATTGTCTTACTCAATGAGGTTATACACTGCCTATCACTGTCCAGTACAAGAGGCGAGGAAAGAAAATCCCTATTAAAGTCCAGCAGAGCAATGAAAAATGCATAAAAGCTCAGAGAAATTAGCATATATTTCATTCTATCAAATGAATAGCTAAATCCCATATTGTGTTAGTTTTTCTCCTCCTGCTAAAGCAGAAATGAGAATTCTTTTTCTATTTCATTTAGCAGATCTACATCTAATTTAAATAAATTCATAATATTTAATTAATGCTTGTTGAAGCTTTGTTCTACTTCAGTTTTGACCTTGGAAGATGATTAAAAGTATGTGGGATGTCATTGCTAGTAAAACAGGGAATTCCTGGAAAGCAGCTTTGATTCAAGTGATGAAAAAGATAAAATGGACTTGCTAAAAATGCAGAAACAATTTTGAGGGGTTTCAAATATAATTTTTCTTTTGACGGTTTAAGCCCCTCCCTCCCCCATCTTCATTAATATTGTGTGTGACCACTATTGTCAGAAATCAGATTAAATAAACATCAAAGATCAAATACAAATTTCAGATCAGACCTTCAGAAGGGTTGTCCCGTTGACATGAGTTCTCTACAGACCAGGAAGAGAAGCAGGGTAGACTTTGCCACATTATCTTCCCAACAGCTTTCTGTCCTGGTGAAAGATGACCAGAAAGAGGGCTTGAGTATTTCATGTCCACTCAAGTTGCTGCTGCTCTGCCAAAGGTATTAGTTCCAGTTGTGAAGGAACACCAGTTTTGTAGCACAGAGGATGTGGAATCAGAGCTCAGACTCCTAAATCAGTCACTGCTATCTAATGCACGCTAGTACTGTATCTTCACTTTTTTTTTCACACTAAGTCTTCACTCCCAGGATTCACAGTCTGTTAACCACTCATTTGAGCAGACAGCAGAGATACAGATTCAGTGAAGAAGGAGGCTTAGGTGAGCTTCAAGTGGCACATTTACTGTATGGCCTGTGACAGAGCATTGACTATGCAGTCCTGCCTTCCTCTCATTCACATGAGAGCTGCATTTACCCCTGGAAGAAGGAAATGTCACCACTGCGTATCTGGATGGTGTCTGAAGCAATAACTTTTATACACTGCACTCTATAAACACAGATGCACTTATAATACATTTGTATCTTCTGTACCTTTGCAACAGCACATTGAAGCTAGTGAATAATTTGCCATCTATGACATTTCTTACATCACTGTAATTAAAACTAAATTTTTGTTAATAAATAAAAAATTATACTATTGTGAGATGTTATTTTTCTGGCTTCAGAGCCCTCCAATGCTTTTGCTTCCTTGATATTGTTCTATTGTAAAGAATAAGCATTATGCACTAGCACTGTTTGCACGAGCAAGTAGAACAAACGGAATCTTGTCAGTTCAAAGCACACTGAGGAAATTTGGCTTGAATGCCAAAATTTGAAATGCTTACAGATTTGTAGGCAAAATAACTTGATATATACTTCATGGCTGATAAAAAGATTACAGTCAATATTTTCATAAATTTATCTTCCTAAACTGTAAGATACGCCACTGCCTTAGTTATATTGACCTTTTCTAAAAATAAATGTTATTTCCTTAAGTTATTGCTATGCCATTCCTGTCTCTTAATTAATGCATTTTTAGTCAAGCATCACTCCCTCAACAGAAAGAAAGCAGTTTAAATATTTTACAGAATATTCCATTTTGAATGGAAGTTAGGCATACTAGGAGGAGGGTATTGGATAAGATGGTAATATTCTTTTTCTTCAGTAATCATTCAAACCCCAAAGCCATTTTTTCTGCATTTTTTATGTCACATGGGCCTTCTTTCCCAGAGAGCATGGTATTCATGCCTCAGGTGAAGCCTAAGTTGAACTCTTCTTCCACCAACAGAATGAATGGCTTGTATTACCCACTACCTAGGATTTAGCACCAAAGGCAATCCCCCTACCTTTGTCTATATAAAACAGCCTTAAGTTTGCAGATTGCATTAGGGGAATATATACATGAAAGAATATTTTGCTACAAGATCAAAGACCCTGTTCCTGAGGGTCCAGATCTGAAACCTGAGATTTAATTGTCCCATTATTTATGCATTATTTACACAGCATCGCCCATGAATGCAATTCCCAAAATACATTGAGCTAGTGGCTGGGTATACCTGACATGACTAAGTGTTTGAGCATGGCACTAAATCAATCTGCTGTGTCCCAAATATCTCTGAGGAGCACGTGCAGATCAGTTCTGTGGTGTATCAGACGTGCTGGTGGCTGTACACCATAGGCACAAGGAGTCCAGTGCAGTCCCACTGCACATACAGTGCAGAAGTGATCTGGTTTGCTGGTTTGCTCAGAAGCTCACACAAGGCTGCCAGACCCTCAAAAATGATTTAGAAAACATGAGGTAATACCTGTAAGGTTGTAGGCAATTGATAAACTTTTAATTTACTGCCAAAACAGGCACAGTAGGATAGTTTGAGTACAGGAAAAAGATTTAACCAGATATTAGCCTAATAAATTGTGTTACCCAGACAAATTTTAAATTACTCATTTAAGGACTTTTTGCACATTTTAAATTCATTTTTATATCTCCTTGCCTTGCTTCTTCCTCTAAGTGCTCAAATACATTGTCTTTTGTGTCTGTGGGATACTTAGTGGTAACATACGGAGCTGTATTTACTTGAGGATAGATTCTCCAGTCTCACTGATCTTTGATTCCTGACATATCTGTAGGTCCAGTCTCAAATGTTGTGCATGGCAAGAAGTCAGACGTTCTCATCACAGGAGAGCTCCTACTCACCTGTGCCAAGTTGCATAGCTGTCAATGTGCTGAAAGATGCAAGTCTGGTCCTGAAAACACCGTTCACATGAGAAAAATGTATTCACAAGGGGCCTGACATGGCAGGGACCCAAGCAACTCTGGCATCTATCCAAAAAAGCACTTAATGCATACGCTTAGAGCTACAATTCGGCTGCAAGTATGTGAGCAGTAGCACTGCCTTTGATTGACACTGAATCAACGAGATGTGAGAGGTGATTAACAAATTTATCAAGCGAGGGCAATATTTGGCCCAGGACTGGACTTCTGTTGTTCAGTTCCTGAATGAGGAAATAGAAACTGTTTGTAGGGGCTGCACAGAACTTCCTTGACACGGAGATTTTTCAGGCAGACACAGTGACATTAGACACAAAAGTAGCAGAGCTTTCCTAATGTCTGAACAAACTAGAAATGTGAATAGATATGTTAACACTAATAAATTAATCTAGGACCTCTGTTCACTGGCTACTATAGAAGAAGTCTTAATGAAGAAAACTGAATACATTCTGTTTACTTGCACAATACCATTCCCCTGTGTGGATAAATTTAGCAGAATCTGGCCTTTTCTTAAACAACACCCACTTTTTAATATGCACTGTTGTATTACCGATGGGTCAAAAAAACAAGACAGAAGACTTTTTTAAGATTATAAAAAACCACAACCTCCCAAGTCTATTCAGATTCATAACCAAGAAATGTCTCTACTAATTTAAGGTTGAAAGATGCTGAAATTGATAGAAAATGGGCCCATTTATTCAGAAGCTACATTTTCTGATGTGGTGGACATGATTATTGCATGATTTTGCTCACAGTTCTGGAAGCACAAAAGTGTGAGGGTAATAATAATCAGGAAGGGGAGCATCAAAAGGGGAATTTATTTTGGAGAGGAGGAATGGAACAAAGTTTTTCGGGACACATTAACCCACAAGAATGGTTTTCAAAGACAAGAAGAGAAGTTAGGAATCTGAGGACTTGTATCAACCTCTTCCAATTTGGAGGGTTTCTGAGGCTTCCTGTCAATGGCAGATACCACTTTCTGTTCTTGCCTGCAAATTGGTGTTCAGATGTCACTAAAACCCAGCAAAATATGGTTTTCAGATGTGTTTTTGTAAACCTTTTCTTAAATTGGGATTTAGCAATTTTATTTTAGGTTCCTAATTTGTGGGGGAGGGCATATGATGATGACACACACACAGACTTTTCAGGACGGAAACACACTTAAAAACACTTCTTCTGTTCCAAGCAGAAATGTATAATCCCCAAACTTCCAGAATCCATGGACTTTCAATAGTTTATACTAGCATCAGCCTTTTTTTTTTTTTTTTTTTACCCAGTTTGGTGTTTTTAGCTTTTAAACAGATTATATTGAGCATGCACTTGAGGTTTCAAAGGAAATTTTTAGTCTATTGGGTAATCAGTTCCTTAGGTTTAAATCCAAGCCACAAAATATGTATTTGTGTCAAATTTTGCCTTGCTACATGAAGTTGTTGAAAAATCTGCTTGAAATGCAGTTGGTCAGGTTTGTAGCTAAATTATATACATTAAACCTCATCTCTTCATGAATAGTTTGGGTTCAGCATTTTCATTGTCTTGAGCATCAGCTTTAACTTTATAGACAGCTATTTGCAAGAGAAAGTACATTTAATTCCACAACAGTTGACATCAAGAGCGTATTGTTGATACAGGCTTCAATGATAACCTTGTGTTTTAAATTGTTTCTCTCCTAGCTTAACAGCACAGTTTATTGTTAACCAGTTTCCTTTTTATCCCTTCTAGCTGCAGATTTATTAGCAGAAACATATTGTACAAATGATGATTTATAGTAGAATCATGTTGCCTGAGAAAATGTATTGATTTAGAATGAAATTGCAGTCTTTACTACAAAGGCAGAATGAAAGAGATGAGAGTGATCTGCCTTGATTTAAACTAAATTTCTGTGACTGCCCTATACCTGTGTTTTCTTTCTTTTGTAATATTTTACACGAAAGAAAAGGTTCCATTAGGCATTTTTTTTGTATTCAGTTCTTGCGATCTACATTCCTCAACATGCCACAATTACTATGATTGTCCTTGTTCAATTCTTTCATCAGTTCAAAGCAGTACAGCATTTACCTTGGTAGCATTTGAAATGAACCGATCAATAGCTAGATGTTTGCTATTAAGAATGATGAAGAAAGGTTGAGTGGGAGGCAAACAAGGTTATCTACTTTTAATATATTACCTAATTATTTTCTGTGTTAGAAGGAAGGCATGCCTTCATTTAATTGATTTTAATACACACACATGCAATTAATGCAGATGGCCAAAAGTGGACACTACAAATCCTGTTCATTTTTTACTGCTTCCATTTCTTTTTTAAGTTTCACGTCTTTTCTGAGGAAAATACATTGCTCTGTTGTTTAAACTATTGTTGAAACCAGAATTTTAAGACAGCCAGGCAGCTTCAGTATATAAAAAGGAGGGGGAAAGTGTGCGTTTATTGCTTAAGCCAAGGCATGGGGAAGTTATCCTGTTGTTGAAAGAGTTAGCTTGCTTTTGCTACAGCATTTTTTAGACATCTGTGAATCTTTTAAGTTCTATTGCAGTTTCTGGATAGAATTCCTTTTACTTGATACTTCTATTGCAATACAAATTCGAACAGTGGTTTTGTTCTGCTTTCTGAGATTGCAAAAAGCCTGATTTTTGTTTCAGAAATATTTTGGGCTAACTTATTCTCCTTATTATTTCATGAAAGGATCCCTCTGCTACTATTTGTTCCTTTTTTTTCACTAATCAACTCCTTTGGTACAATACCAGCACCATGTATGCCTAAGTTTGCAATACCATCAAAAGTAGAGCACTATCACTAGCCATGGCCCTGGATGTTGTCAGACCTCTTTATGACAGACCATCTCCTGAGCTCCATCCAACTTGTTATCCATCCACAAAACCACATCCTTTGACTGCCTCCAGCTTGCCCAGAAACCACGCTCTCTGCCCTCAGGCTTTCTTCTGTTTCTGAACCTCCACAGCTTCCAGAGGCTCCTCCAGCTCCTTAGATGCCAAAACGAAGTCTGAGCATCTCTGAAATGACAGGCTGCATGAAACAGCAAAAACATCCTGAAACAGCATCTGGGGCGCAAATTAGCAGATGGGTGCCCTCAAATTGCAAAGTGATGAGGAAACATTCAGTATGCACATGATGGAAGCTGCAAATGAGGGAGGAAATTTGGTGCTAATAACACCCCATCCTGATCCAGTTTTCATTGGTTTGTGTTATCTTTAATAGAAGCCGAATCAAGACCAAAGAGGAAGAAAATAACAGTATACAATGTTGGAGAGTGACCCAAGAGCAACATTCAAAACAAGACAGGGAGTTAATTTTCTTCTTGCTATTGATATGAGCCTAATGTGGGTTATTTTATATGAAATCAAAACAAACCTGTACCTCGAATCCTGTGCTGTACCCTCTGTCAATATTTGTGATCACAATGAGAAATATGTTCTACTTTTATTTCTGAAGTTGAATGTTGTTCTAGCTTCAAGTGAAGCTGTAAAGCTCTTCTTAGTTTTCTTAAAACACTTTTGCTTCTGTCTCCTCTAAATAATATTTTGGCCACCAAAATACAGTTATCAGCATTGCATTTTCTGTGTTTGCCATATCTGTGCTGACATATCACAAATTCTGGCACGTCAACTCTTACCTCATTTGATTCAGAAGTAGTTAAAAAATCCCTTTGGACAGAGACAGAAATATTTCTCTGTGCCTAATACATTGCTAAGAGGTACACTGCTATTCTGGTCAGTTACCACATTCTCATTGTTCGATATCAAAGTCTCTCTTCACACAAAGAACACACAAAGATCATCCTGCCAAGATGCAATGATTCTGTAGTAAGTTTGCTCAATGTTCATATCACAACAAGATCTGACGAGAGTGTTTTGATAAGACTGGAGCTCTAATTGATTCTACAGCAATTATAGTCATAAGGGTGGGAAAGAAGGGCATATTTCAAATGTCCACTTTTCTTTGAATTAGATGTCTGAAAAATAAATCTCACTAAATAAAATAATATGAATGACATTTCAGCACATTTATCTGCAGAATGACATAAACCGTAACTGTGATTTTGGCTGTAATGTGTAAAGATAATGTTCCAAGATTTGGTATGTGACTCAAGACTGATAGGAAAGAGGGGTGCTAATGTCTTTATAAACAACTCAATGGGAGAACGTCTTTAGGAGAAATGGGTGTGAACGTTTTTGAAATGGATATTAATGTCTCTACCAACCTCAAGCTGCACAAGTTTGTTACAGAACTCAGAGAGTTTGACTCCTGAACTTTAGGGTAATAGACAAATGGGTCTGCACAAAGTCTACTGCAGAACCCAGAATAGCCTGAACTTCTGAACTTTGGGGTAAAAAGACATGTTCAAGGGAGGAATATGTGGTAGGCAGTTCAGGAAAGCTGTGCCATCCTAGTACCTCAGCCAATGGGGAAAGGAAGAGGGCAACATGTGGCTGGGAGTTTAGGATAAAAGAATGCTGCATCCTCTGAAAGCTTGAGAGAGAAACACCACAGGTGTATGCCCCAATGGGCTCTCTCTCCCTTTATTCAAACAATATTGCAGGACTCCTCTGTCTCCTTTATGGACACTAGCTTTTCCTACTATGATTTTCTGCACAAGATCATCTGAAGTATTTCATGGCCTCAAGTATTTATAAGTAGATGTATCCATTTCTTGCTGTCAAATTCTTGCACTTCAAATTTCTCCTGACACCTTGAACAGTAAAATGCCAGTTCTAATTATTATCTGTAATTTTGGTATTCTTCACCATCTACAGAAAATCCTTATGTTAGTATGGAACAACAGTATTTTATCAATAATAGATAATAAATGAAAGAACAACTCATTTTAGACTCAGAGGTATGTGCTTCAGATTTGCTTCTGCTGAATACAAGAGGATTAATCATATGCGTTATTGATTTAATTACACATAATGAGTAAGGTACATATCATATATATATATAATATATTATATATGTATATAATCTTAGCTCTCCTTAAAGGATTTCTGTTGGGGCCCTCCCCCTGCCATGGAGCCCTGGGAGAGGGGCCCTGGGGGGGAGACACGGGGTTTCCCTGCCCCTGCTCAGCCTCGTTCCCATTGGTTGGTTTGTGTTCCCTGCGCGGGCAGAAGGACCCTCGGGTCCCGTGACTGGAACAGTTCCTCGGCAGAGCCCCGGCCATGCGGCTGGAGAAATAAACATCTCTCTGAAACATCTATCAAGAATCCGTCCATATATATTTATTTTCCACAGGCCTTGTTGATTGATATGCGTGTTGCAGCATCCGCACTGTAACAGATCACAGAATTATAGAATGTTCAGGGTTGGAAGTAACCTTGAAGACCATCTAAACTCAACCTGCCCTGCCATGGGCGGGGACACCTCCCTCTAGACCAGGCTGCTCAAGGCCTTATTCAACCTGACTTTGAACAATTCTGGAGTTGGGCCATCCACAACCTCCCTGGGCAACCTGTTTCAATATCTCACAACCCTCACAGTAAAGAATTTCTTCCACATATCTAACCTAAATTTCCTCTCTTTCAGTTTGCACCTTGTCCTATCACTACAGCTCCTGATGAGCACTTCAATGCCTAGAACTAATGAGCTTAAAGTTAGGTGAGGACTTAAGCACTCTCTTAAATCTAACACTAAACTTCGTAATTCTTAGAGAATTGGATTCTAATGCCAATATACAACAGATAAAGACACAAGGCTCACCATGAAAGCAAAGCAATTCAGCACTAGTAGATAACATCAGAAACCACCACACAGCCTGAATGAGGAACTGGCTGCCAACTGTTTGCCTGGAAATGTTTCCCAGTTAAATAGGATGAAGGCAGAAGTAAAAGGCATACATGTATAAGCACGAAGTAACAGCATTTGTTGTGGACAACAGGAACACCAATGCAGGGTATTCAAAGAGAAACTTTTGCTGTAGATGGCCCCTTAACACAAAAGGCCATCAGAATCATGTTGTCAAGATGACTGTGTTGTTGCTTTTGAAGACTGCGCTGTTTACTATATTTAATAGTTCCTTGCTATGGTACATTGCTTATATTGACAGATGAATAACAGATGGGGATCTTTTCCTATGTGTCTCCCCTTTTGAGCTGAAGCAAGTCATGGAAGGATAATTACAAAGCAAATTAGAAAGTTGATTGAGCAGCTTAGGCATTTGCTGGGATTAGTGAGTGAATTCAATGAGTCACAAGGTGCTCATTAAACAAAGACAAAAAAGAGCTATCACCACAACATTTTTTATTTTATACACAAGCTTCAGAAATGGTAAATGTGTTCCCCAAGCTTTTTTTTAGATGCTTTTGAAGAATCGCTAAAGGCTGAGAAGAAACACTGGTTTGTTATTAGCATTTTTATTCCACAAAGCATTACCCAAGCAGCACAAAAATATAGTCCTGAAGCCCATAGCATCTTTTGGGACTTTATTCTTCTTTGAAAAACTGACTATAACAGCATCTGAAATGGTAAGCATTATCCTAATTCCATGACTTTACTCAGAGACAAAATGCTTTCTATATCAAAACTCAAAGATATACAAGGGCAAAGATTAGCAAATTGTATATGGACATGTAGGGACTAACACTCCTCATGTAGCTCATCAAATCATAGAACACTTGTGGTTTACAGCGCATATAACACTAATCCTTTGGAAAATACTAGTTGAAATATTGCTAAGCACTGAAATTCAGAAAATGAGTGTAGAATTGCTGGTATATTCAGCAGTAAGGCCGTTGCATTGTATAGCAGCACCTCAGAAGACTAAAATACTTCTGTCAACAGGGAGAACAGACTGTCCAACTGTGATGATCTATCAATTTGCTGTCAAACTCTTCTCTCAGTCTGACAGTGGTTAAAACCAAAGTGCTGGCATCCCATAAAACTATGCAGAAGATTAAGGTTATTTAGGATCTCTCTGCCTTGGTCTTGATGGTCACATAATTATTCCTTATAAGACCATTGGAGATAGTTTCCACTGACAAAAGTACCTAGAAACATTCAGTATATGAAAGCAGCTACTAAGAATAAAACTTTTTTATGTAGTCTTTTTATTTTTGTTAATGGAAAATGTTACATAACAGGTGTCCACTTTGAGTTAATAAATAACTGACATTTTCACCTTTGAAGATCTTCCTCTAGACCCACAAAGAGAATTTTACTTTTAAGGCATAATATCCTCCATTTTTAAAAACTAAAATAGCGTGACTCAAAGTCATGTTATGTTGGTTGCACGTCCTAAATATCCCTTCTTCAGAATGTAGCAACACTCCACCACTGAGAGCATCTGTAGGCAAAGGTAAAACAGCCAAATAATGAGAGCATTTCCTAGACAGCAGCCAGGAAGCCCAGGATATATATGAATACTTGCAAACATTCTGTGCAGCTAGATATGCTAGCCAAATTTTTCACTTGAAAGCAGATTTCAAATTCAGCTCCTAAATTTGGACATTAGATAAGGAGTAGCTTCTGGAAATAATAATATGAGATCACAGTGTTTTTATTAAATGGTGAAACTTTTCTGATAATGATGAAAGCAAAATGTAATGAAATCCACTTCTCCACCTTGCTGCAGTTAAAGTCACTGATCTGCTTCTTAGATATCAAAAAGATATTTGACCAGGTCAGATAGACCTTCCTTTCCTATACATTGTAAAAGCCTGGATTTGACCCTTTTTTCTTTTCTTTTTCCCCACTGAGGGTATGTGGTTTGGTCAATGATGGGTTATCACAATAATTTTTTCTTTAGTGGATCATTGGACAAGAAAATCCATCATATCTTGTTCTTTTATTTAATGCATTTTTAAGGGAGTTCAACTAATAGGAAAATGCTCAAATTTGAAGTATCATTGATGCTAACAGAAATAAATCAGTCATGTAAACAAGCACTTTTATTTTTAACCTCTAGTTTGTACCTCCTAATTTTGCTTTTATGCTCAGGGAATTTCAATGCAATCTCCATACACTAAAGCTATGTATAAATTCCAGTGCTATTCAAACTAATTAAAACCATTCTTTCTCATTAGGTGGATTCCTCTGAAGTTAAGAAAGATTCAGCAAAAAAGAGATTATATAATTTTAAGACATTAAATTTTAAATGTAGAATTGAAAACTACAACTTTCTATTAATGTCCTGCCAGAGAGTTTTTAAAAATGTAATACAGTCTCATGTGTATAAAGAAGACTAAAGAATAAAGTTTTGTAGAATAAAATAAAATTCTGAGAGATAAATTTGAGTTATTACTTATTTTTTCTGCTTGGGGTTTTTGGTATTTTTTTTTTAATAAGACCAAGGTCAATATACTCAAGGAGATAACCTTGGAATTTGATGGAAGAATGGTTCATACCATTCCTGCCCTTCTCTCTTCCCTTGTCCACTCCAGACAAGAACTGTAAAGGCACAACTGGTGTGCATGCTGAAAATCTTCATTTTTATAAGGTAAAAACTGATGGAATAATTATATTTTAGCCTTGGAAAACTTCTCCTTTAGGCTTTTGCTCTATCCATTTCTCCCATCAAAAAAATAGCTGCTGGTTGAGACAGGTGCTATTTTTAACTGGCAGCCAAAATATTCCTTTTTTGACTTTCCATTTTGAATGCTCTTTTTCCCCCATCTCACTGAATGGGTATTTGGGATTTTAGAATTCATTAGATGAATCCAAAGACATAGGTTAGATGTATTTCTGTGGAAATGCCTACAGCAGGTCACAAGAATCATTTTGCTTTTCTTGTGTTCAATCTTGCCAGCCTGCCTTAATTTAGGATGAAACAAACCACTGCACTTAATAGACTCTGGCATGCAAAATTTGGGTAGATACAGAGTCAAACATGAGCTACTTTGCACAATTTAATGCACGCCACCTGACATGCAAAGAACAGGAAGTCTTGTTCAAATGAATTTTTGGCCCTGTTTCTATGTGAATAGCTGTGGGAACTGAAAGAAATAAAAGAAATTGTAAAAATATTTAAATATTCTTGTCTGCTACAGTTCATTATGAAAACTATAAGGAAAGAAAGGACAACAGTTTACTTTACATTTCAGACATTTCCTGACACCTAGCAGGAAATTCATCTAACCAAAAGGAACAAGACTTCAGTTTCATTTTTTGTGTTCAGTAACTGCTCAGAGGCGAGGAGCCTGGTGGAGGCCAGCTTCCTGCAGTGGCGACTTTCCAGGCACCCAGCCCTGGAGAACACGAGCCTCTGCGGAGCTCAGCTGGACCAGCTGCCTCACACCAGAGCCTTCAGAGTTATAGCTTTTCACATCATCCCCCTTCAAGAAGGGAAAGGAAAAATAAACTACATTAAAACCCTGTGTCCTCTCTGGTATCTATAACTTAAAGTGAAATGGTGCTCCTTTGGTGGGAGAGTTCTAACACACCATCAGCCATCTGAAAGTCAGACTCTTAGCCTAAACCTGTTATTGTAAGTCAGTCAGTAGAGGAAGATAAACGTCTTCACACTTATCTCCATCCAAAAAAGACGTGCTCTTCAAGTCTCTGCTGCTCCATGCTTTGTGCACCACAGTGCTCCTCTTGGTCTTCTGTGGAGCAGCAGGTAAATCTGTTCTCTCTGGGGCTCATCTGTTGTGGACAGACACTCTTACACCCTCCACTCTGGGCTTGGAAGAAAGGACTACTTTTCTGGTTTCCACGATAACTTCTGAAGGAGCTAGATTGGGTGTGTAAGATAGCAATTTTTAGCCCATGATAAATGGCTTAGCTGCACTGGACTTATAACCATACCATCAGTTTCATTCTTGGTCTCCTTCACTAACATTAGTTGAAATGTATCAAAAGTCTCAGGGGAATGATTCAATGTGGAATGATCACCCTGGGGTATCCTACAGTGTCTAAAATGGCACAAAGAACCTACGTGTAAGCATCTGAATTGCTCCCAAAGTTTTGTACCACTAGGTGTTGTCAGAAGTAATGTTACCTTCTGGTACTTTTCTTTTGCATGTGCATCCAGATTGCACAATCAGAGTGTAAAGCTGTTTAGATCTCCACACTGCTAGAAGTCTCAATCATTCAGGGCATCCTCCCAGCATTTGTTTTATTCCTGGCAAAGCATGTGTTCCAGTCACTCAGAGTCAAGAAGTCTGATAGATGCTTTATCAGCATCTGAATTTTAGGTGCTGTGCATTGAGGAACACCAGCCTTTGCCCAAAACAAAAACTGACTTAGAGCCTCTTCAAGATGTGTCTTTGCCACATGTTGAAAGAGGCTGCCTTCATTAGACCTTTGCTCAGAAGACCCTCTGTGTTCTGTGTGCATAGGCATCCAGGGATGAAGCTCTGTTCCCCAGCACTGTGCACCTGTGGGATGCACACAGGGCTCCGCCACAGCACAGGTGGTGATTACCAGTCCTCACCCTGCCCTGAGCACACGTGGAAAAGCAATTCAGGTCAGCCAAAAACTGAGCTCTGCTCTTTAATTTATACAATTATTTATTTTTACTTATCTTAGGGCATGGAGGGGAGTGTCCCAGAGGGAAACACCGAAGGGGAATCACTAACCTGAGAGGCTGAGAAGGGAGGTTGGGTGGGGGCTGTACTGGTTTTGTGTTTCCAGGTTTTGGTAGCAGGGGAGCTACAGGGTGGCTTTTGTGAGAAGCTGCTGGAAGCTTCCACCATGTCCAGCAGAGCCAATCCCTGATGGCCCTGAAGACGGACATGCTGCTGGCCAAGGCTGGGCCAGTCAGAAATGGTGGTAATGCCTCTGTGATAACATAGTTAAGAAGAAATAAAAACCTCATCCTACAGCTCTCTCAAATTCCCATGTTATTATTACGCTGCTCATCCCTCAGCATGGCCATGAGATCTCTGACTCCTGTCACCCTCCACCTTCAGCCTGGAGCAGCTGCAGTGACTGCTCTCAGGCTGATCGTGATATTTGGAAAGAGAGAGTGAGGTTATACCATAAATAAGATGGTTAAATACAAACTATCATTGAAGGAGCTTGCTGCTTTGGCTTAATTGTATTAATTGCATCTTTAATTGATATGTATGTGTCTCTGACTGCCCCAGCAGGATTAGGAAGGATGAAGAGAAGGCAGACACGAGCACAGAACCAATAATACACTGTTTGATACTAATGGTGCTCTATTTATGATCATGTGAAGCCTAAATTACATTCCATCAAAATAGAGATTTTCTTTTTACTTTGTTATGTCAGAAACCAAGTGCAAGATTTACCTTTAATAGAAAAATAACCTAATTGAGCTCAAGGAGCTGAGCCAAATTCTGTTGGTATTTACCCCCACAGTCCAGCCCTTCTTTCTCCTCCACCCCCTGGGTCCTGTGGCTCCACTAAAGCCTCTGCTGATTTGCAACAAGACGAGAGAGGAGTTTACATCCTACATACTTTTTCAAGCCATGCACAGGAATTGTAATGCAGCAGTGCAGAGGCATTCCAACTAATATACTAATTGGATGCAGATGTGTTCTGCCTCTTGGAAAAATAAGACCAACTGGATGATCAACAAGAGCCAAATGGGTAATTTCTTTTTAAACAAATTGGTTTTATTAACTTTAAAATGCCCATAATCCAACTAGTCTGGCAGACTTTGGATACCATTGAAACCACAAGCAGTATGTGATACCTGTTATTATCTCATACGACTTTTGGCTGCGATCTTGCCATTTTGAATAAAAGGCTAACATGTAAGGCTGAAGTCTCTCTTAAATAAAGAGTAGCATGTGTGAGTGCTGCCCCAGGAGATGGCCAGGAAATGAACTGTTTCAGGCTAAATTCTTTCCTTGCTCCTTACTTTCTTCAGTAGGAGTGCATTTGTACACTGCCCAGAGAAAGCCCAGCTCTCACCCACCCTCTAAACAAAGAAGGGTTCTGTCAGTGGAAGGAAACCATGCCAGTCTTGCTCTTAGTGGAGAGGAGGGGTTTTAGTGATAGCTTTCAATGATACTCACAATCCTATCTGCCACCAATGCAGAGGGAGTAGCAGGACTGCCATATTAAAAGTTAACATGGGCCCTTTCATCTAAGTGACGCTTCTGTCAGAAAACAAATTCTTATTTAGCTCACACCTTTGATACTGATGGGAGGAGTGTGATGTCAATGCAAGTGGAGATGCTGCAAAGTTAAAAGGATCCCACTCAGTGTGAACCCTGTGCTGCTGCTTGACAGCTTTGACTTTCTGAGTGACAGAGCACCAAATGAAGGGCCAAGACACAATTTATTGAATAATTTTCTTCCTTTTTAAATCAGCGTATTTTTATTCCATTCTACCAGTTTTATTTCTGTGGAAAATAATCCATCCTGTAAAATGACTGCTACGACTTTACTAGAAACATGAGCAAAACCAATGGGTATTGTCAACACTCTTTGCAAAGGAAATGTTTGGAAGAGCCAATACTGTCAGTATCTGTAGATCTGGGGCATCCATCTTCTTGAACCCTCTGGCATCACTTGACTTCTGAGTCCTGCCCTTTGGGTGATGACTAACAGTCTGAGAAGGCAGCCAGGGAGTTTAATTTCAGAATTAGGATTACCAGCTACTGAATGGCATCTGGGAGTTACTGTGTAAGGTCTCTATTTTCCTGGTCAGTTCAAAGCAGATCTTTTTTCAAAAGACAGGCATAATTCAGCTAATGAGTACAGTGCCATCGAAGCCCAGCTACAGTATCAATGAAACCTAAGTGTGCACTTCAGCCTTGGAGAGCAATGTAAAATAGTAACAATGGCCTGTGAAAACAATAAAATTATAGGAAAAGAGAAAAGGGAGATAAGTTACCATAGAATACAGAAACCATAGACATCAGCTGAAAGCAGCAGAAAAAAACTTCAAAACTTTGATGTTTCCTATCGCTGATTTGAGTGAATTTTGAAGTGCCTGTCTTACAAGTATAGCCTTGCACCAGAACAGTGGGGTATGAATAACAGATTTGAATAATTACCTTTGAGATGATTGTCAGTTCAGATTATTTGAGATTGCAATCACTTCAGATGTAACTTCTTTTAATTTTAATTTTAGAAATGTGATAAATTAGAACTACAAGAAGAGTAAATAAGAATCTAGTGAGACTCAACTGAAAGATCTTTGCCCTCTTTATTTTTTAACAACAGAACAAGTGGCAGCCAGAGCCAGGTTGGGATGTTCAGGTCACATCAGATTCAGGAGCAGACTCTGTCCTTCCTTTAAGAGGAATTACACATCATAGGCTCCAGCCATGCCATGAATCTGCATGCTCTGTGCCAGGAACCCAGACTTACCCTTCAGGTAAATCCACCTGTGTTAAAAAATGCACTTTTCAAGGATTTTCACTAGAAACTCACCAGTCCCTTAAAGCCACATAATTTATCTAATGACTGATTGCAGTATCCAAATACAAATATCTTGAGGTCATGCTTGAAAATATGACCTACAAACAAAGATAACTCTAATGCAGCTCTGTAAATTTGAGAATGACCATGAAGTAAAGCAAAAATATTCCAGGTAATAAATTTTGAGAAATATATTTAAATCAGTCCTTTTCAAACTTCTCAATTAACAAAAAGAAAATTTGTATGAAATTACCTCATTAGTAATTCACAGATTATGTCAGGTTTCCCAAATAACCTTTTTAGCTGCCTGGTATGCAGATGCTTTTCCTCTGTGGGTCAGAGCAAGGTGCCAGGGCAGTGATCAGGAAAGAGCAGGAATTCTCTGGGTGCTTACACATGGCTAGGAAACTTTTATGGTTTTATTTTTTCAATGGTAGACATACCTTGGAAACAGCTGCAGGCTTCCTATTCTAGGTTTCATTTTCCAAAGCTGTGCAGCAGTTATTTTGGCATCTAACACATCTGGCCTTTAATCATGTTCTCACTGCTCCACAGTGTTTGACAGACTATGAGGTAGAGCTCTCGCATTCACAGGATCACTGACAGGATCAAGCCACAGAAATATTTCATTTGGAAGGGACTTCTGGAGGTCACCTCAATCAGCTTTCTTCTCTAAGCCAGCCTAACTTCAGGATTAAAAATTCAGTTAAACTTTTACCTTTTAGAAAAGGTGATTTTTAAATTTTCTTATTTAGTCTGGCAGTTTTTCACCCCAAGTGGTGGTTTCCTAGTTTTCTGTTCTCAGGTAATTTTGTCTACCTACATCAGCACCATACTAAATATAGTTGTCTGTGTAAAAGACCCTGTCTTTCAAATCACTGTGAGAAACAGCTGTAGTTCACCTACCATGGCTTTGCAAACAGTCACTGATTAATTTTTTTTTGTTTTAAAATGTATAGAATTGTCCACAGTTGCATATATGGCTTTAGCCTAAACAAGTTCTACTCTCACTTGGCATAATAATAATTACATTATAGAGTCCGTTTAAGATTATTATGGCAGATTCAAATTAGACCTAGATACAGCTACAGAATCCATATCAAATGAGATACTGATACACTAAGATCTTCAGGAGAAGCATTTCAAATTTCTAAGGCGGGATTTGTTTTTGTAGCTTTTGTTCACACCCCTGTAATCAAAAGACTGACATGATTAAAATCCAGGCTTGTTGGAGGACTTCGCTTCTCAAATGGTGATATCTTATGAACCTGATTTTCAGTTCTGTTTTTAAAGGTTAATTTTTTCCACTCTTTTTGTTCACTACACCATGCAATTTTTGTTTATCTTTCAGAAGTCTGCTCTGGCAGTATTTCATGAACTTTTATACAATTCTGACACTCTGGGCTCCAGCTAGTCAATGGCTTTGTTTCTGTCCTGGCTATAATTTTCTGTGGCTCAGAGGCATGATCACGAACAATGTGGTGAAATGATTTGCAATCACGTAGGTTTTGTCCCAGATTTGGATCAACTTTCAGAAAAATCTGCTCTGTAAATGATCACAATGAGATATGTTAATAGCCTGTACCTTAATTTCACAGAAAATATCAGGATAGCTTTCTATAATAGGAAGAGTTGTATGGCAAAACAGGCGACTGGTGTGTATAAACACATAAGCCACTGTCCTGCTGGGCTCTGAAAAGCCAGATGGTTTTATTACTCTTGCCACTTGCTGGAGGAGCCATTGATTCTGCCAGTATTTGGGTAAAAGCTCTGCCCTGGGATCTGTCAGAGCTATTGCACATTCATCTGGCAAAAGGTTTAGCGATGCACGAGAGCCGCAGTCTCCCGGACAAGCAGAGAGCAGCGTGATCCGATGCCAAACGCAGGCGCTGGCAGAGCCGCCGTGCCTGGCAGCTGATCTGTGCACACGTTGCAGCTCTGCCCTAACCCCAGGCTCGTGAACCACTGAGTGTCCATCCATCGTCTCTGGAGGCTGCTCATCCTGAAAGCTGCTAAGAGAGCAATCTGAAATGTACATAAAAACACCAAGCCCCTGAATGTAGAGGCAGCTACCAATTTGTTTCGTATGGAGAAGTGTTCACCTATCGTGTTCATGTGTAATGTGCATTACAGTAACCTCAAAATACAGACAAATAAAATATTAGACTACCTTAAGAATTCTTGGGAAAGAAAAATTAAGGTCAGCTCTGAAAAGTTTCTAATATTCATTAATTTATAGGGTCTATGGAATAGAATGTGTTAGTGGGAAGTTAAATTTAGCTGCAAAACAGCGGGGGCTGGTGGAATGAACAGAATGATGAAATCAACACACTTTTATAGATAGATAAAATATCTAAACCCATATCCCTATAAATAATAATGGCATTTAAAACCCTTTACTGTGCTGTAATAAAATGAAACAATAGCAGCTGTCATAAAGCTTTTCATTTTCTGGAACATCAGAAGTTAGAAATTAGAGCAGGAGAAGTTACCCTGAGTGTAATTGCTGGAGGAAGCACAAACAAAATATAATTTGGACAGTGATCAGCTATCTCTGAGGGGTACTCTCAGCTGTGACACTGTGACTTTGAGCTTTCTGAGCTTTCTTAAAAACTTCAAAAGCATCTGTACAGCACCCAGTCTGACGGACCTTGCCTCTAACACATCTTTGAGTATATGGGTCAAAGAGAAAGAGTCATGGATTCAGTACGCTGGTCACCATGTGATCTTTTTTTAACCTAGCCTCTGCCATTTGACTGGTGACTGAATATGAGTAGTTTTTATCAACAGGTAATTTAATTATTTGTGTCATAAGGTCATCTTTTCAAAATCTCTAGAGATATAGATCTAGCTGCCTTATGACAAATACTAAGCCACATCTCCCTGTCACTGTATGAAAGCACTTTACTAAAAAAACAGACCCTGACGTAATGCAACAAGTGAAACTAAATTAAAATAAATGGCCTAGAATCACTGTGGTTTTGCTTGAAAATGGGAAATGGAAATATAGTCAGCTAGTACTCTTTTTTCTAAGTATTTCTCAGGCCTTGAGAAAGAATTAGCAAGGCATCCTGTGTGGAGCTAAATGATCTCCACTCTCTTTTCAATTTTCAGCTTCATGAAAAAAAAGAAGAGTGAGAAAAAAGAGCAGTTAAAGCATGGATTTTCATATTGTACAATTATGCCTTATTAAAGGACAGGTTATGTTGAAACTGTCACTTTGGTTTCTTTTGGTACAGTCATATACAGCATTGAGACTGACAAAACCCAAGGCAGCCACTGTCTCCTCAGAGTAGCTACTTTTTGCTTTACTGCTACTTTTCTTTGAAGAAGTGAGAAAAGTGCATGCCAATGGCTGGCATTTTTCACACATGTAAACTTTCCTCCTTTATATTCTTTTCAGAGGATGATGCACTTGGCTGCTCCTGGAAAATTCATGAATCATGGTTTCCAAGGTCTTTGTCATGGTTCCTATTGTAACAAAAGCTAGATGGACAATTGGCAATAATTTATGCAAAGGATTTAGCCACTTTTTCTATTTTAGAAGTTAACTTCTAGACAACTGTGAGAATTATGAATTTGCTCCCTCTCCACTGCTGCTTAACTCTTGAGGTGAGTAAACAGTAGTCCGAAGGTGATTTAATATTCCTTGTTGTAGGAATATTAAACCTTGGTGTTTCCTTGCTGTAGGCTTTGTCCCCCTACTGCTCCACTTAAGTGGCTGTTTCCAGCCTGAATGTGCACCACTGCATGTGTGAGAGCATGCTGTCCCAGCTGGTCACTTCACAAGGCACATGAACAAATAAACTTAATGATTTTGTGGGTGTTAGTTCAAACTTCAGAGATTACAAAAATTCCTGCATGGCCCTTCGCTGTTCCAGGGAAGGAGTGAGTAAGCACAATGGAAAAAGAAAACTGCTAGAAATAAAGAGAGCATGTTGAAAAATTTAAGTATTCCCTTTTCTTCCTCTGCTCAAGGAATATCCTTATATTAGGCATATGCATATCCAGGCTTAAAAATAGCTGGACTCTTTCTTGACTGAGAGGGAGAAAGGTATAAACCATATGTATTGGCTGTCCAATATACTTACAGCTCCATGTGAATACACTTGTGTGGTCCTGGCTGTGACTGATGTCATCCTGTGTCTGTACAGATGCTTGCCAGGTACACTGGAAATAAATCCATTCCCTGCTGTACTAATAGCACTATCCTTCCTTCAAGGAGCCCTAGCCAGCTTTGAGGAGCTTGGAAGGGGTTATTAAGGGAAGTCTATTGATGATTTCAATGAATAAGTGATGTGCACACTGCAAAGCTATTTATTTATGAATAATGTACATAATGTCCTTTTCACCCTTATAATAAGAACAGTATTTGAAAGCTTTTGCTTTTCTTCTGAGACTTCTTTCCAGCTACTTCACTACCCAAAAGCTTCCTCCCCTGATTTTCTCTTAGGAACATGGTCCAAGTGTTTTCTAGCTGGCTTTTTGGGTTATTCCACCTACATTGTCTCTGTATGCTGTCATACCTCTACCAGCATTGTTCTGCCCTGTGCTTTTGGAGACAATCTATGGAAAGTTAATCTATTCACAGAGCAGTGGGTGGTTTGGCCAGTCTCCTCCATGCTCTATGGCCACATTTACAGTATGGACATCTGTATTTCATCCCTTTTACTTCCAAAAGTATGCTTAATTACACATTTTTCTTCCCTGAATGAAATTTTTTTCCCTTCAATTTCAAGATTTCACCCAGTTTGTGCCATAACAAGAAGGAACAGGAAATAATAAATGCTGAAATACTTCCCTAAGCATGAATTTTCTCTCTGGAAGGACAAAGGGGACAGTTTTCATGGGGATACCACTAACATGTATAAGCTGTACCAACATTGGCATAGTGGTGCTGTAAAACTATATCAAACTGCTAAATAGAAACACATTTGGGATTGTTAGACAAGATGAAAAAGAAAGTAAGATAGCAGTGACTGAGAGAAGATAATTAAATACAGAGCATTTTGCAGTTCCAGAGAACTCAAGAGGACTGTCTACCTGTGGGTGGAGAGCTTCAGGTTTGGTTCAATCAGTTGATTTGTCTGTCTTTAGTGTATGATGTGATGTTGCTGCTGATAGAACTGCTTCCCAAATGCTAGTTCTTCTACCACCTGTTTCGGATTAAATAAGAGGGGTGTTCAGTTTTTTTTAGTAGTGCAGCTAGAAAGTAGTGAAAGTTTTGCGTATAAGCTGAGCTGCAATCCTACAGTCGAATACCTATGTTTCAGAATATTTTTTCAGACTAAAATTTTCTTACACAAAGGTTCTGTTGTGGTTTTTTACTTATTTCAGAAGATAGCTATTTTGCCAGAATTAATCTATCTATCTATCTATCTATCTAATGGCCTTTCCATCCCGGAGAAAATGATAGTGTCAAATTATTCACTAAAACTGGTGTTTGGTTCTAGCTATGGATAAAAATTGATACTTTTAAAAAAGTTTTCCTATTCCTCACATTAAAAGGATGCACACAGCTACTGCCCATATATAATATTTATCAAACATATTGTCTTTTGTTTCCTTCTAAGTTCTTCCTGCATATATTTTTAATAAGTTTTGCCTACGCAACTTTGTGTTCTACACTTGCCACCTCCATCTTCTCATAAAGTTTCCAATACGTATGAATATTTTGAACTCCACCCAGTAAAGCAGACCAAACAATTACAGAGTAACAAAAAAAACCCCTGGAAATGAACCAAAATATACCTCCTCTGAACCTGAAGAGCCTGAGGCAAGCAGAGTGAAAAGAGGTTTAATTTGGTCTCTCATCATATAGACCATTCCTCTGTGAGAAATGAGATGAGACCAGAAATGGGCACAAATATATAAAATCCTGAAATTCTGGAAAAGAATTTTATTCCTGCCACTGTCTGGAAGCCCTCTCTGATAGTGTTTCTCTCCCATCTCTACCCTTTTATTGTGCTGGACTAGTTTTAATCGCTGGTAAAGGAACTCAGTCAGGATTGACAATGGTTTTTCTGTACTTTGCTAATACTTGATGCAGTGTGAAAGATGTATTTTGTCTCACAGGAAATATAATGTTTCTGTTTACAAGTTTTTCTTTTCTTAGGACACACTAAGTGAGGAAAGGTTTGGCAGGTTAGATGATAGGGCGCATTTTGTCTTGGTGCACTTCTGTCTGTGTTAAAATGACGACTTCACGGACAGAGGGATTGAGTGCACCCTCAGCAAATTTGCAGGTGACACCAAGCTGAGTGGTACAGTGACAGACCTGAAGGACAGGATGCCATCCAGAGGGACCTGGACAAGCTTGAGAAGTGGCTCATGGGAATCTCGTGAGGTTTAACAAGATCAAGTGCTGGTGCTGCACCTGGGTCAGGGCAACCCCCGGTATCAATCCAGGCTGGGGGTGAACAGATCCAGAGCCGCCCTGCTGAGAAGGACTTGGGGGTGCTGGTGGGTGAGAGGCTGGACATGACCCAGCCGTGTGCCCTTGCAGCCTGGAGAGCCAAACGTGCCCTGGGCTGCATCAAAGGCAGTGTGAGGAGCAGGTGAGGGAGGGGATTCTGCCCCTCTGCTCTGCTCTGGTGAGACCCCCCTGCAGTGCTGCATCCAGCTCTGGGGTTCTCAGCACAGGAAGGACGTGGACCTGCTGGAGCGAGTCCAGAGAAGGCCACCAAGATGATCAGAGGGATGGAGCACCTCTGCTATGAGGAAGGGCTGAGAGAAATGGGATTGTTCAGCCTAAAAAAGAGAAGACTTAAGGGTGACCTAATTGAGGCCTTCCAACACCCAAAGAGAGCCGACAAGAAAGATGGAGAGGGACTATTGATAGGCCGTGTAGTGACAGGACAAGGGGGAAAGGCTTCAAACTGAAAGAGAGTGGATTTAAATAGATATTAGGAGAAAATTCTGTACTGTGAGACTGGTGAGGCACTGGAACAGGTTGCCCAGAGAAGTTGTGGATGCCCCATCCCTGGAGGTGTTCAAGGCCATGTTGGATGGGGCTCTGAGCAGCCTGGTCTAGTCAAAGATGTTTGGAACTAGATGACCTTTAAGATCCCTTCCAATCCAAAGCATTCTGTGATTCCATGATTCTATGATTCTATGATGACTTTGTGCTGGTGTGGTCAGCCTTAGAATACTGGTACGATGTTTATTAGACTTTTGGCTCATAGTAAAAAAAAAAAATCCAAAACAACACAAAGAGAAAAAATAAGCCCACAACACAAAAAAACCAGACAAAAAATGAATAAATGAAAAAATAAAATCTGCTGGGACAGGGCAGAAAAGAAGAGTGAAGGCATACATGGTAATAAGTAATTTAAGCTTTCGTTAGCTGGGCTTTACCCAGAACATTTCCTTGGATGGCCGGGATAGCTGTAACACCTAGCATTGTAACATTTAGGGATGCAATAAGTCCATATGGCTCATCTAGATTCATTCATTTATCTGTCTAGTTTTGATACCTCGTAATATTTTTATCCTCTAAGTGCTTGCATGTCTATTTTTTTCCCCCAGTATGTGCCTGAATAAAGCATGTACTGTTACTTTTGGTACTAAGAGATTAGCCAGTGCAGAAAAAAGTGAACTCCCTTGGCATATGCTTATTTCATTTGCCTAAGTTTGTGCATTCTATAAATTATTCAGAGAAGTGATATTACTGGATCAACAACAACTCTGGTTCATCAGGTCATTTTAACAATCTTGGACCATTACGTTGGTGGGGTGCCAAAGTACAATGCAGAGAGTGAATTTACAATGCATATTTCAGAATAATCCCTCTATACACAGTGTCAAGGTCCATTTGTGAGATATTCCTATAAAATATAATAGTCAATGCAGCCCCATCCTGAGAGCCAGGGACGAAATCTGGGACCTTTTTTTAAATGCACGGTTTTCCTGTCATCCCTCTTCTTACAGCTCTGAAGATGATTGCAATCAGGAGCTACATGTAGGCAGCCATTTTATATGTTATCTGTTCACTTCCCCCATGCTTTCAAAGTGCTCCAGGATGATTCTTGCTGAAGATTTTCCAATCACCTTTTTCTTCCTTTTACTGGTCTGTGTAGAAAATACCTATAATGGGGTGCAATTGAGAGATTCTGATTGTCCCTCCATTCAGTTGCCTAGGAAACGGACTTGTGGATATCCAGCTTTTCCCTTCATTACTGAAGATGCCATTTACAGTTGATTTCCTCCTATGTCTCCTTTGCTGTGTATACTGGTGAAAAGGAAGGGACACAATAATGCTTGTTCTATTGTTTGGTTTGCTGTTTTAAGGTGTTACTTGTTTGCAGAATATTTGGGTTATAAAGTCTGAATGCATGGTTCATGACGAATAGCCATGCCATGGGCAATATAGATAGCTGAAGATACCACACAATAAATTCCTTTCCTTTTTCTTTCTTTCCTTTTTTTTTTTTTTTTTTTTACCTTCTGCTTATTGGGAAAGAGTCAAATGTAAATCTGGTTAGATTCCCTCAAATTCTCAAATCGAGTTATACTTGAGAAATGTTATCATTGTATTAATTATTTTACAGTTCGAATTGAAAAATAAAGGTATAGCTGAGAGCAGATTTGTTTCCTTCCATCCTTCCACTCACTTTAATGACTTCTTATGTACACTGAAGTGGAGGAAAATATTAATTTTGTGACTGGGACATGGCATACCCTATTGAGAATGGATCTTAATCAGTTTGAGCACTTTAACCCTAAAAAGCACAAATTTGACATCTTTCTCTGAAAAGGTGTAAATGGTAACTCAATCTACTATTTAAGTGCAGCACAAATTTATTCTCAGTAAAAGAAAAGATATTAATCATTAAGAACTCCAGGTATTCATTTGGATGTGTGTTTTTATCCTCTCTGCTTCCTTTTCTTTATTCTTTTCCTTTGTTCTCATTATTTTGGCTCCTTCTATTTCCTTTCTTCCTCTCATCCATCACTTTTATCTGTTTCATCTTCTTCCCTTTATCTTTATCTGTTCCCTCTTAATATTTACTCTTTGTCTGTTGTAACTGTTTTTCTTTTATCGAGTCTTCCTAGTGCCCTCCTCCCCCCCCTTTTCTTTGCCTCCCAGGAAGAATCCCTCTTTTGAGAAATATGCCATATTTAGTTTCAAAGTCATCTCCTCCCCATTTTGGTTTGAAAATTATTTATACCAGTAATAAAGAGTACTGAAGGGCTGGGTAGCAGTAGAGAAGGTTTATAGGCTGGAGAGGAACAGAAAAGCATTAGACATTTCCTTACTCTACCAGTTTCTCATCATGTGCATCCCTCACTTTGCCTCCCCCAGTTTTGGATAGATCATCCCAGGACCACCAAGGTTTGCCTGCCCCCCCAGTAGCCTCCCTCAGTTGCATATCTCATTCCTTGCCTACTTCTCTTTTCTGCCTGCTCTTCCTCCCTGTCACAGCCCTCTCAGTGCACTTTTCTGTGCCTCTTTCTGCCTTGCCTCCATTTTCCTCAGACTATTCCTTACTCTGATAACATCTCTGTCCTTCTGACCCCAGGATGACCGTGAAGTCACCCTGGCTGTTTTGTTTTGTTTTATGATATTTGTCTTGGTGGTGTTTTCCCTTTCCTTTCCTGTCCTCACAGTCTCCTTTTCCCTTATTTCTCATCTCCAAGCAACTTGAACTGCCTCATTGTAGCATAATCAGCTACCCCAAGCTGGACCAAAACAGACAGAGCTGGACAGAAGTTGAACGCTAGGAAAAAAAAACAAATAGCAAAGACAAAGCCTGTCATTTACATCAACAGGGCTGGCCCACAGCCAGTTCAGAGAGAGAAAAGAAAGGAAGAGCAGTGCCTTTTCCCGTGAGTCAGTGCTGGCGGAGGAAAGACGACAGTGACAATGATCTTTGGGGTCTTCCTCTTTATTCTCTGCCCTCGGGTCTGCACTTCCTGCTATAGTTCTCACTTCCACAGAGAAAAGGTACCTCGGGTGTTACTGCATCCTTAGCACTGCCTGAGGAAGCTCAGACAACAGACTTAAGAGAAGGTGAGTGAAATGGTGATCAGAAATTACAGCAAATTTCATTCTGGACACACTAATGGAAGAGGAGAGGACATACTGCCGGGTGTATTTTGTGTTCTTACACTTCATCTGCAAGCAGTGCTTTGCTCTGCAGACATGGAGGTGGTAGAGGGATGGTGGAGAGGGATGAACATTCATTTATTGATGTTAATTATCAGCTAAAACTGACAGGATTATTTTTTATTAAATGTTTTTCTGTTTTCATCAGAAAATGCTAACGGGGAGAGAAAACCCACAGGTTTTCATACGAATATATCCATTTCTAACACTTTTTTATTTGGAATGCTTTTCCACTCTAGATGGGGAGTTTCGTCCAAAACCCTCAAAATGGACATCCTGTCCCAATATAATAATTATTTTGGTAAGAAACTTCAGAGGAAATTCTTTCAACTGTTTTATTCTATTGAGATATCGATTTAAATCTGTATATTAAATAACTCAGATGGATGCCTCTGTCACAACAGACCTGACTCATCATTATTGAGGTAACTGTTCTCTTTTTAATAGTGGGCCTTGATTTTGCCTCAGTCAGGATTTAAGATTTACTTTTTATGTTGATAAGTTTCAGGGGATAGGGAAAACGTCATTATTATACAGATATGTCCTGAAAGGCATAGTTAAGAAACCTGATGCAAATCCGTCCTCTCTTCCTCCTCCACCCACAGCACCCTAAGTCACCTTTGGCTCTGAGTCCCCTGGGCTCCCCAGGACCTCCACAGATCTACTGAGGGGGACAAAGAAAAGAGACACCAAATATGTAACGTGAGCGGCAGCCTTAATACCCAGTTTTAAAGAAAGACTCAGCTGAAATATGCAAGGACCAGGTAGAAGAAAAAAATAAGTCTTTTTAGTAATAACTTTAAATATCTTATTATATTTGTGCTATAATGATAATAATTAGAGAAGCTGTCTGCTCTCCTCAGTGGTACTTTTTGTCTTGAGTTGGGATGAATTAAAGAGCCAAACTGGAAGTGAGGTGTCTGACTTGTAACTAACTGCATCCTTATGCTAGTTGGAGCGGTCATGAAAAAAAAATATACATAATAAACCTCTGCTCTCTTGAATAATCCAGTGGGACTGACACTTGAAGAGATGTCTGTTTTCTTCAACAAAGGCTTAGAAACAAGTTATTATTATCTGAATAGAACTCAACTTGAAAGGGAACATAACAGCATGTAAATATGCTAACAATAAGCAAACCTTCTGGGTTAGAACATATGAGAGACATGCCCAAAACATTTGTGAGTGAGAAAAAAGGAAGAATCCCCTGTCCCTTCCTCCCTTTTCCTCTCCACCAGGGAGATTTCTGGAGGATGACTGGTTTGGTTGCAATGTTTGGTCAGTAGGGCACGAGCTACAGCCTGACCTGCACACAGGAGCATCCATGTGTGGCTCAGTCTGCTCCTGAGTAAGCCTGCGGTAGCCAACAGCACCACAGCTGGAAGAGGCTGGGAAGAAAGGCTCCTTCCACTTCCTCAGAAGCTCATCACATGCATCAGTTCAAGGTTGGTCACAGCCGAGCACCACATTATTTTGCCGAATTAGGCTGTGGGGTTATTATTAACAAAATAGAAATAAATTGAGAACAGAATGGAAAACATCTTGCAGTAGGGAGATTTATGACTTACATGCCTTGTGTGTACCCCGACTGCAGTCGTGACCTAATTTCTTACCACACATAAAAAAAGGTAAGAAGAAAAAACTCTAGTAAAGGAGATAAAGTGAAAGGCTTTTCATAAAACATACTAGGTAACATTGCTGTTCTCTTTGATGAGTGCATTAGGGACTAATTTATCTTCTTTGAACATTCTAGAGATCTGTGTCTGCTTATTGAATAAGCCTACAATATTAATATTTTGTTTTTGTTGTTCTTGCACTTCATAGGTTTTATAAAAAACCTTGGTAGTATTCAATAAACCCAAATATATCCTTCCTTCATAGAATTCGATAAAGCAGGTATTTAAAAAAAGATTTGTACTGTTTCTCTGTCTTTCTGTGAAGAGTGAGAATGTTTTAGGTTTCCTCAAAAATGCCATACGTTGCCCTATAAAGCCTTCAATTGGGAAAGCCTCCATTCAGGAAAACATTTAACCATATGCTTGACTTTAACTTTAGGCATATGCTTAAAATCTAGCATGTGCCGAAATTCTTTCCTGAAAAGGAATGGATTTAAGCACTTGCTTATGCTCTTTCCTGGATCAGAGCCCTATAAGTTATACACCAGATCCTGCTGCCCTCACCTACAGAGTCAAACTCAACTACTTGTATTCCAGTCAGTATTTTTAAAGCAATTTCAATGGTTAGGATGGTACTTCATCACTGAAAAAAAAAAAAAGGAGACTCAAATTTTCTAGGTATTACTGAAACTCTTAGCTCTCAGCAGACTAGCTCTTGCTACATATGAGGGCTCTGCAGAGCTCCAGCATCATTTTGAGTTGCACTGTTAGTGAGTTACACAGCAAAACACAATATTTGGCCTAATTTACCTTTGGATTTTGTGGTCAATAGCAGGTATTTTAGTCATTGATGGCCTGATTTAAGATCCCTAAAATGAATTTCAGTTAGTTGGACAATTTTGTAAAAAATAGATTGACTTCCCTTATTTTAGATAGAAAGAATCATAGAATCATTAAGGTTGGAAAAGACCTCCAAGATCATCTAGTGCAACCTTTGACTGACCACCACCTTGTAAACAAAATCATAGCAGTGCGTGCCACGTTCGGTCATTTCTTGAACAGTTCCAGGGATAGTGGATCCACCAGTTCCCTGGGAAGTGCTTTCCAATGCTTTGACCAGCATTTCAGTGCAGAAATTCTTCCTGATGTCCACCCTGAACCCCCCCCGGCACAGCTTGAGGCCACTTTCTCTTGTCCTTACCGTTGCTGCCTCAGAGATGAGGCCAACACCCACCTTACTACAACCTCCAAAAGCGTGAATTGGTGAGAAGTCTTCCACAAAGGTGGATGCATTTCCCTATTTTCTTGTTTACTTTTTCACTTTAGAAAGTGAGAAAAAATTACAATAGCTAAGGAAAAAAAATCCCAAAAAACCTTTTCTTCCCAGTCCATTCTCATATCCAGTAATAATGAAACAGGTTGTCATAATTAATGCTGAGCGAAATTCTGTTTGAATCAATACATCACTTTTATCCTTGGGTAATTATTAGAGTTTAACAATTTCTTTTCATGTTTGCTAAACTTAGAAGAATACAGTTTAAAGAAGGGGTATCTGCAGGGGAGGGGGTCAGGCAGGCACACAAATTCCTTTATTTATGAATGGTATTTGTTCATGCACTTCCTGTACCAACCAAGCATAAGAATCAAAAACTACTGAGCAAAACTCTTTCCTGGGGAGTCAAACCCCTGCTATTTCCTAGAGGTCTGATACCCCAGCATTGAATTTATCCTTCATGATGAGACCTTCTTGCACTCTATTAACAAAATACTTTGTAATTTGTACGTTTGTCTTCAGACCGTTATGGTTATTTCACAAACCCTCTTTTCCTTGTTTCCTAGAGGATCATTAAAACACAGAGTTCAGCACTAATAATAATGTGGTATGTATTCCAGACATTGAAACACACGTGCCAGAACCACCAGGGGAAATAATTCACATTTTAGTATTCAGTCTCCAGCAGCTTATGGGTCTGTCACTGCAGCCATATCTGCAGACACCACTGCATTCTGCTTAGAGCCCTCTTGGCAGAGAAACTCCAGCTGACAAACTCTGAAGTACAGCTGACACTCTGCATCTGTTGTATACGTGAATGGGGAAATGAGGGTGTTGTGCTCTGCACAGAAGCAGTTATAGGGTGCTGGTGGCAGCTCATCTCAGGGGCCTGCTAACCAGCCCTGAACCTGCCTCCTGGCAGCGAGTCAATGCCACCCCCTTGCACAAATTCACAGCAGCTCTGCAGGGTTTTCACAGGAGCCCCTCAGCTGCAGACAATTGCTGGGAAGCATTGCAGGCCACATGTTTTAATGTGAGTCTCATATAAGAAATATTTGTAAGAATAATGTTGTGTTTTCTCCAGGCACATTTCAGGGCAGTGATGTGGACACTTTGTTCATCTTCTTTAAAAGAAAGTGGTATTACCTTAATGGATGAGGTGAACTGTGTTTTCACCAGATTCATGTGGTCTCTGGCTTGGACTGGTGACCTTCCTGCTCAGGAGCTCCACACTGGGAGCCTCTGTAAAAAGGGAAAAGGGAATTTGCTCTTGACAGCTCCTCTGAACTCTCTCTGAACTAACCCTGAACCCCATCCCGAACTAACTAGGGATTATTTCAACTATCCATATCTGATTTCCTTCAAATTTTCGGTACCTTTGAGTTTTTATATGAATCCAGCTTTAAAAGTAGAGGACTGGATCCATTTCCTCTTTATTTATTATCTAAGCTCTCTAATCTTCTTTGTCTCCTTGCAGTTTGCATACACTGTATATGGCATGACCTGTGTAGGGCACTTGCTATTTTCAGTCCTGACTCAGTACTCCAGTCATTGGCTATTATTAATCTGTCTTTATCTTCTATTAGACATAACAGTATAACATTGGAGAAAGTCAATGAGAGGTCAGTGAGGGACCCTTAAAACAGCAGACCCTTTGAGAAAGCATAGGTTTAAAGTAATCTCTTTTGGGTCTGTCTGAAAATATTGCCTAAGTTTTTAATTTCCTGTAGGAAAAAAAGTATAATAAAAATAACTGATGTGAAAGCAAAATTATTAATTAAACATTCATATTAATTACTCAGGTAAGTAACCTAATTCCCTTGAATCAAAGGAATTAGGTGAATATTTAGTTTTAGTCTGCAGTGCATTTCTACCCACTGCAGCCTGAGTCTGTGGTGGGGGCACAGAACATCTCACACAAGTGACCGAAACTCCCCAAAATGGCCCAGGAAGGTAATTCCACAATTGCTGCTCATTTGCAGTTAAAGACTTTGAGTGAAGGGTAGCAAATAAGATTTCCAGCACAAGTTAACAAAATAAAATATTTCACTCTGTTTTATGAGACAGTAGAGAAATCACCAGAGATCTAGGTATTATCTTATAAAAGATGTATTCAAAGCTAATGCATGCCTATCAGTATAAAATAAAAATGTATTTGTTCACACTTGGCTAAGCTATACACCTGTGTAAATTAAATACTGGCCTCTTCATCATATCTCAGCATGATACAGAGATCTACCAGCATAAAAATCTGCTAAAAGATGCCTACTTCTAAGACTTCATCTTCTTGACAAATGTGCTAAAGCATTTTACTAGAAAGAATCTTAATAAAGACTGAAAGTAAATGCAGAATTGTCAGACAGATGGAGGAATCATGCAGAGGAACAGGCAGCCAGCAATGGATAAGAACCTTTACAGGAGGGTGTAAAGCTAATTTTAATCAACTTTATTCTTCTTGCTTTGTGGGTATTGGGTTTTTTCTTATGCTTTTTCAAAACAGTTTTGTGCTATTAAATGGGCAACTGGCAATTACACCTGCTAGAAATAGCTGGAATGGTTATTGTTGTTGATATTATTCACAAAACAGTAGGGTTTGGAGTCAGCCAGGGACTCCCACTGTGCAAGGGACTACACAGATGCAGAATAAAAGGATAGTTCTGTCTTAAAGCCTCATCCTATTTCACTGTGTTGAGAGTGAATTTGTGTTCATACAATATCCCTCACACCCTGTAATGCTGGGTTGGGAGATCTAAATCTGTCCTGATTTTTCCATAACAAGTAAGGATAAGAGACTGGCAGTTTTGCTGCAACAGTAAGAGCCTTTGGCCCTGGCTGATTTTTCCATAAAAGTAAGGATAAGAGACTGGAAGTTTTGCTGCAACAGTAAGAGCCTTTGGCCCTGCCCTGCTCTTCTGGCTTTTGAAGTAGTCTGAGGGTCATATTTTAGAATCTCCCAATTTATTTCTTGTTAAAACTAGACAGGCATGAATAACCAGTGGGCAGAGTTACGCAGGGCCAACATTGCAAGGCAGTTGTCCCTCTATCCCTGGATTGCACCCAGGCTGGAGGGAAATTCCAACAAACTCAAGTTGCTTCCTCTGACAGGCACAAAAAAATATACTCTCTTCATCTAATAATGGGCAGGTATTTTTTATGGGATTTCACGTGAGAGAAAAGCACATTCAGTGACAATGAGCCCTTCCAGGAGGTCATGTTAATTTTGATAATTTGGGAGAAGGAATGGGAAAAGGAAGAGAAGAAGGAACCCTCAGTAGCGAGTACTTTAGTAGGGTTTCAACTACACAATTTCCAGAAAAACACTTCACTTGACTCAGTGTGACTACATTTTAAAATACTGGCATCACTACTATGCCACAAAATCTATTGTTCATCTGAGATTTCAGTGTGTTGTTGATAACTAAACTGGCTTAGAATAAAAATTAATTCAGTCTTTAAATACTGGACATCTTCAAACTGATCTTTTAAATTTTAAAATTAACGTATTGCTCTTCAGCCCCAGATCTTAACTTCTCTGAGAAGAAATACAAAGGAAAAAAGTGGTTTTAGCTGATAGTAACACAAGTCTTCAAAAAATGTTCAGTCTTCCTAGCTTTGGACAAGAGAACAGAATTAACCAAAATGTGCCATCTTCTGTACAGTTTAGCTTTTGCTTCTTTATAGGAACCCAACAAAATGTGGTAAATCACATCTTTGAAATAATATATTTTTTATCAGCTAAGTATCCTGAGGTGTTATCCTCAGTAACAATGAATTATGAATAACTCATACTTCCTAATATACCCTGGATCTCCATATTCAGCTCCTGCAAGGAAGCTGAGCTCTGCTCTTTCATCATCTGTGCTTCTTTTATTTCCTACCCCCGCAGTGCTGTACTCGGCGGGTCTGACATGGCCCTATCCACACACTCAGCAACCTCTCTGGATTGCCAGGGTACCCTGCCTTCTCCAAAGCCTTTCTCAGGCATCCATAGCTGTGCCTGGGAACTATCAGACAATGCTCAAATGCTAAATAAAGGGACAGAGCTAGGACACAGCTGACAGAGCATGTCCTAACACTTAGAGGAAGGGTGCAGCTGCATTCTCAGATTATACTCTGGAGCTGGGAATGGCTGCCACCCCCCGACAGAGTGGAGTCTTGAAGTAAGTAGGTAGTTTAACATTGCTTGGCTCTCTAATGCCTTATTAGAAATTTTGAAAGAATCCAGCAAGCCTTCCTTATTTTCAGGAGGTGAGTGTGACTGTGTCACTTCAGCTGATGCAGCTGGTGGGCATGTGGGGCCAGCAGTGTGCGGTGGCCTCTCCTGCTGGCCCAACCCACAGTGAGCTGTGCCTCTGGTAGCCCTGCCCCAGAGTGTGTACAGGGACTGTGCTTAGCCTGCTGCTGGGAGACAGATTGGAGATCAAGGAGACATTTTACCCACAGGCTTCTTGCATCTTTTTTTCTACATACTCTCAGGAAGCAGAAGAACCTAAAGTGGCCCCTGAATACTATTGGAAGTGCCAAACCTCCAGCTGTGCTTGCTTTTCATATTGTTGTTTAAAAGTAAATAATTACCATGTGAGAAAACCACAACGGCGTTTGATTTTTATCCCACTCCCCCGCCATGCTCCTGTCCCTCCTCCCTCCCTTTCTTCTCCTGCTCAACCCCCAGACCCACTGCCTCCCCCCAGTCCCCACATGTGGTCTAATTTGTCCTGTGCAGCAAAAGTACAGCTCGGAACACAGCACAAAAAGCTTTCCCCAGCAAACATAACCCCGCAAGGTCACAAAGCTCCTTGTTATCGCGCTTTGCAGGTTTCTGTTTCGCTAGTGCCCAGAGCAGCACCCGCGCGGGCACCGAGGGATCCGCATCCCTCGCCCAGGCAGCTCCGGCAGCCGCCGCCCTTCCCAGGGAGCAGCCAGAGCTCTTCTCCGATCCGCTCCCCAGAGTGAGCTTCACAGCTCCAGCGTCCTTCAGACTGGAGAATGAACAGAACTCTACACCACAATGCAAGGTTTGGTGGTGTTTTCTCACTGTCTGGTTTTCAACTAGTGAGCTTAGGAGCCGTAAGTCATTTAGCTGCACCAGCAGGAGCAAAAGATGAGCTGATTTAGCCCACTTCTCAATACTGGTGTAAAATGAAAAAAAAAATCTATATTTGGCCATTCAGACAGACTTCCAGCACTGTAACATATTGGGAACTTCGGCTCCCACTGAGGCAAAGAGCTGCAACTGCAGTTTTTCCTTACAAGCTTCACAAACAATAAGCTTCTATTTGACTAGTGACTAGGATACATCTTTGTATTATGCTCGTTCTGCTGCTGCAAGTATCTTCTGGGAAGTACAAACCATTCAATCCCTCGAGGTCAGCATCTCCCAGGAGGTACTCAGCAAGCTACCGTAATCACCTATACTACTTATTGTATTTGTTAATGGGATTTGACACCTTTGCCTTCTGGCATCAGCTGCAGCCTACACTTACATTCTGAAAACACTGATTAAATTACTCACCTAGTAATTTTCAGGATCAGGACAACATTTTGAAAAACACACATTGCAATTTGATCTTGTTGTATTATACAAACTCATTTGAAAATCTGTTTCAGCAAATCACTTAAGCCTTGCTGAAGTACCATTGAGTGACTTTACAAAGAAATATTTTTTGCATATAATATTTGCTCTATGGCATTATCATGTAGCTTTCTGAAAGTGGATTAGCTTCAATTGTTGTTATGATTTATTATTTGTTGAGTGCTGACAGTACACTTCAATAGAACTTGAGGAAGTGCTTAAAGTTAAGCACATTTTCAAGTACGTTGCTGATCTAGGGCCAAAAAGTGAATCTGAGACCTTCTTTGTTGGAAAGCATAGACATGACACCAAGGAAGTGCATTCTTTAATTTTCCCTTAAGCAGGAAACACTGGTTAGCCATGTGGGTCTGTTTTACAGATAAAAAGAGTTGACTGTCAACCATTTATCATGTTGATATTCCAATACCAAATAAAAAGAGTATCAACTGTTCATACAATAAGTTAAATGCAAATTTAGGAGAGTGGCCAACGGGACACACATGTCTTTCCAGAGAGAGTTGAAAGCACAGAATATAAATACACCACCTGGGGCTTGCAAGCCCCATCCCAGCCTGATGTCATGTCCTCTTGGAGGGCTCTGCATGCTCTCAGAATATTTGCCCTGGACAGACACACAAGGATATGGTCATCTCCATATAAATAAAACACCAAAGAACAGCTTCAAAAGGTAATAGTTTCCTCTTTGCTAAACTACATGTTAATAGTGTAAGCACACACTGGATGCCATTAGCATAGGAGAGCACTGGGTAGCTCCAAACTGCTGTAGGTGGCATGTCTTTGCTATTGCTGTGTAAGGTAGTTCTTAATGCTCCATCTAACTAGTGTGACTGCTCAGCACCTGCCAGGACTAGTCCCTAAATTAATTAGTCTGGGATTGTATACTTGTCTCTTTTATTACATGTGAAAACAAAGTCTAACACAATAGAACCTTGTCTCTGACTGTAGCCAAGAGGCTCAATAGGAACAACAACAACAACAATAATAATTATGCTTATATGTTGCCTGAACACAATTCTGAAACATCTGTGGCTTGTCACTATTATAGTCCAGAAGCTATAGCCTAAGTGAGACTTTTTTGGAGGAAATACAGGGAAACTCACTATGGCTCCTGAAAGCTCTCTTGGAATGTAATAATATAAATGAGGAGGAAATACTCTGTGGGGAAAAAAATGCTTAAGGCAACAGTAATTATATTGCCAAATATAGCTTATAGAATCTGCAGAGTGAGAATTTCACATAACAAGGGAAATGTAAAGTCATACTTGGGGTGTAACTAAATTGTAATAGAATGGCTGGGGGGAGCATTATTTGAGGGAGTTAATATTTAATCCCTGACTAGCTGAGGAAGCACAAGACAGAGGCTGTTTTCAAAACTGTATTTTCTTTATTTGTGCAGGAAACTCTCAGTATGTATTTGGCTGTTGAAAAATCATAAACAATAATCTATTATAAACTCCACAGAAAATACCTGAGATAATACAGTCGTTATCCTCTCTCTTCCCATTTTTTTGATATTCCTTAACTGGTAATATAGAATCAAAACTCTGGTTTTGGAGAGTTCTTCTGGGTAAAACTAAGCAGGGCTTTTTATTTGTTGAAAGCTCAGTCCTGTCTCCACTACAGAATGCTGTAGCAGGAAGGGATTTGTAAGAGTCCTCTCCTCTACCAGCCAGCTGAGCAGGATTCCTCTCTCCCTGTTGATCTCATTCAGTGTGAGTGTTGAACCGCTGCACCAAACAGAAACCTCCTCCACTCCAACAAAAATTTGCATCTTTTTCATCTCCCTGACTGCTGCTACTACCCTTGGTACCTCCCTTCCCCCTTTTTCTCATTAAAAATACATTTATTCTAGCTCTAGCTCTGATAGTCCTTTCTCCTCAGGTATTTCTCCTTCTCTAAGAATCATCTGGTCATGCACATGGTTCAGACTCATCTCACACTTCAGCTGCAATGCCCATAAGTGTCAATGGCACCCCACGAATAGTCTCTTTCCTATCCGAGGTCAAAATGGGGCTGAGTAGCATGAACTTGTGCTTACCCAAGGAAGCCATGGCACTGAGCCAAGGCCTGCTGAAGTTATGCAGGCTTCTCCAATGCCTCTAACATTTTTGAATCATAAAACATGCGTAAATGTTTTTAAACATAGATAAACATAAGAAATGTTTGCTGTTTCTCAACATTTGGTAGGGTTTTTGTGTGTGCATTTCCCAAAAAAAGACACAAACCAAAAAACTTATGGAAGAAAAAGAAGATTATGACTTTATAAACCAGGGAAAGGAAGCTTTTCTATGTATCAAGAAAATCCAAAAACCTCTTATGGCACAATCAGATATCAACTGAAACACCACCACAGAAACAACTGGAGATTTTGTGATGAGGAACTTTTAGTAGTTGAAACTATTCTAAATTCAGTTTCATTCTTCAGAGCTTCACTTTAGAATTGTCATGAAACTTGCACATATCAAATGGAAATTTTCAAGGTTTGAAGGACATATGGAGACAGAAAACATTTTTTCTTTTCTTTGAGAAAACATAGGTCTTACCCAGCAGAGGAGCAGAGGAACAACAGCAAGCAAACATTTCTCTACTGTTTTGATAATTGATTTTGATCTTTTGATTCCTAGGCTGTTTTGACAGGTGATATAAAATGGGTTGAAAATCTCCCTCTGCTGAAGGACCTGGGAGAACTGGCACTTCTCCAGGCAAGTGGTTGAGTCACCGTCCCTGTAAGTATTTAAAAGAGGTATAGATGTGGCACTTAGAGACATGGTGTGGCCTTGGTGGGCTTGGTTAATGGTTGGACTCAACAATCTTAGAGCTCTTTTAAAATGTAAATGATTCTATGATTCAAAGATCAATCAGTACATGAGTGACAGCTCCTCGGTGTGAGGATGACATTGCAGCCACCAAGGGCAGCAGCACACACTGTTCTTTCAGCAACATCAGCTCAGTGGCAGGGGTTGCCCCACCAAGGTCGTGACCACTGCAAAAAGGGATGTGCTTTAACACAAGTGATCTGTACCTTGAGAGTGTGGATGGAGGACGTAATTCAGACCCATTTCAGATGATACAACAAGATGATGCTTCTATGCCATTTTGCCTTTTAAAGGGTATCTACTTTTTTAATGGAAATAATTGAAAAGAAGATTATTCCATGTATTTACAACATATAATGTGAAGAGGAGCTTCTACAAACTAAAAATAACTTTAAATTCAAAACGGAAGTTCCTGGTTAAATAGGAATTCAAAATCAGATTTTAAATAAAGAAAATAACAATAACAATGAAACAGTGATCCTATTTGCTAAGAAGTACTTTTTGACTGGAAATGACATTACTGCAAATGCAGCTACTCAAGAGAAGTGAAAACTAAACCATATCTGAAACAGAAACAATTATTACAGGTTGTTTGATTGGCTAAGAAATACTATTTATTCTGAAGCCATGGAGCAGAAATGAATTGTGGGAACAAATCTGTCAATCCATCAAATTTCAGCTTGTGACTTTAGTAGTGAATTGGCAGAAAAAGTAAATTACGTTTCAGACGGATTCAAATTTATGGGGTTTTTTTTAGGACTTTGTAATGTTTTGTGATCTTTCAAACTCAATGAAACCAAATACATTTTTAGACAGTCAGTTCATTGCTAATGAAAGTGAAGGCTCTTGAAGCAGAGCTAGATATCCCCTGTGGCCCCTGCTGCCAATGTTTCTGTAGCTGGCTGCAACAGAGACTCTGCACTGGGTCTAAACTCTCGTCTGCTTCAGGTGCTGCTAAGAAAACACAGTGTGCAGACACAGCACATGTGTGAACATCATCTTCTTTCATTTGCAGCACAGCTCTCCAGCATTTTGCCCGTAGAAAGCAAAATTCAGGCTTTTTTTAATTGATAGCTGTGGGATTTTTTATGAACACTTTTAAGCTCAAGTCCAAGGTAATCCATTCAGTTCAACTGGTTCTCAGCAGAGAGGTTTTTAAAATGACTTATGGCCATTTCTTTATGTTGTTCCAGGGTCAACATATTTTCTTAACAAAGCAGTACTCATTGAAAGCAATAGACTGTACAGCATAAATCCTTAGAGTCATATCTTCCTACCTCTTATATGGTGGAACTTACAGAAACCAAGGAGAGGGAAATCTATCATTTCAATCCTCCAAAATCTTCATCTGTTTTCCTTCATGTTCCAATATTTCTTCTCTGAAATCTCCCCCAGGTTTGTTTCTGGGCCTCATTTCTTCACCTTCACCTGTCTGTTGCATCTCCTACATTAGCCATTTTTGTCTGTCTCTAACTTTTGAAACTGCTTAGGTTTCAGCATAACTCTTCTGTGTCTCTCAGGCTTTCCCCACAAAAGTAAATGAGAAGGGGCCAGAGATCATTGTGTCCAGACAAGATATTGGGAATGATCCCCGACCCTTGGGTAACTCAGGCCAAAACTGACAACTGAACGGGAATGACCTTGGTGATTACCAGAATGCTTTGAGTTTATTTGTCCATTTGGACAATTCTCTCAGGCCCATGGTGTGATTCTTGGGGCTGTCCTGTGCAGGGCCAGAGCTGAACCTTGATGATCCTTGTGGCTTCCTTTCCAGAATTTTCTGTGATTCTGTGATTCTATTGCAAGAGCTCCTCACCATCAGCTGACTGCATCATCCTTGTCTGAGTTTTAAGTTCAGAAGGCAAGAAAGAAATTGTTTGTTTCATTTTCTTAGGAAATACAAAGCATTTCTTTTCTAACATTCTTTTGCACCTTTAATTTAACCTGTGGTGCTGAGATCCAACATAACCACTAGTTTTGTGGTACATATATGATCCAGTTTTTTCTCAGCTCATAGCTGAGAAGCTATTCTGCTAAAGACTTGTCTTAGTTAATCTATGATACCATTACTATTTTTTCTCTGTATTCTAAAAATGTCTTTCAGAAACGTGATGGTTTAATTCATATTTTACTACCCAAATGTTTGTGGGAAATATTTTTTTCCTAAATTAACTCATGACAAATAATTTATGCTGTTTCTCATCTCAGTAGAGATTTTCAAATTAGTCATCTTCTTATTATTCACATCATCCAAATTAACTTCACAGTTTTATTGAATCCAGTAATAGGCTCTGAGGGTTATGAAGCTTTTAATGTTATAAACATTTTTTCTAAAACTTTTTACTGTTCTGAATAGCATGTTCAACAGCTAAGCAAGCCAAGGAAGAAAATTAATATGCTTAACTTGCACAGTAAGTAGGAGTTTCTATTTTGCTAATCATTAGAAGTTGTTTGCCTTATACACTTATTTATTGCTGCCACAAACACATTTATTAACTAAATCATTCCTCTTTGACTGAGATATGCTTATTTGCCTATAAAAAAAAAATCTCTCCTAAAATTCTCAGACCTATGCATTTTACCTTTTAAGTTAGAAAGATCAAAGGAAAAACTGAATCAGAAATGAAAACTAAGTTGGTAACTACTATTATGTCAAATTCTTGATTATAATGATAATTATTGAATTCCAGGTTTCAAAGATCTTCCAGACTACAGCCAGATTAATTGCATTAACTTTTTTTAACAGCACAAATAAATGGCTGTAGCTTCAACTGGGCATCTACTAAACAATTTCCACTTCTGTGCAGAGAGGGATGATTCCATGTAAGCTTTGTGCTTTCTGCATGCAAACCTAAACCCACACCAATTCTTGGTACTTTAATAAATCTTACACTTGTATATTTCCTCTGTAGAAGAAAAAGTCTTAACAGGTTTGCAACTGAGATGTAAAGTAAGTTCTCGGTTCTGGCACAAAATTTCTAAGGGTTCTCAGTGAAACAATTTAATAATACATTAATTTTAGTTTACACATAAGGGAAGGGGACAGTGGTGTTTGCTTTTTTCATATTTTACTGCTTTACTAGTTTGCCACATTTTTGGAATAAGCTGTGCCTGTATGTGCAGTACCTAGCACAAAGGGACATTGGTCTTATTTGGGGCTAACATTAACAGCTGTGGTAGCAGCCTTTTGTTGGTGATTGTTGCTGTGCATAGAAGTTGCATAATGACTATATAATGAGAAGGCTTCTATGCTAATATAACATTCAATGGAACAAAGCAAAAAATTGATTTTACATTCTCATTTCATTACAATAATACCAAAATACAAAAATTAAAAAATATGCAGCTATTTGAAAATTTTGATTAGTTTGTTGAGAGTTTTAAAGTATGGTACTTGTTGCAAATGTTTCAGGATGTCTCTTATATACTGTAAAATGCATGATATTCGAATATTCAAAACAAAACTAAGAAGTGGTATCGAAATAATATCTTACTGAAATGAACTGTTTCTACACTGAACCAGCATTTTCAACAGTTGGTTTTTGTGTTGTTCTTTTTAATGTATTTTGGAATGAAAAGATACTTGCTTTTCAATATCTTTAAAGTATGTAAATTTCAGACTGCTTTGGAAGTTCATGTTGCTATTTTGTATATATTTTAAAATCTTACATGAATCAGATAAAATATTCTGGTTTTCCATCCCTTGTTCTCTTTCCATCTCTAGTCTTGAGTTTTAAAAGTGCTGTTGGGTTCATTTATCTCTAGTTTATGTTTTGACAAATATAATCATATGTGGTATATTCCCAGAGCCATGCAAACATTAGATAATGTGTCATTACATGTTGTTTGTATAGTGGGTGAATAAAATTTTAGAGCTCTAATTTGGAAAATTAGACCACAGATAGAAAAAAATATCTAGCTCACTTAAACACAAAGTCCCAAGTGTGTCACATGAGTAGTGACTTCTGTTTCCATCTCCATACCAATAGGGCCTTTTGGCTTTCTTTTCTCTAGTTTGTTAATTTCTTTTTTCTTTTGTAATAACCAGGTCAGAATTAGTTAACAAACTACCAGACAACCAACCAAACATGATGTCATTTTTTGGGAGCTGACTAGAATTTGGGACTACCCTTAAAGGCATAATTTTTTGCTTGGATTGATGCAAAATCCAAGACTGACTGTGCAATATCTCATTTTAACACTTCAGAGTCATTAATCAATGTCACATCAACAGCCACTTCGCGTTCCCCAACATGCTGAAGCACTCTTATATTTTACAATAGCATCATTTGGCACTTCTCTCACACTGTTCAGAAACAAAAGCACTGAAAAGCTGCTGCACTGTTGTAAAACATCAGAATGGTTCATATTCATTGGAGGCACTCCAGAGGGTACTGCAAAATAGATTTGAAGCTCTACCAGTTATACTGACAAACACACCAGGATCTCGCCTGATAACAGAGGTTCAACTGCAAGAGACAATAGCTAAGCTGAATAATCATCCTGTTCACTTAGTCCATTGGATGCAAAAGGAACTGTTTGAGATGCCTTATGACATTATCTTGCATGTTGTTTCCAGGGCCTTTGTTGTTGACACACCTGCTTATTTTCTATAGTAAATGCATGCTAGTCCAGTATGCTTTACTTGTAAAGACATGATGCAGTTTCTTATTACCCCATTCATTATGTCCATTAATAGTAGGTGCATTTCCGTCCTGACACCCAGAAGGGCAGCAGGGTTAATTCCCCTCATACATATGGGGGAATCACTATGAGGAACTGTGGCTGCAATCTGTATTCAGCCTCTGCTTCATCCAGCTGAGGCTTCTCTAAGCTATGGCAAAGAACTGTCACATTTCCAGGCAGGTTTCCCCTCCCTGTTAAATGGCACTGCTCTAGATTTCCATTCAGGTACATATAGGCAGAACTCAGAAAGATATCTGGCACTGTACCTGTGCAGTGACAGTCAGTCCCCCTGTAATGGTGGGCAATGGACTGATGACACAAAGCTAGAATAAAGTTAAAAGAGTTTTTCTCCTCTGCTGTGGTGGCATTCAGATAATTTACTGCATTTGGCTTTTACTTCAGAAATTAAATAGCACCTTAGGAATGGCATGGTAGTAGTCATATACAAAGCTTTATGCAATCTGTCAGCTCTTTATTTCAATAATTTAATTCAATCATTTGATTCTAGACCATCTTCAGAATTATGTCCAAGTTAGTGAAAAATTGTAATATTCATCTCTTGCTCTCTGTTTCCCAAACTCTTACAGGTCACAAACTTCCATATGTGCAGTTATGCAAAACAAGTTTTTCCTTCAGTTATTAGAGGCACCTGGAAAATGAGTTTTCAATTTAATAAAGTATGCCAAGGTCAACATCTTGATAAAATGCCCTGACCCTATCCATGAACACCTGAAATTGATATAGATTATCATAAAATTCATGAAATTTATTTTAATTTTTGTAGACTAGTAGTCACAATGTCATCCTCTAGTTCAATTTCAAAGGTAGCCTTTGCCACCTCCCTTGATCAGGATGACAGAAAATATTAATCTCACACTTTTATAACCTGCACCCAGAACATTTCAGCTGTTCAACTCTGTGTGGAAGCTCAGGCAGAGCTAATGTTGGACTCATTTCCCTGAGATATCACAGAGCAAGAAATCCTGCTGCTCACAACCCTGAATTTCTTGTAAGTGTTTGGGGGACAGTCAGCCGTGGTCACATTGGTGAAAACTTTGCTTGAGAAACAAGAGTGGTTAAAGCCCATCACATGAGCAGTTATGTCCACCATGGAAGGAAGGAAGGAAGGAAGGAATTCGGAAGGAATTCGGAAGGAAGGAAGGAAGGAAGGAAGGAAGGAAGGAAGGAAGGAAGGAAGGAAGGAAGGAAGGAAGGAAGGAAGGAAGGAAGGAAGGAAGGAAGGAAGGAAGGAAGGAAGGAAGGAAGGAAGGAAGGAAGGAAGGAAGGAAAAAGAGACTCAGTCATTGAATTAATGGTGTATTGTAAGAATACAATATGCAGTAGTGTCAATACTTCTATATGCAGTGGTATTAATACTTCTATTTACCTCAAATATGAGGATGCTTAGGGAATCTGATGGCTATCTCACATGGAAGAGAATTAAGCATTTTGTTTTCCTTGTATTGCAGGCACCCTGCGGATCTGTTTCTATAAGGCCTTCCTCTAAATGTCTTAGGGTTCATGAAACAAAGGGGGGGCTTAGAATCATATGACGTAGTTAGAAAACTGGTGAAATTCTTCATGTTTACAATATATGGCTTAGAATTTCACAATAGGTTAAGGGCATAAATTTACTTGATTTAAAAATACATTTGTTCATTGGGGTTTTTGGTAATTGTTGATTCCACCTATTGGTATGATTTTCCCTGAAGAACCTGATGCTGGCCACCTTTGAGAAAGAATAGTAGACCAGACGGATCATTGCCTTGATGTACTGCAAGAAACTTTGTGTTCCTAGTTCAAGTCCAAAACCCACTTGCATTTCCCTTTTTGTTATCACTGAGGGGCTAAAAACGCAGCACATTCTTACACAGAAATGCATATGATATAATTTCAAATGCCATATGTGTTTAAGTAGATTCCAATCTTTAAGTGCAGTAGAATAACATTCAGAGAGGAACAGGTTTTTTTTTTTTAAGGATTTCATTTCCAGAGCGGTCTGTTTGTAAGACCCTAATCCAGAAGAGCCTGGAAAGCAGTTTTGCATAGCTAATGTATTGCACGTGAATACATCTGCTAAGTCTGAATGCTTATATAAATCCTCCAAAGTAAGACTCTGAAATTGCCTAGGTGACAGAATAAATCCATCCTGTACCAAAAAAATTTAACATTTAGCCTCCAGCTGCTTAACCTTAGTTACTGCATCATGGTTACTGTGTGCATTCCTGGGTTCATAACTTTTTATTTTGCCTAGATAGGAAGACATCTTGAGTTTATTTTTATTGGCCATCAATTCTCTCACAGGATCAAAATATCACAAGTAGATTAGGTATTAATGAGAGTTCATTAATAGTAGGTTTCTGGCTCCAGAACCCTGAACATCTGTGATTTTGTAACTTAGTGAATTTTGAGCACCGATAAAATCTTTCTTTCCAATGACGCTTATTAATAAATGATTGAGCAATGTAATTTATCACTGACTGTATTATTATTTCTTAGACCGAAAGTTGCATTATAGATTGACTCTTCAGAAAAAGGTAAACTGATTCACTTACTTCAGGTCTTGCCTTGCGTTCTAACATATGGTTCTGCTTAAATGTGCCCATGTTTGCAACCTTCAGTTGACATTTTTGGCACTCAGAATAGTGTCTTGTAATTATGCTAAGTCTAGAAAGGAGGATTAGCTTTTATAGCCGAATTCATAAAATAAAAAAAAAAAGTTTTAGTCAAATTTATTGGCTGCAATGAGCCCTCCAGAATGCAGACGTCTGGTCTGGTGGAACTCAATAGATTTCTGTTTGCTGCATGTGCACGCGCGTGCGCACTCACACCCGCACAAATGACTGCCTTGTGAAAGCATTTGTGTGCAATAAAATGTTAAATATTTTCACACTTAAAATCAGCTTCCCCACCTGCAGTGATTATTGTCAAACAAGCTTCATTTGATATGTTCTGAAAGCCTTTTTCTTCCTCTTTCCTCCCCCACCCCTTTCTTTCTCTCTTAAAATACACTATATTTGTTGTATCAGCTGCCTTGCAAAGCCAGATTTTGAACACTGCCCGGGTTTTTCCATAATTCTCACCCCAGTGCAGTTTTGTGGAACAATTTGCGAGTGCTTTATTATTGATTCAAAGCCACAGGAGTTGAAAGGGTGTGAGCTGAACTATCCTGCAGTATATTGTGTGTAGAAACCGTCACTTATCAGTCCTGAAAGGCACATTCCTGATAGCTGAGTGTTGGAATGAAACTCTGACTTTTATCTCTGCACCAAAAGGGAAAGGTTTCATTTGGGTTAGCAAAGACCAGGAACCTCTTTCTTTTGCAACAGCCTGCCTCAAAGTGCACTTTAGTTCCTGATGATTCCACTGGAAGATCAAGCTCACACACACATCTATCAAACAAATCTCCTCACCCTTGAGGATCCTCACCCCTTTTTGAACTCTCTTAGGAATGAAAAAGCCAATAGCAACCTAGCTGCCATGTCTTGTACATTTTAAATAAAATCATCTGCAAAAAGTTGTATTCTGTGCTGTTATTGTTTTTTTCTTCTTTCATCAGTTTACACTTTCAAATGTTCCTCTTAGACGCTGTAGGGCAAAATCAGGATGATTACCTTGAGTTATTATAGTCAAGCATGAAATACTATCTCTACCATTGGGAAATAATTAATCCACTATTTATGACAGAGTTTAGAGGGAAAGCCTAGTTCTTTCAAGGATTAAAAGCCTTCCTTCATTGCTTCCTTCCATTAGAGTAGACCTTTAAATAATGATGAATTCAAGTTGTTATGAGCAGCTGTCACAACACAATATTTTCCTATTTAGCATCAACCACTTGCGCGCAGAACTCAAGCTGGGAACTCCTCGCTGTGGGATCCCTCGATAGGGGAGGAGTGCAAAGCCAGGCTGGCACCTTGCAGCTGTCCTTGACTTGGGAGCCTCTGCCTTTTCCGTGCCCTCTTTCTTTTGATTATCTACACAGGACCCAAGGCCAACCAGGCTCCTTATTTAGATAACTCACTTAACTATCTGTAAGGATGTGGGATTAATCTAGGCCATGGTTTCTAGTTGGAAATGAATGTAAAACATTGAAAAAGCAGAAGAAATACACCTCAAGAAGAAGAACACAAGAAACAGGAACCACTCCGGTGTCTCACTCCTGACAGGGGAGTCCTTCTGTTCTCCGCTGCAATTGTGCAATATCTGGCAATCATCCTGGGTGGTGTTATAAAATGAGATGGGATTGCTTAAGTTACACATAAATTTAGTCTCTAAAAGGTAGGTGTCCAATCCAATTTAAGTGCTTAATCTCTGCCAGTAATCAAAGAGGAGAAGCAGACAACTCCTCAAGGTGATATTTCCCATTTGAAGGTAGGTGTTTTGGAGAGGGCAGGCAAACTCCTCAGAGATAACTCTGTCACCACTGAAGAAAGAAAGTTATCTCATGCAGCTACTTCAGGCTACTCAGCTAAATTTTAGATTATTGAAGTTAAGCAAGTAAATTTTTTTCAAGTCCTTGGTTCCTGTATCTCTAGAGTTACAGGAAACAAAGCACAGGTCTGTTCAGCCTTAAACTGTATCCTGTCACTATAACTATTTTTAATATTAGCTTTGCATTAGAAGCAAATAAATATTGCCAGTACCTTTTAAACTCTTAACTGTATACTACATGTGTTGGGTTTTTGTTGTTTTTTTTTTTCTCCCCCTGTAAAACTGCTAAACATATGCTTAACCATCTGGCAAGGAACAATCAAATCCAAACAAACACAGTGTTTGAAAGTTCAAACAGACAATCAGTCATACTTCTTCACAGATTTTATATACAGGCCTGAATAATAGCACAGTAACATAGAATGAAACAGCAATGTAAAAATTAATTAACATGCCACGGTAGGAAGTTTAATGCTCTCATTCAAAATAAAGATACTGTAAGGGAGAGAGTTTCTCTCCTCTTCCTGTCCTGTTTTGGATACATTCTGGCTGAACTGTATTTCTTCAGGCTATTAGTATTACTAGTCATATATTACCTATGTCTTCCCTGTCTTTCTTTTTTCCACCGTCTCCTGATTTTCTGATGCTCTGCAGCAACTCTCAATTTTCAAGGTTTTGGGCTTCCTAGCACCTCTTTAGCTTTCATCACTGTTGTTGTTCCACCTTCTGTGGTACTCTGTCCTGGGCCTCTTGATATTCCTTGCTCATTTGGGAAGCTCTCAATCAAAAACCTGGAAGTCCTTCCCATACTCTTTCTTAGACATGGAAGAATTACTCCACAGAGGCCTGTGTAGGCATGGACTTGTCCTTTGAGTCACTGTTTTGTATTCCAAGGTTTTATTACAAAATGATGTCAAGTGGAATCCTGCTGGGTGTCCCACATCGTACAGACAGATAACCCAAAAAAAAAAGGGTAGTAAAAACATTAGTTGGTATCTCCTGTTTCTCTGCATAGAAACAGAAGAGATATTAAGGCAGGCAATTCCATCAAACTTTTGCTGTCTGTGTTTCTCCTATGCTAAGATCCTGGCAAACTTTGATAGAGTAACATATTCCTATTGAAGCAGTTGCAATAAAATCAAAACAGTGCCTTTACCTTTCTTTTGAGGAATTGGGACATGCAATGTGGAGGGTGGTCAGAACTTGAAAAAACAAGGAAACCAGTACAAGAAGGTGTGCAACGTGGAACATATGTTCACTGCTGGTTCACAAGAATGGCAGATTTGGTTTAAGGGGCATGCAGTAAAAAACATAGACTTTGAATGAAGAGCATTAAAACTGAAACAGATTCAGGCCTCATAAAGTCATTAGAGTGTAATGTAGCTTTAGGAGAGCTTTTTTCTTGTTGCTAAGAATGAAATATACACCAATAATTTCACACTCTCCTCTGAATACACAGAGCCCAGATCATTTTTCTCCTAGAGCCATCCAGCTCTGTAGCACTTGGCTCTTCAGATTTATCAATGTAAAGCAGAGCAGATCTAAGTATGATCCCTTACAGGAGGAAACACACACTCAGTTTCTGACACTAAGAAATCAGAAAAGCAGAAAGAACAAAAATAGATTTGCTTTGGTTTTGTTTGGCTTTTAAGATATTGGCCTTAGAGTTGGAAACCAGCCCAAAGTTTATCGTTTGAATCCCCATCTTCACCTGGGTGCCTGAACTTCATTGTCTTTTACTTTTCCATTGGCACATGCTTCCTGCCCAGGAGCTGACACTTTAGGTCTGTGTCCTCAATCAACACTCTCCTTTTAGGCTCATTGCTAAACCTCCCTTTTTCCTGCCTCTTCTGCCAGCAGGCTGAGGACAACACAGCAATAAGACAGCATCTGAGGATACACCTATCAAAATGATGCATTACATGAAAGATAAGTAAAAAAACCTCCCCTCCTCTGCTGTCAGCCAGCGTGTTACAGTCTTTCTTGATTAAGGAAGTGCCCATCAATATGTGTCTATTGATGGAGTTACAACCTGAGCAAATCTTTGGTGGAGACCATCGGGAGGGGTAAAACAGAGCCTGTGCTATTGTGATTTATCGTCCTGTTTGGCATTGGCTACTCATATCAGAGTGAATTTGTCTCACAGAAGTGCTGCACATCTATCTGAGCAAGAAATTGTAAGAAATTGTGCACTATAGTCTAGGTGGGAGTTGGTGGGGATCCTAATCTTCCACAAGCTGTGGCTCTGTCTCCATTTACCCAGAGCAGGCTCTATGTGCATGCAGACCAGGGGTTTGGTTAGACAGGGCCCAGCACAGCAGGCTTGTATGGGCAACTAGTTGGTTTTGGCATCCAAGAAAAGTAAGCTTACACAAAGTAAGCTACTAAAAATTCACTCTAATAAGCTGTTTTTCTTTTCCACCACTGCTTTACAAAGAGATGCAGCCATGATAATGTTGGCTACCATGATTTCTACCAATCATTTCCTGGTGTGTACCAAGAACTTTTCTTTGCTGCACTCTTCATCTATGAAAATTATGTTAAAAAGATACTATTCGCTTCTGAAGTCAATTTCCACATTAGAAAGTATTTTTTGGGTTTTTTTTTTGTAGTTGAAAACCTAACAACTTCTTTCCCCTCTTCCAACAAACAAGCAAAAAACCTACAGCACAGTAATCCAGCAGTTGGTAAAACAGTAGCAACATGATTTAGAGAAGCCTTGTCTTCCAAATAGCATGAGATTAAATGAAGCATTATTTATTTATTGGCTTTTCTGGTTCACTTACCGTGATTTGCATATAATCTAATATTGTGGAAACTCTTAGAGACCCCAGTAGAGCTCTTCCTTTTGCTAGATGTATGATCCCTCTCCCAAAACCTAAGAAGTAGACACTGAATACCTTGCACACATGAATGAATTTTTCTCCTCACAACCTCCCTGATACTTATTGCTTGATTCACCTGTGGGAAAATAAGATTAAATAATTGGCTCCCAGTCAAGAGGAAGCCTGTGGCTCAGCTGTGACTAGCACCCAGATATTCTGAGTCACAGTCCAGTGCATTAGCCACAAGCCAGTTTTGTTGCTGTCAGACTTTTCTTGGTAGCAAGCCGACATTTCTGGAATGTATTCCCTGCAGAAATGCAATTAAGCATGTACTTGGCTACTTTTAAAAGAGCTGCAAGCCCCACCTCTCTACCCAGGCCTTCCACTTACTAAATCCTTGCTTCTTAGTTTACTAGTAAAGCTACAGGCGGGTGAGAGGCCAGTCTGGAGCTATTTTATGGTTGTTAGGTCTTGCTGAAAACAAACTCATTTTACCAAGAAATAAATTCAACTAAAAGAAATGCATTTTGACGCCTGAGGATCTTGTCACCATTGTAAGTGTCAGCCTGTGGCGGGTGTTGACTGGACACAGGATCAGAATCCCACCTGAACTCACCTAGGACATGTCAACATCTACTAGGCAACTTCTATCAGCTTAACAAAAAAGATATCCTTTTATTTTCGTAGCAGTCAAAGTAACTGTCATGATAACGTAATTTTTAGAGGATTTTTTTTCATGGAGGACAATTTTTGCACCATTTTGATATTTGATGACGGGTTAATCCTCAGAAAATGAGAATATTCACAAGATTAAATTCCTATGCATCATAATCTGTTTGATTTTTATGAGAGAACAGAGCAATTGGCTAAATCAAATGCGTATGTCCCTGTAAGAACTAAAGTGTTAGTTTTTGCTTCTGTGGACAAGGAATTAGATACGCTCCTGCAGTTGTGCAGTCAAGTCTTCCTATCTGTATGGAAAATAATAGCACCTTGAAGAGAGCATTTATTGTTACTACGCCCCTTTGGACATGGAATGTAATGCAATATCTTTTGAGTAACTGTTGTTCAAAATATCTGAAACTAATTGCAACATTGATCAGAGAACTTCAGTGTGCCAACCTAAGCAACATTTGGTTCTAATTAACCCTGTGTTTTATCTTTGGTATACTTTGAAAAAAAAAATCTCATGCACATTTCAAAAAACTATATCTAGAGTCTGAACAGCTTTACTGTAACTTCACAAACATAAATTACTTTTGGGACCTGCCAGATCCTTCAGCCATCCTTACCCCAGGTTACTTTTCTCAAGTAACCAATTTTATAGACACAAGCAAAGATAAAACTTCATTTAAAAAGACAAGTGCACACATGTTTATTGCAGGCCTCCTGTATGCACTGCTGTATTTGTAAGCAAACACGTGCATGTGTAGGACTGACACGCAACACATCTGCCTTCTGTGAAGATCACACAGGAGAAAATATATTTAGCAAGTAATGAGTAGCCTTCCTCTGCAGTTAACATAGCAACTTCCATCTGTAGTGAATTAGAGGTTATTCCAAGAAAAGATCCTGCATGAGTTTTGTCAGAAGAAATTAGTTTGGTGTGTTGTAAAATCAAAAGCAGAATGAGATGTGATTGTTGCCGAGTGGCTGGGTCACTCCTGATGTTGCCTTGATTCCTATAAACATGAAAAGGAACTTTGAAAAAAGAGACATCACAGCTCTGTGTAACTGTGCTGCTTTCACTGTCTTAAAGCAGTATTAATCAGAGTTAGCCCAAGACAGCCTAACCCGGGTCAAGGGATGCTGGAATGGCACAGCCACATCTGCCAGTTCCACTCTGGCAGCCAACAGGCTCCTCGTTTGTAGGACAGCAGAGTTCTGGACTCAGGGAAGTCAGCAGCCAGGATGCTGCTTAGCAGTGCCAAAATACAATCAATTTTGAGGTGCTAAAGTTTTACAAGAAAGGCCTATTTTAAAAATTTCCCATTAGACATTGCAGCCAATATATTGGTAGGTCTTTACATACTATATAACACTACTTAGATCAGACTTCAGTGATTCTGTATATATAATAGCATATGCCTGATGACAATTTGTTCTGCAGTCCAGAAACAAAGAACTTTTAGATAACATAAAATATGAATATTGCTAGTGTTGCTCATACCCACAGCTGATGTAATGCACTGTCACAGCATTTACTGTAGATTCCAGATTTAATCATTTAAAAAATATATAATCTGCTCTTGCCAGGGTGGAAAGATCTGACTGGGCATCCAGACAGCCCAGGAAGGGTTTCCTGAAAGTAGATCCTCTAAAGTCCCTTCAGGCATTCTTTAGGTCCTGAGCTTATCTCACAAGCCTAATGGATTTCTTTGTCTAAGAGTTTGCAAAGTCCCTCACTGCCCCAGGAGCTCTTTTTTTGATCCCCACAAACCTGCATGAGGCAGCTGAGAGCTGCAATGAGTGTGAGTGTGAATGTGAAAGATTACAGAAAATACTTTTACTTCAGTATTAAATTAAACAGTGCAAGGGAAACAGAGTTCATTATTAACATGAACTGGATTGTTCATTTTCATCTTGAATTCAAATACATTTCCATGAACAGCTGCAAGCTCAGGTCAAAAGAGAATATTAAGTTCAAATATTTTAAATGGAAGAGATGCATTACAATAGCATTAAGGGAGATATTTTCACAAGGGAACGTGTATGGACTTGTGGTTAAGACTGGACTTATTCTTGGAGCTGTGATGAACTTTGAGCCCTGAACCAGAAATTTAGTGTGACTTTCTCTGTGTCGCTCTGTCTTCCTGTTCATTATTTTGTCGTCTGCGATGGAAGAATCTCCCTGACCTTTTCTAGCACACCAGCTTTTCAGGGAGAGCCATAGTCCTATAAGTGTTGCTGGTCTTCGGTTGTTTGATGTCTTCTTTTTCAAATTGAAGCAAAAATAACAATTAAATATGAATATTTTAAATGACAAAACAATTTTGAGTTTTGTGTTTAAAATACAGCTTTGCCCCTCACCAATCTTTTTTTTCTTCTGAATGTAATTACAAGATTAGCTGCATGGCTCCTCTCTAATGGGACTTTGAAAGTCTGCTTGTTTCGCCCAATAAAAATTTAGAGGGAAGGGAAGGGGAAGAGAGGAGGAAAATGTAGTTTAAATATTTTTGCTAATGTATTTATGCAACAGTTCAGATGTTAAAATCATGTGGGGTTGCTAATAGCATATTTGCACTTGAGAGGAAAATTGTATGAATTAATTTGGACAGTGGTTTGAAAATACAAAATACATTAGGGAATAGTTTTTGAATCTAATTTTTTTTTTTTTATCTAAGTTTCTTGCAGGAGTGTTAACCTTCCTAAAGGTGAATGGAACCATAATATTACTTTGAAAATAATGCAAGGATGAAGGCAAATGTTGAACTCCTCCTCAGCAGTTGGTTCAGCAAGCTCTCTGCAGCAACGCCTCGCAGAGCAGCCAGAAGTACAGCTGAGATGGCATAAATACCCCTTGGAAAGCTTTCACGGTCCTGTTTGGCTGCAGACTACAGTGAAGCCAAAATGTGGGCTTCTGAGGCATGTTTAAGATCCCAAAGGACATTCAAAATCCCACAGAAAAATCCTGCTGCTACTGCAATATTAGCGGCTGCAATAAATCTACTTCCAGTGTATTTACATACAATGAATTTACACCTTTGTCATGTAAATACTGCATTCATTTGAAATTTCACCTGAGTAGGATATTCTACTCCCAGGAAAGCTTACCTCACTGTTGGTGAGTTGCCCAATCACATCTGTTAAAAGCCAGAAAAAACTAAAAATGTAAAAAACCACAGACTAAGACATTTCTCAGTGGCCTATTTGAGGATCCACATAAGGATCTGGTGAACTTTAGACATGAGCTTGAGTTTCCAGCATGTGTTTAAAGTTAAGGGCTTTACCCAGCTGTAACAATGTGAGTCAGGAAGGAGAAACCTGGCCTTGAGTAAACAAGTCAGGTTATGTTCCAGCGTGATGTCAGGAGGAATAGAGTTAAAATCTGCATGTGAAAGCAGCCAGCAACCAAGTACAACCTATGCCCTAATGGTGTCAGGTCAGCATTTTGGACTTCGAGCTAAAATGTGGTTTCCCACACCCAGCACTGCCAAGCATCACTTTTTTTTTTAATGAGAAAAATCTAGCCAGAGATCTTTCCTAGGCTATTATAGAACTTGAAAAATATGTTTGCTAAATATATATATGTATGCATATAACTCTATATATATAACCGTGACCCTAACTATATCATTCATTCACAAACATATACACATACATATATATATATGTATTTGACTCTACCAGAAGAGGTAAAACCAGGTACCCCCTGGTACCCTGAGTCAGCATCTGA
>NW_008240221.1:2643139-2662746 GCF_000691975.1 Corvus brachyrhynchos
CTTTCTGAAAGCATGTATCTCTAAAGACTTGTTATCAGGTGGTGGAAAGCATCTAGAAATTACCTCATTTGGCATCTTGCTATTAACCATGAGTTCAGAAGTTTCTCCTCACTTGTAACAAGGTCCAAGAAACTGGACCTCATTTTAAGTAACCACTTCTTGTTGTGCAAACAAACACAACAAGCAACTTAAAGCATGATAATAGTATTCAAGACCAAATTCTACTGTTACTTACACTCAACATAACCCTAAAACTGATCCTGTGGTTGAAGCAGCAGAGTATTGCTCCAGGTATGCCACACATTTCTGATGTGACCTGGAGCAGACAGGTCACGTCAGAAATGCATCCTGTGTCTAAATCGTGGAGGAGCCAGCGATTGTCTCACACGTCATTTATCTCTCCAGGGACTGCCTTCTCCTATTGTAGCATGCAGTGTAATGAGCCCTTCATCATCAGGAGTGATCCTAAAGCCTGTTGTAATATACTAAGACACTCTGTACTAAAATTGGATCTTCCCCCTTGCAGGAAGTTGTCTGACACTTTGCAATTGCTTTCTGAATTCTGAGCAGGGATGAGAAGTCAAAAAGCATAGATTTCCCACTGAACACGTATGCCTAAGTTTCAGCTTAGAATTGTCAAATAATGGACTTGTAACAAAAATCATCAGACATTCTGAAATAATATTGCAAATTCTCTTGTTTAGAGTCCAAATAGATTTCCTGAAGTACAGAAAGGTCATTCTGAATCAAGGTTAGGAAAAAAGATCAAGAAGCTTCCTTATGAAATTTTGTTATGAAATATTGGCAGGGTTTTATTTTCACTCTCCTCATCAGAAAATATGAACTTTTTTCCCACTCGTACATTTGTCTCCAGGGAAAAAACCATGGAAATGGTCTAATGGCAAAAAACGTTCATGAGTTTATTCAGAGCAATGCTAATACAGCAAGTACAAAGTGATATAAAGCAATACCCTTAAAGTCTCATTGCAATTTGGCAGTTTTAGAAAGCTGAATAGCATTCTAGTACCTCTATGAAAATGTTTCTTTTCATTCAGCTTTATCTGACCCCTTGGAGTGCAATTTATTTATAATCTTTCAGAATATTTTTATCAGCTGTCTTTTCTATTCTTGCCTATTGGTACCCAAAGTGGCTGAATGCCCATAATGTGCACCAACTTGGCTGGCACAGAAGGGCTCCTAGAAATCTTGGTACTAATAGGAAGTTTTCACATGGAATTGTGTCTTGATCACTGAAGCTAGAGTTCCATCCATCTCACCTAGCCATACCTTGTAAAAGTGATATGTCTAGTCTAAATTATTCATGGGGGCTCCCTCGATAATTAATGAGCAGACACAGCACTTACAAAGGGGTATTTGTCCCATCCAAAGACATATGTCAGAGACAGATGGGATAAACTATGCTCTAGTGATGCTGGTCTCCTTTGACCACAAAGCATGAAATTAGATGTCTAATTTCCACAGTTAAAAGTAGGGGGGCATAAAAAAACCTCTTTGGTCCCCAGTCTGTGTAAACAAAATATAAACCTTGAGGGAAAGAAAGTAAGAAGAGGCTATGCACCACAGGGTTCCTGTGGGACATTTTTCCTGTGGTGAATTTCTACCAACAGTGTCTGATTTTTCTGCACTCATTGCATCAGGATGTTTGGGAACTCTTGAAAGGCGTGTGTCTTAGGAGCCCTGGAAAGAGGTGCACATGGCTGCCATGGGAATGCAAATAATGATTTTCTTTATGTCACACTATGTACTGCATGGCTTCTGCCATTCAAAAACTCTGCCCTTCCATATATTTCTCCAACTCTGATAGAAATTGATGGCATTTTTCTCCATACCTAATGGTTTGATGGATTCTTTGAAAATGAACCTGTGGCAATTCACTGACAGTTTTGCAAGATACACATATTCTGTCTCCTTTCATTATAAACAGCTGGAGTGAAACACTTCCAATAAGCTTGGATTTTGATATAGCAGTGGTAAAGAAGCAGAGAAAATGTGATTTTCTCTTAATGCTGAACAACTGATGTTCTTCCTACTTAGGAAAATAATACTTTATAGCCACTAATCAAGGCTTTCCAGATTTAACTTGGGAGTCAACTACACGGATTCCATTGCTTTTACTATTTTTAAAAAAGAGTGTCCCAGGAAAGATCTCATATTTGTTATTCTCTTATCCATTCCTCCTGATCTCCCGTGTGAGCAACCACTTAGGGATTCACTTCATCAGATTCTACTTCAATCATAAGTGGTGATACTGGTAATTCCTTGCTGCTCATGCTTAGAATGAATCAAACTCTCCAGACAGATCTTTCATGTGGCTTTTTCTCAATCAGTTTTTCAGATTGATATAGAAAATGTCCCAAGGCCTTAGTCTTAAGTGTTTCTTGTCAAGAGGAGAAATGATCCTTTCATCAATTTTGGCTATGTCACCTTTAAGTTTTAGTTGAATGCCCATTTGCTTCTGTAAAAAGGGAAAGTAAAAAGGTTTTCTCTCTGTGTTTTTTTCTATTACCCTTTTTCATTTTTATAGTGTTGTTCAAAACAGTGTTATCTGAGTGCTTTACATGTCCAATTTATTGTAAATAATGGAGCTCCCAGAGGATTCCTGTCATTTTTCTCTTTTCAGGCTGAAATTTGTATGTTGAATAAACTTTCAGAATTTAAATTTACTTGTTTCCTTAGGCTGAGGTAGGATTTGAATTTGGGTTAAAAAAAACTTTACATTTTTTATTATATTTTTGAACTAACTAAAATGTTAGAGAAAAAATATTATTACTTTTAGGTAAAACAAAGATACAAGGCTTTAAAATCAGAACATTTTGGTTGCTTTTCTTTGTTTTGAACCAGATGCCTCTCCTTTTCTAGATATTGTTTCCTGAAGTTTTGACTGGCTGTTGTCATAACCAAATTTTTTTAACCTGGAAAACATCCAGATTTATAAATACCTTTACACCCATTCCAACTACTTTGGTTTAGATTTTTTGATCATATTTTATTTGTTTGCTGGTGTAATAGACACCATAGGAAGTAGAAGAAAAAGAGAAAAAGGAAGGAAGGGAACTTGGAATTTGCACAGTAGTGAGTGGGAAGACTGCTCATGAGTATCTGATGATATACTGGCATCTCAGATCACTTGCATGCTAATATGACCGTCTTTTAACAGGAATGAATCCTTTCTTCGAGAGTAATAAAGCAGATATAAGGCTATAGAGTTGACATTTTCCAGGGAAGCTGGCCAGTTGACTACATCTATATCATTCTGGTGTTTCCTTCTATCATTTATAAGTTGACTTCATGAGAAACAATATGTATGTAGATAGATTTTTCTCAAAAAACACAGCATCCATAACAATTTCTGATGGCAGTCACTCTGGCTGGCTTGTTTCTGCAGTACCAGTTTGGCCAGATGCTGTAGCAGGAGAAAAAGAGGCAGTGAGGGATTTCACTGGAAGTAAAGCTTTTCTCCTCAACTCTCAGAGAATCATCTGCAATGTTTTAGAGGTGACATGTAGCTTGTTCTTGATGCTGACTATTCTGACAGGGCCCTGAAGATCTCTTCTGCAGCTGCAGGTAATAAGCAATTTGTCCACTCTTTGCCCCAAGCCTATTGCCCTAAACTTCCCAGACCCCTGCAAGGGCTGCAAGTAGCCCCTGACAGCACAGGAAGGTGAAATGGGACAGCTGCTGCTGTCCTTGCCTCCATCTACCAGGCCAGCCTGCACACCATCCTCTCTCCCCTTGAAAAGGTTATTCCACTGCCAGGAACAGGTATTATTGCCATTTTGCAGGTATCTGTCCTTCTAGCATTTTAGTATGTGAAATATTTTTTTGTAGGTGGCTTTCGTTTTTTTAACTGCTGCTATTAACTGAAAGGCAGCCACAGGAAAGAAAAACAACCAGCAGCAACTTAGAGGTACCTTCCTTCACCTATAGAAGCCTGTTTGAAAAGCATGTGTGCGCTGGCACTGATCTCTGACACAAATCGAAAGGGCAGATTGGAAAAATTGACTTTGACTCCATGCTGACATGCTGCAGACCTCTGGAAGGTTGTTTACATAAACAGAAGGCTTGGGGCAGTGGTGATATCTATCTCCTTTCTCTGTTTCTCTTATTTTTTTCCCCAGCATCTGGCCATTGAAATACATCTCATGAAATGGAAGATGTTTATATTCCTAAATAATTTGGAGTACCAGAGCCTAATAACAGAGCAGCAAGTAAATTGGCAGGCTCATTGCTAGCTACATTAGATGCCACTACTTCCCACTTCTAGTGGGGAGAGAAATTTATTAAATCAGATGTAAAATTTAGACTCCATATTGCTAGGGGTTAAAACGAACATTCCAAGGTAAATTAAGGCTGTAAATTAGTTGCTAGAAGGATTAAATCAATCATCCAAAAGTCAAAAATTCTCAACTGATTGTTTTATTGCAAAGCAGTCTGATTCACAAGGAAAAAAAAAAAAAAGAAAAAACATAGACTTTTTATTGAGTTCAAAAAAATACCTTAATTTTTTGTGCTTATTTGTAGTACTACACTTCTATGTCCCTTTATGCTTATTTTGGTGAGAGTGGCTGTCTAAAATAAGATGATAAATCAAATGTTCAAGTTGTATCAGCAAACATATTCACTAAGTTGTAAAAGGTGATATGTTTGCTTAAGGGTGTTTTCTTTATGTTTTTTTAAATTTCAGCGATGTTTGTCTGGAAATAGTTGAAGCTAAAAATCCCTTCTAATTCTAAACTAAGAATTTCCACATGGAATTCATCAGCCTAATTAAACTGGCATAATTTCCAGTTACATGGAAAAGTTGTCAAGTTACTTTTCCATGTGCAAGTCTTTAAGATCCAGAACTTGCTGGAAAACTTTTCAGAGGAAATGGCTCTATCTGATAAAATAAGTTCTGCAGATGACTTTTTACCAAATAGCCACCTACCTAGCTCCTTGTGCTTCCAAAAATTCAGTCTGTAGCTACAATGGGGATTAAATTAATTAATTTATGTGGGATAAAATTCATCTCAATTATCTGTAATCTTTTAAAAGTTAGGTGTCTAGCCTAGCTAGTTAAGTGCACTCTGTAGTCAATGAAATAAGATGGGCATTATTCCAGAAGGTGACTCATTCTGCTATTCTGGGACACCTGTTTTAGGGTGGGCTGAGACATCCTTTGGATGTACATGTCTTTTCCAACTACAGACAGAATCTCTGTGCAGGGCTTAGATATACACCTGAGTTTGAAGTGACTAAACATGAGTAGGAAAACTGCTACCTTAATCCAAAATTTAGATAGCTCAGATTGGCAAATGAATCCTCCTGTGCACTGTAAACTCTATCTATTATACATAATGCACACAAAAATATTGCAATAACTTATTCTAATGAACAGAGTTGTCTCAAAGTTTGTTGTTTTTCCCAGAAAACAGAATAAAGATAGCCACATTTTTCTGTATTTTAGGTATTCAGAACTTCAAAGCACTGTTTTCTTTTCATATTCTGTAGGATTACATTCTTAAAGAACAACGGACTTGCTAAAGTGTATCTTTGACTTTTCCATTTTTGAGCTACAGCAGGCAAGAAAAATCACAGAAGAGAGAAATGTTCCTTGAAAACTTGCTTTACATTTTCAGAAATTACATCTTTGATGTGATCTATGCCATTCAATGTACTTGCAAATGACGTGGAAAAGACAGCATATAGGGAGCTAATAAAACTGTAAACTCTATAACATGACTTGGAAGGGTCAAACATAAACCTGATTGTAAATAGTTGCAGTTAACAAAACAAAGCAAATAAAACCACAGTTGGTTAAATAACAAAATAGCAGATGAATACATGCATGTATGCAGGAGAAGGCAATAACCCCAACTTACAGAAGTGCAGTGAGTGCTATAAATTAGCCTAGGAGAGGGACGCATAAAATTTTGAAAGCATTGACTCAGTGTTCACCTGTAGCCAATGGGGAAATACAAACCTGATCATTTAAAGAAAGAGAAAACAGAAATCATCGTTGTACACTGTTTTGCCAATGTCTCACACACTGTATTTCCAGTCATTTTCTTTCAAAAGGATATTGGAGCAATTGGAAAAGCAACAAAGAGATCAAAAATATGCAGTGATTATGGTATGGGAAAAAGCTAGAAGATGTAGAAAATAGGTGACTGGGACACATTATTGCTAAATACAATCCTGATGGTGTGACGAATGTGACTGGAGAGCAGTGGTAAGAGAAACGAAGGCATTCCCAGGTGGCAGGCTGAAAACAAAGGAAGGAAAAGCCAATGCACCAAATAATGGAACTCACAGTGGCATGACGTTGCAGGGTTCAAAAGTACAGAGGGGGAAAAGGCAAGAAAATGTCACAGAAGATAGATTTTGCATAAACTTCTTAAATGAAACTCTAGATATAGCTTTTAGTTCAAGCTTCTAGTTTATGAAGATGCTGACTCTCAAAATCTAATGCACTAGGAATGAGTCTACAGCTCCTCTTTTTTAAATGTTATTTCTTTGGACTTCTGTATGGAGTATGTTGGGCAAACTGCACCTTTCCCTGGTCTGTGTTGCAATCCTTCACAGCTCACACACCCTTACAAGTTCTATAAATACAAACCTCTCCTTCTGCAGGTCATTAGACACAGCTGATTTGTATGAGTACATACAAAAAAAGTTGCTTTAGATCATATTGAAAAATATTACACAGCACTTTGAAAATTTTTCTGACTTTCAAAACCAAAAGTCTGCAGTACTGATATTCTTTCCCTGATGGCATTAACCCATACAAGGAGGATTTCAGAGAAGATCCAAAGCAAAGGAAGTGTCTCTTTTACAGATATATATTCCATTTTAAAAAATCAGCTCATCTTGAACCATTTCTTTCTCACAGAGTACAAGTAATTAACCTAATTTTTTAGGTTTTTAGCTTAAATGTCAAGCACTATATCACATTTGTAACTTTTAGAAGCTTCATCTGGCATTCTTGGGCAAGATCTGTAGACACCACATGGGGGAAAATAACTTTCAGCACTTACATTGATTATCTCCTGTCAGAAGGGATTATTCTAAGTCCATACGGCACAAACACAAGTACACGCTCTCGGTGGCCCAAATGCTGATATATTTTTAACTCTAGCCATTATATTAGCCTAAAGAGTAGCTATAGACTATTGCTATGACTTGTTGTATTATGAATTCTTGGGTAGGAACTATTTAAGTTCTGGGTGTGATGTGGGAGCTATGTCCAGAATATCTTGTCACATTTTAATGGAAATGAACTCATATTTCTACTGGTATTTGTCAGGGATAGTCCTAACACTAAGTCCTGCTCTGATCTAGTGGAAAGTCAGTCCATCCTTGAGGTAGAAAATATATTTGAATTTCAATGTTATCAAAACCAAACAAATTTTTTAAGGAAAGGTGAATTTTTATGGAAGGTTGTGACCTCTTGGGCAAGCTTGCATCCAAACATGCAGTAAGGATTTTTGTCAGATTTATACTCTGTTTGGAAACTTCAGTATATTCAGCAAGAGTATTACACAAAAACAGTGTTCTTCTAATGGGTTCAAAATCTTCAGGGCAATGTTGCATTATGTCCAGAGAGATACATTTTACTAGACCTGCATCATACCAAAAAAGTCAAACAGAATTATACACTGGTATTTCATCTAAATGTTAAGAAATCCTTTAGGCTAACTATTTAAACACAGGACTCCGTTCATGTAGTTTCATCTGTATGCAGCATTCAAGTATAAACATCTCCCTTCAAATATAGGGGCTGTATGAGACTCATATATTTTGGGTTTATGTCATCAAGTTATTGGCATCCGAAAAAGTCCCACATTATCACATTGTATATCTATGCAGGTATTACAGGAATTACACACACACATGTATCTGTAAAGGCATATGTGTGCATAAAAATGTCTATATCTACCCAGATACAGCAATTCCAGGAATATGCTTGTCTTCTTAGAGATTTTAAAGAAAGAAAGAAAGAGTTAAGATATCTGTAGTAAGTTTGCTTTCCAAAGATTTATAAATTCGTCTAGTTCACAATAACCTGGGAATAAAAATTAGGGATAAAAATAAGGATTCAGGTCTGCAGATTACAAATAGTTGGGTAAAAACTGAAAGATGAGATTTATACTACGGAGTCTAGAATGAGAGAGGGATAATAACTTCCTCCAGCATTAATTCTCAGAGGCAGATTTTCTGAAGGGGAGAAAAGGCGCATGATGAGAAAGTTTCCTCTCCCTGCAGTAGAGGCTGATCAGGTGTGGTGTGGTCATAGCCAAGAAAATGTGCAGCCTCTCTGCTCAGACTGAGGCCAGGCCTGCACAGAGCTCTCCACAGCTCACCTGCCCTAAGACCCTGATGCTCCCAAGTATCTGCAGGTCACTGGCTTGGTTCTTGTAAAGGCTGAAAGATCGAAGCCCTATCTTTCACCACATCTGGTAGATAAGGAGCCCTCCCTCCTTTATGACCGAGGCTGGAGCTTGGGTCAGTGTCACACACTTCGCATGGAATTTTACTTCCATCAGCAGTCAGTTTATTCCTCTTCCACTAAGTGCTTTGCTTAGATTAATTATGCAAATAAGGATATAATCCTTTTGTGTCACATGCACTTCCTCCAATAATGAATCATTTCTATTTAAGGGGGTCAAAATCCCACAAGAATCCTTGTGAGTGTATGGATCTATACATCCACATCTATCTCAACATCTGTTTATCTCCACATACAATTCACATGCACATATATATATATGTATATACACACACATATGCGTATTCTTTCTATATATAGACATGCACGTCTGAGTGCATAAAATAAGTGTCTTTATGTTGAATTCCAGGTGTCTGGTGTGATTGCAATGCATAAGTACAATACATAATTTTTCAAAATCTCATAATGTGTTCATCTCAAAATGAAATTTCCTTCCTACCCTAAAAGACAACTGTTTTATTATGGTAAATGCTATTTATTATGAGTTACTCCAGTTCAAGATGTGCTTATTCAAGAAAAGGTTGAAAATACAGTAAATATTAATTTTCAGTTCAAAATGGAGTGGAACATCCTTTATTCAAACTTTTCCAAAAACTCAAACCGCAATGAAACTTCAGTCTAGAAAATAAAATTAATTAAAAATATCAAAAATATATTGGTGGCTGGAATAAATGTAATCATAGTACCTACTCCCGCTTTAACTATATTATTATTTACACAGTCTATTTGTAAAACATCAAAGCATTTTCTAGAGATACAGGCTAAAGGTACAGCTGAATTGCAGCCAAGCCTGGGGTGGAACATAGCACCTGCTCTAGCAGGGTATCGTGTGGTGTTAGGTGGAGACACATTTGTGGAGGAGGTGTACATGGGAATCCATGTATATACACACACGTATGCAAAACTTTATGTTGCTATTAATATTGCATTCACATTTTCCATATGTATGCAGCATAATTGGAATTGAAAGCCCCAATTACACTGAAGTGAAAGCCTGCTTATTAATTGACAATAGGCCTCAGCTAAGTAGCAACAAAAGAAGTGCTTTGTTTGGCAACCTTTGTTTAAAAGGCCCTTTGAAAATTCTGCAAGAATACTATGAATAGAGATTGAACAAACCTTTAATCCTCTTCAGGTCACATATGTGCTAAAGTGAATAATACTGTGAGGTCTTTTTCACCTTTTGAGTTCTTTTAAGCCGGTAACCTAATTTGAAATAAGGTAAAGAAAAGGCCTAAGAAAGCTTGAAAAACTCTAACTTGTACACTTCTGGCTTATTTATTCTGCTGCAGTAAGCCAAAAGATGCATTTCTTGTTGGAGAGATGTATAAACACTCAATATTTATAATTCCATTCATATTTGCTCGTTCCCTGACAGTTATTTCCCTTTATTCACTTCAAATGCACTGAGAACCTCAGAACACTTTTTTTCATTTAATGCTCCTGTTCTTTTGTGAGTATCAGTGTGAAAATCTTTCCTTCGTGCTACAGTCCCTTTTTCCTATTCAACACTAGACTGCACACGATAATTAAACCTCGGGGGCTTGGAGATTTTGGACTAAAGCTTAAAGAAATGCAGTAGTGAGGCCTCTTCTCTCTCAATCTTCTACCACTTGCTGTGGGGATTTTCTTTAGTTACACATGGCTTCACAGGTAAACAACCTTGAAAAAAAAATCAGAGGCAGGAATTGAATTAACACCTTAGCATTGCTTATAATGAACCTCTTTGCTTAATTAGATGATTGAAAAAATTATGTTCTAAAACATGACAGGGCACAGGCTGAAGTCTCTATTCAGGGAGATGCCCATGGAGCTACACCAGGGTGTTTGCAAGGCGAACAGCATCCCAGGCAAGACTAAAATGGAATGTGAAAATGCTGAGTTTCAACCCTGATCCTGGTGTTTTTTAAATCAAGTACAAAGAAAATTATAGGGGTTTTCTTTATAGAGATTATAGGGGTTTTTGTTTACAGAGATCTTCCAGTGTCTCCATGACTTTGAAAGTCAGCTTGTGAGCACATTGCTTAAGATATAGGTCTGAGCAATACAGTTGCCCCTGAACTAGGTGAAAAATCCCACAAATTATTTCAATTAACAAAGGACAGAGAGGCATTGAAGCAAGCACCTCAGCCAAGACCTAGTCTGGGGAAACAGCTCTCCAGTCATCCCAAGGACCTCTAGCCAGAGTCTCAGGGAAGGAGGGAGTCAGCTGCACCCCGGGATGCTCCCAGCATCAGATTCTGGTCAGATCCTGTTGGAAGGACTGGAGAAAAGTGGAATGGACAAGGCTTTTGAGACTCTGGAGTAGCTGGAGATGGCAGGAAGCAAGGGAGGGGACAGGATGCAACAGTGTTTGAAACCACTTTCCACAATTTGGTTGCCTGAGGCTCAAGTAATTTCTAAATGAAAGCAAGTGTGCATAAATGAACAATGTTGTTCCTGGGATCCCTGGCCTTCCCGCCAACCCCATCTGTAAGAAGGCATTTCAGGCTGGGGAGAAAGTGCAATGTCCAAAGAAAAATCCTTTCTGACACAAATACTTGCAAATCTCCTTGCCTTTTCTTTTCTTGTACTGTGTATGAAGACATACCATAATATGAAAGGCTTTTTAAGCATGCATGAGGCTGCATAGTGAACTACTGCTAACATCAATCATAAATTGTTTACTTTCTCAACATTAAAATCAGTATAACAGTTAAACACCAGCTGCTTCCAAAGACAAACACATTGTTTAAATCAGAACAAATTATTTACAAATAGGTTTCAATATTCAGGGTCTGTATTCTGCAGCATGTGTGCAAAATGTTTTTGTGCAGATCTATCAGCTGCAACATGCACTTGATCACTTATGCTGAGCAATCTGGGAAGTCAGTAATTGACATTTCTCTGAGTTACCGCTCTGATCATCTATAAGGATTTCTGGAGCTCCATAAGAAAATCCTGCATATTTTTAGCTTCACAGTAAAAGAAGGTTTTTGCATATAATAATTCAATTTCTTTCTCTGTTTCAGTACCCAATGCTTTACAGGGGGCCTGCATTCCTCTGCAGATGTTTATCTCTTAAGGTGTTTGTATATACCACTGCCTGCCATCCCCTCTGCTGAGGCAACTATCAGAACCATAAATATTATCTCCAGTAAAGTTGTCTGCTGCTTTTACTGTGAGCATTTAGATTTAAAAGGGACAGTGTCTTAACTGGGCTCTTCTCTTAAGGAAATTAACTTTTTATCTCAAAGACTGCTAATTTAGCTCTCACCACCTTTTCTTCCACTCCCAAGTACCTTCTTATCTTGGGTAATCAGGATGCAGGGATTCCCAATCTATCTCTCTTTATAGCTCCCTTTCAGTAGTGTTACTGTTTGAACTTCATACCCTGGATTAAGGGGCCAGCACACCAGCTCAGGAAGCTGTTCTAGGTATGAGGTAAATATGCAAGATACTTAACAGCCCGTACATGAACTCAATTACATCCTTCATCTCTTAAGATATGAATAAAAAGGTTTGGCTTTGATGTTGAATTAAGCAATCCCTACTTATAAATCAATGTACCACACAATTTTATTAGTGGCAATAATTAGTGGTTAACTAACTTGCAGTGAACACAAGGTTGGAAAGCTTTAAAAACTAGTGCCAGTCTGGGACATATTTCTCACATATATTATCCAGGAAGCCTGGATTTTTAATCAGGGAGGTACAGTAAGAATATGCAAAAGCTGTTTCATTAAACAGGATACATGAAAGTACTCAACAAATAAAAGAATGCACATGGGTCATTTTTTATTACTCCGTCCATTTATTTTAGTCCAATTTCAAAACTAAATCTAGAATAAAAGTTAAAATATTTGTGTGCTAAAATCGGAAGGCATATGTGTACATTTAAAAAGAAATACAAGTAGGCACCAGAAGTTATTTTTACTGTAAACACTCTTCATATGTTCCCATGTAGAATATAATGTCTGCATAACAACTTCTCGAATGTCCAAATTCCCTCCTGTTCCCATAGTGCAGAACAGATGTTTTCCTGCTTCTTATTACGTTAATTTATCAATCATACTTAAGCTGAATTATGAAATTGAAGTGATAGAAAATGTTACTTAAGCTTGGATCCTATTTCTGTATCTTTAAAACTTTTCCTTCTTCTTTTGGAATGATCATTTTGTTATAGTTGCAAGGTCAAATTTCCATTTGCAGGCTAAAATGTAGCTGATCCAAAAAAGTTCACATATATAAAGAGACAACTTATAGCAGGAACTTTGCATCCTTACAGAAATTTGAGATCCATAAATTCAACCATGTTGGGAAGAGCTTTTTGTTTAAAACATTGAGCTAAACAAAATGCAATTAAGGCTAACAGGAAAAAATGCATCCCTCTTGAGATTCATAAATACACTCATGGGAGACTGGAAATAAAGAGAAAAGACCAATGTAATTCCAATTGTGTCTTGCCTAAGATGACCATTTAAACAGATAACTTTTCCCAAAGTAAATTAGTTCATCCAGTTTAAGCTTTTTTTACCCTTATTTGGCCAAGTGAAGTAAATGAGAATTTTCTAGGAGTAAATCAAGGCATTAGGTACAGAATTTTTATTCTGCTTTGATGACAAATTGTGATTTGAGTTCTTCAGAGTATTGAGAAATACTTCTGCTTCTAACTAAGTCTCATAGAGGCACGGCAGTGCTTTACGAGAGTGCAGTTTCTTGCCATGCTTAAGCAAGGTTGGACAAATTTGAAAGATACTGACTTAGTATTTGTACAAAACTATGGACATCACTAATGATCTTTGTATCTTTTCATGCTCTTAACTTTTTACATGTGAAATCCTTTGGGAAATTTGTGTACTTAGCTATTTTTTTTTGCCTAGTTATCACCTAGATTATTTCAATTTATCATATTACATTGTATGCAATTTGATTTTTTAAAATTGCTTTAATAATAATCCTAATAATCTCACACCCATATGAACTAAATCCTGTCTGATTTCTAAATATGTTAATGCCATCAAGGACCATAGTGATGATTCTTGCCAGTGAAATAATCACCAGGAGAGAAACCTGAAATGACAGGATTCAAAATGTGTTTCCCTCAAGCTGAGTGGGAAGATGGAAGGAATCAGCTGCAACCCAGGATTTGCTGGCTGGGTCAGAGCTGCTGTGCCTGACAGAGAGCAGCTCCACCCAAGTGGAGCTGGCTGGGGGTTTCCACTGAAACGCTCTTTGATCAGGAGAGGCCAAACCCCCAACTTATCAATTCCAGCTTTCACTGGCTGAGGTTCTGACTCAAGGATACAGTTCTCCAAAATACTGCTTTTTTGGAATGGGGGAATTTTTTTGTAAGAAAATAATGTAAAAATTATTGGCTTCATCCTGTGTAGTCTTAGAATAAACTATGATTTGTATAAGAATACTTCTTACCTCGCTGTACTTGGTAGCTCATAAGAAATAGGTAGAATAAGCCTCTTAGCTGGGGCACAATGAAACCAGAATTACTCCCAGTTTTATCCCCAAGTTCTTATGCATATTTCTGAGATTAATTTATTTTATCATCCCATGCCTCTGTAGAACAGAGGTGATGCTTACCTGCTTCGGAGGCTCCTGTGGAAATTAAGTTCCGCAACATATTTGAGATACTCAGATAAAAGAGTATCAGGCAATGATTTACCATGGGAGATAAAGATTATAGAATGGAACACTCTTGAAGGGGACCAAAAAGAAACATTCTAGTTTCTTTCTCAGGATTAATCTCCTGAGACTCAGGACTGATCTATGGATGTGGAAGGCCATAGGCCATTTGTCAGTAGAGCCCTACCTTCTGACACAGGCTATACAGTAAAGTTCCCAAACTGATCCCTCCGTATTCCTGACACTCCACAGCATAGCTCAGCACAGACGTTAGGAAAGAAGAGGTTTCACAGCTTTCTGGATTTTTGCCTCAGGTAAACTAGATGAATTTATACTTGCAAATATTTGTGTCTGTGAGGTATACATGCCCAAATTATTATAATATGTGGAACTTCACTTTCTATGCTTACTATGAAAATAGCAGACAAAATTAAAGAGTTTCTTCCTAAACAGGAGAACCTGTTTGAAAATCAGTGACACAGCTGGAATATAATTATTATTTTAATTTAAATACTGCTAGACTTAAAAAATACTCATTATTTTGGGTTCCATAAGTATAGATGTGGTTTGGATTTAGTTTTGTATTTGTGAAATCTGCAGCAAAAGTTTTTCAGCTATCCACTGGATTTCTAAACTTAATTTAGCTCCTGAAAGAATGTATTATATCCTCAGGTTATAATGCACAAGAGGCATTCAAGAATTGAATCATAGATCTGCATCTTCAGGGTTCCCAAGTTTGTGTTTCCTTTTCCTTTCTTTTCACTTTCTTCATTTAGTCCTCCTTTCCTTTTTTCCTGGTGGTTCAACATTTCCATTACACATTTCTTAGGAAAATAAGTACCACTAGAAGAAATTTAGAGGGAAATGGAACTTCTTTTATTTCATCTGAATACAGTCAGTCATTCATTCAGCTCCAGCCACAATATCTGCTTAAACTAATTATCATTTACCTAATTCAATTTGCAATGCAGCGCTGAGGTGTGAGGTTTGAGATCCAGACGCACACTTATCAGATCATTACAACATACAGGTGGGCGGATTACAGAATACCCCAACTGTTTTCAAAAAAATCAGGTCTTCTCTTGTATTGCTCTTTTGGCTGCTGCTTCAGGCAAACAAGCTACTTTTAGTTTTAAATTGCTGTTACTGTGCATCGCATGTGGTGACCAACACCAGCAAAGTCCAATGCAGCTTTTCAGGCATCTTGTTGACTGAGGACACAACTCCCCAGATGACTCTTAATTCTCAAAATACCATTACCTTTCAGTTTTTCCATTTGACTCACCTTCTGTAAAGAAAAGCCAAATCTTTCATTTTATGCCAAAAGGCTCTAATCTGCTCACACAGGCAGTACAGGGCCTCTGCAGAACTCACCTCAGTTTGTGTGTGATTGCAGTTCTTACTGAGGCTGATGGTTCCCCCAGACACCCATAGGTGGTACAAGGAAATCTGTGCTGGAGCTCAGATACCCACACACACCTATGTTCCTGCTCCACTTCTGCTTCTCCTGCTCTTTTCATCATCCCTTCATTCAAGGACATACTATCTGTGCCTTCTCTGTCTCTCAGAATATTATTCATGTCTGTACCTTGTAGTGAACTGAGAATTCTTTTGGTATGCACAGCTGTATAGAAGAGCAGTGAAAGGAAGCAAAATATGTTCAGTGATTCCATTTTCCCAAGATGAAGGTATGTGGTCAAGTTCAGAAAGTTTATTGCAGATAAAATAGAAGACAAAAATCAGTTAAAATGTATTCAAAGGCTTGATTCTCTACTGGGAAGTTTAAATACTTCAAATTCAGTAGATGTGACAATCTCTCTGCTGTTCTAGATAGTATTTGATTCCAATATTAAGCTGCGTGACCAGTGATGTATTTAAAGTACATGCAATTCTACTCTTTGTAACAATTGCCACAGCTAATATCACAAGTTATGGAAAATGATTAAAGAAATTATTATGTCCTGGGATTGGGATTTTTTAATTAGTTGAGTATAAAAACATAAATAAATTTTGGTGGCTACGTAAAATATGTGCCCCACTTGGATGTACTAGTTTTAGTATTGCAGGACTCATTCACAGTAAATGGAAAAGTTGCATGTGCTCATAGTGATGCATAAAAATTGTCTAAAATTGGAATCAGTGATAAGAAGCTATTATCTTTAATCATTATGTGTACTTTTTCTTTGTTAGTTTTCCACAATTGACACACATTATGTGAACAGATTATTTCAATTTCCCATGCAGAGAGAGAAGGCTCTCTCCCAGCATTTTTGCTTTGGAGAAGGCAATTTTCATTGACTTTTCTTTGTTTACAACAGCATAAATTAAATAACTTTTAAGAGCTGGCAGTAAAGAAAAATGGAAGATTTTCCTCCAGTGTGGGTATTCATTTAGATTTCACCCATCTTGTAAAAGCATTTTCTGGACTAACATGAAAAATGGCAAGAAAAGCAAGAGGGATTTATAGCAAAATAATTAATACATATTAACAATCTGTCTATGAAAGCCCAAGGGAGAGGTACTTGAGATAGCAAGATGAGGTGAACAGTAAACCTCTTCGTTGGTGTTTGCCTTGTGTACTGCTTCAGGCCACAGTGTGAGTGCAAGGGCTCTGCAACCTGATTTCTCATCCTGCATTCATGGCAATTACACAAAATACACAGACCTGGATGGATGAAACTTAGGAGTACCATCATGATAGGCTTTGAATAAACTTCTAGCAGAGGTGTTGTCCTCCTGTCACCAAAAAAAAAAAAAAAAGAGAAAATAGGAATCTGTTTTAGAAGTTTGATTAATTGTATTTTAATACAATGATGTATCAATTGGGTAAATGTGAGCTGCTAATGGTTTAGGAATGGCTATTAGGACAATGTCTAAGCACAGTCTGGCTATCACATTTTCTCCTAGATTCCTGTGATAAACATTTCAGAGCTTATTTTAGCTCAGCTCTTCTACAAATCAAGATAGGAACTTGAGTGTAATCATCCGGCAATTGGTTGCTGCTGGTTAGTCTGTGATGACATCTCTTGAACTAAGGTATTGCTGGTCTCAGACTTCATCTTAGTCCTGAAGTAAACTGAACTAGCACCAGAGAAAAATTAAATAAGTCACCTTCTTTGGCCAAGACACCACACACATTCATCAAGGGGTTGAACCTCTCACAAGGGCTGGTTGTCACACAGGAAGATTACAGGTCTGTCTCCCAGTGGTTGGAGAGCCTGGTGGGAATGATATCCCCGTGCACGAACTGTTAAGTAGGCTGTTTTCCAATTCAGTAGCTACAGTTTGATTTGGAAAGAAGTTGCAGACTGAAAAGACCAAATCAATAATGGTCACTGGAAGATAAAACAGATTTCCACACTTCCTGTCTTTGTAGAGCTGGTGGGTCACGAATTTAGGTTCCATCTATTCTGTAAGAGGAAGACATGACTGAAGTTCGGGGATGCATTTTGCTAATCCAGCAAGAGTGCATAACAATGGCATCAGGCTGGTGAAGCCATCTACTTGTCCGGCGTGTCTCAGCTAAGCAGCAGCTGTGCTGACACGGCTCCTCCGATGTGGCTCCACTGCTGGTGGAAGTCAGCCCAGGGATGCCTCTCCCTAGAACTGTGTAGACCTTTCACTTCGGGGAAAAAGTACCTTTAGCAGGCAATTCCCTGCTACACAGGGTAGAATTTTTCTACTTCTCTCATGTAAATCAGCCACTCAAGGCTCATCTAATCACTGATATAAAGAAACAGGCAACCTGGAGAGTGATTCACCTCACCTTTGCAAGAGGTGCCAGAAACAGGTGAGATGAATCACCCTTCAGTTTATTGACTGTAAGGATGAGATAGTTGATTGGCACAAGCAGCTTTAGATATTTAAAGCTGTGGCATAAATTTAATTGCTTGTGTGCCTTAAACTTCAGTTCTCTATCCCCCAGCTGCATTTGCAGTTGGTTACTGGCTGAATCCTAATATATATAGCATTTTGAAGGCTATGGTGCACTTCTCCATCTTCAGTTTTGTAAGAATAATATGAAGATTCCTTGAGTTACAAAACAGCACTAGTCAGTAGATCGGTGATAGGGCATTACACAAATAAACAGTCCTGCCCTCAGTCTCTAATGCAATCTTCTTCTTAGGGATATGCTAATGCCTCTGAATCAGTTTGACCTGCCTTCTATTAATAAACTTATCAGTTGTATATCCATTAACTGATTTAGTTGGTATGCAAGAAGTTAATTATGCAAGAAGACATGGCAGGACCATGTTACAGCGAGATAATGCACACCCATAATGTGGTGTGAAACACCAAGTGGAACCAAATAACTTCAAAACCCTGAACAGGATGTTAATTTGCAACACCGCATTATGTGGTCTTAGGAAGTGCATTGAAAAAAAAAAATTGATAAACCTTTAAAGGAATTTTTTAAAATTAATAAATCTATGTAAGGAGGCTACTGAGCTATTCTGTGGCTAATTCATGAGCTGTACTAGCAACCATGTTCTGTACAAAATGTCTTAGTAATTTTTGTGTTTCTTAGTGGTAATTTCAATGAATTGGTGAATGAATAGGTAATTCATTTATTCGTCACAAACATCACTGATTCTGGCTTGGAATATCAACCTGTCCTTCCTTCCAAGTGAAAGATGTTTTTCTGTTGCTTTGTTGTCCTTAGTGAAATATATGGCACATTGTTCATATGTGAAAAGCAATCAAATCCCCAAAACTCAAAAACTCATACAAATTCTCTCCTCTCCTATCCCATGGGAAAGAAGAGAGGTAAGGATAAAGCATATGCAAAAATCCTGCCACTGCATCTGAATGAGAACAAAACCTCTGGAACTGCTTCTTACACTTCTGAAGCAATATGCTGATTTATATATAAGCATCAAAGTACTTTCCAAAAATAAAGTAGTGGATTTTTGCAAAATCACTTGAAATTATTACTTCTTCCATTTTACCCATAATTGGCAGAGCCTCCAGAAACTCAGTGTCACAGAGAAAGCCTGATGCAGTGCCAGGGACCCTGACTCCTAGACCTGTGAGGAAAGGCTACAAGACCATTTAAATTCCGCCTGTGCTGTTAGCAGACGGCTTATTTCACCTTTGCAATTTATATTCCTAATTTAATAGCTAGAGGTCATACATTTAAACGAGCTCCTAACAGCTTCTGTTCTCCCCATTTACTACAAACTTCCTCACTGAAGTAGCTGCAGAAGTTAATACTAGCTGTCCTACAAAATATCCTCCTACCTATGGGGACTAGGCACTATATCCTGAGTAGAAGTATGAGGATGCTGAGCAACTCTGACAACAAACCCTGGAAAGTAACAGTCAGGGAAAAGAGAGATCTATTTTTGCTTTTGTTGTCACATTAACATTTTCAGTTTCTCTGCCATGACATGCAGAGTGCAGGAACAGACCCCAGAAGAAACCGCTGGTGTTCAGCATTGTGCTCACAGAGGTAGGAGCAGCAAAGGGATGTCTTCCT
>NW_008240221.1:2662933-2689810 GCF_000691975.1 Corvus brachyrhynchos
TGAAGAAGAGGCTGACCCTTTGACCTTAGCTGTTCCCACTCACATACAGATATAGAAATGTAAGCTACTCAGCATGATGCCAGTTAATTTAAATTACCTAACATCCCAAAGGGCAGCTCCCTGCTGAGGAGCCTTTTCTTTTCTTTTTCTTTTGACCTTTTAATACAGAGTAACTTTTCACAAGGATAAGTCAGATGGTCAGCTTGGAAGTATTCAGTTTCTGTGGCCTTTGGAGGTTCATGCAAAAGGTCACATCAGACTGCATTCTGCTGAATAAGGAGTTGGAAAATTGCTAAATTATACTGAATGGACAGATCCTCAGTCTGTGTAAAATGATGTAGCTGCACCATTGTAGCCATTTCACTCCTGCAAATAAGTTATGCAATAACCAAAACTAGAAGATCAATTTCCTTCTTCATGACTGCAATTTATTTCTTTTCATCTAAGCAATGAAGGTCCTGTCAACCCACAGAACCTACACCATCTTAAACAAATCTTTGTAATGTTTCCTGCTTCCCTGTATCAGATTATGCTGTGCTGCCTGATGTGACAGCACTGAATTTGGCTCTTTGGGCTATAGAGTGGAGCAGGACCTTTGGGGCTTGGTAGGTGCATCTGATTAGGCTGCTCTGCAGCACCACAGTATTTTCCCTGCTCTGTGACCTTCCATGGCAAGTTGTTGTCTGGCACATTAAGGGATCTCAAACCCCAGGAACACACTGCAAATATAGAAACTATGATCATCATTACAAGAAATGGGATAAGAGATTGCGTGTTTAGGGATGACCCCCTAGATCTGTTTGAAAGGTGTATAAATAATGAAAGCAATACAAAGTAAAGGGTTTATGAAATGTATTTCCATTTTGCACATGGGATCTTTGCCTAGGTATGATTGTGCCCATAATGTGAGAAATAGTACTGCTTTCCTGGTATAGGTAAATGGGAATTGATGTTTAGCAAATCAAATATCCCATGTGCACTGTAGACCTGCATTTCGTTTTCTAGATCCTCTCAGTTCTGGGGTTTCTGCCTCTTTTCTTTATTTTTGCTATTTACACACATTTCTGTTTATGCCCCTGTTCAGATCCCCCTGAACTGGGCAGTCAAGACACTGAGCAGACTCAGCTTTTCTTGAAGAGCTAACATCCATTTCTTGATTATCAGCAACCTGTGGGTCTTGCTGCTTGGCAGTAATTTGTTGAAAAATGATTCTTTATTGCTTATTAGTAATTTGTCTGGTTCCATACTCTGAGCTGGTGTGGCTGTAGGGCTTTGCCAAGCTGGCAGTGCCCCTCCGGTACCTCCTTTGCTTCTGGCAGGAGCCTCAGGCTACCCCAATGCAGCTCGAACTCTGGGAAGCTGCACCTTTGATGCCTCCTGCAAGGTGGTTTTCTCCCACTGAATTCTCTGTGGAAGCCAGTATTCATTTCAGATGAAGTACAGAAAGGGATTTAAGTCATTTTTCTAAGGTTTCTCAAGTTTAATACATTATTTTATTTGTTAAGAAAAGGTCTCTCTCTTTTTCACTTAATTTATGCAACAGTCCCTTGTCATCTTAGCGGGGCTTGTGGAAAGTGTTAGGTAGCATTTGGAGCTCCTACACAAATAAACCCTGAGAGGCTCAAATCAGAAAGCAATACTATCTTTTTTTGTTAAGGATCCATGTGGTGATTCCATCTTCCTGGGCTGGTGGGAACTGATAGTAGGAGCTACGTATCTAAAGCATATAAAACATGCATGTAATTTTCTGCTAGAAAGGGACCTTTCTTCCTGTATCATATTAAGCCTGTGAAGAAATCAATTAAAAAAATATTCTGCTTAGTCAGGTGAACATATTTTTTTTCTGGAAATTATAACCTAAATCATAGCTCCCTACTTTCAGACTTAGTAAAGAAAGTATGCACTCAGAATCAAGGTGGAAATTGATAAGAAGACCAGGAGCTCTGGGCTGGTATACCCAGTTTAAAAATCTGTGAAAGAATGTGCCAGAAAATTCTCCTTGTGTCACTTGTAAATAATTTAATTATAGGCCTCAGAAGGAAATAAAACGTGGTTTTTTCTTCACTGCTCATGATCTCCTATTAACTCATATTTATCAGTCTAGTTGTGTCTGTCCTTGCCCCCCAGTCCCTGTATCCCATATGGATGTTTTAAAAAGCTTTTTGCCTTGAAAGGACCAGGCACACCTGGCCAGGAAACGTTGGACCTAAGGCATTCACAGGAGAAACTGAGGCATCTCCTTATAATGATATGGGTTCCATATGTATTATCAGTATATTCTGAATCTATCTGCTGCTGAAGCTCGTCCCTTTGAGGCGGGACCTTTGGTCTTTGGTCTTTGACAATGGGAGGTCTGCACTGGCTCTGTCCATGGCTGTCCCCACTGAGACTGGAGAGGCTGAATATCCAGAACATCACTTGACCCAGACCGCTTCTGTTTACCATTTGGCACCCATCTGTTTCCTCAGTTCAAAGTGCTTGAAGTAAGGTGAAAACTGCATTACAGCTCCCAGGGTAATAATCTATATAACCACAGCCAGTCTCCTCTCGGAAGGAATGAACTGGTTTAATCCTAAATATAGCTCAAGAGGAGCAGAAATCAATAGATGTAGAGCACGGATGGTCAGGGGAGTAGTACCTATGGTGAAAAACACAAGGAAGGAAATTACTTGGTGCTGGTATTCAAACCTGTGCATTTCCTCTGCTCAAAGAACTTTAATTTGGTCAGTCAGGGTCCCCCAAATCTGAGCCCCAGGTGCCCCAGCAGTTTGCAGTAAGTAATTAGTGATGTTCAGCTGGGGATGGGCAGAAGTAAAATAAGTTCCTCTAGCACAAACTAAAGAGCAGAAAGCTGTAGTCAGGGATTGAAACAACTCACACATGCTCTGGGCCTGCACAGAGGGGGCCCTCTAACACCCACTCACCAGTGTGTTACACCACCTTGCTACCCCAATTTACATCCCAGTTCAGAGCCCTAAGCTGGCTCTGAAGTAAAGTTAAAGTTGAGTTCAAAGCAATGCAGCTGCTTCCAGGAGCTGCTGTGCATGGGGCAGGACTGTCAGGGGAAATAGTGATTTCTCTTTGAAGTCCTGCTGCTAGATGGATGCTGATTGTCTCATGTTACTGTAAGCGTCAAGTAACTTAAAAGCAAGCTCTCAATTTACTGAGCAGAGGACAACGGGAGAGGAAAAAATATTTGTCAACAGTGCTAATGACTTTTCTGTAAGGCCCACAAGTCTAGAAAACCAAAGAACTGCAAGTAAAATTGATTTCTAGAAATAATTTTCCAAGAAAACAGATGCACTGACACTGGGTATCAATCAGATTATTGGCAAGACAAACAAAACAATACCTAGGCAAATTCATTTCTCATTAAGTGAAATATAAACCATTTGGGGTCTGGGTTTCATAAATCACTCAATTTTTAGTCTGATACGTATCTATACATATTTATATTTATAATTAAGTACATTTATGTGTTTATATGTTTATGTATTATACAGAGAAAATGTTATACACAGTATCTATAATTGTTTTACTAGGCTATAACTGAAAATATAATTATTAATAGAAAGGAAGACTTTATAAGCACAAGGCTTGAGCTTTTAATCAAAGCTCCTCTTATTTTCCTCTCTGATGAGTGAAGCAGTACTATATCCAAGACATATTCTAAAGTCAATCGTTTGGAGCCCAAGTTTTGCAATTCAGCTATGGCACTAGCAATTTGGGAATAGCTCATTCCTACTCAGAGTTATTCTGTGATATATTTGGCAGCTGGGAAAGTACAGAGCAAGTAAGAGTGATCATGCAAGGAAGCCTGAGGTTGATCATATGACTGATAAGATTCTTATCTGCCTTCACTTCCAAGACTGGGTGGTACCACTTGCCCATAAATTAGCTTCCCTTTAGCAACATGCATCACCCTAATATGGTTCAAAAATTTGACTGGAGATCGAGTTCTCTCATCTCAGTCTCTGAGGCTGCTGAGACTGGCCAGAAGTACACACCATAATGTGGTAACGTAGGCAGTATGTAAAGCTCTGTAATGTATTGCATATTATGAATGTGCTTGCAACTATAATTATTGAGCAAACAATTTTGCTCATAATGTGCACCAGCTCTTGCAAGGGAGAATAAAGTCACCTGAAAATATGTTTAACAATATCATGGTATATGACATTCATTGCAGGGTCTTTGCTCTCAGAAATGTCATTTGCTGCCAAAGCATGTCTGTGCATCCTGGTTGTATATTGGTCATGCAAAGTCTCTTCCCCAAAAAATATCTGAAAAGAAATTGTTTTCTCATCAGTCTTGCTAAAGGGAAGAAATGTTAGCACATACACTGAGTTTGTATGACCAATGACAAGAGTTTGATTTTTCTGGAAAGATCTAACTCTAATGTCATCATTTAAACCAAAGTGAGTCTGTGCCATTATTTCTCAGTGTGTACTTGACCATTTGTTGTCCTTTTATATCTTACAAATCAAATCCTCCACCGTGGGAAGGTCCCAAAGAAATCAATAGATACATGAAAACTGATAGTGTTCTTGAACAGAAAGGCACTGCTCCAAAACTTTACATAAATCAAAAAGTATACTGAATATCTGAACTATCCTCTGAGGGTTTTTTGATTACTACCTTATAGCATTCTATTGATATATTTGTCAGTGGTAGCTGCATATTATTATGAAATGACGGTGATGTAAGGATTAATATAAAACAGAATTGAACTGAATCAGAAAAAAGTTTTCTAGGAGGGACTGGCTGTAACTTGGGCTTGCAAAAATTCTATCAGTAAAGAATAAGACTGAATTAGAAACACAATCTAATTTTAAAAAGCCAGCAAAAATTAAACTTCTTTTAGCAATGCACTTTTTTTATTCTATATCACTTGTACAATGCTCTAAGGACTGGCTGTTTGAATATAACATCATGTGCACAAACACCAGGAGGTTGTTTTTCTCTTTTAAATTGTCTGGTTTGGTTTCAAAGTAATGAGTTTGGTTGGATTATACTTGTAATTCACTTGACTGCACAAGGATGCTTTTTCTCTTCTTTTAAGTGTTCTGACTCTAGTATTGATATCTACGGAGTGAATTTAACTGTAGTGGGTTCTGTATCTTGAAATACAAAGTTTCCGAGGTGACCCTTGATTTTTTTAACTTATCTTTATCATGTTGGATAGAAACGTTTACCAATACATTTGAACATTTGGACACACATTTATAATCTGTCCAAAAATCTCAGGCTTTCATCTAGAAAAATCCCATGTCCAAGTGATATTTAACTAGCTAGCTGCTAGAGGTTTACAGTACTATTTCCCTCTCATAAGCAAGCATTCATCACTCAAAGGTGCAGTTTGTCTTCTGAGAATAATGTAGAAGCAGATATAGCCCACTGGAATGGCCCCTGAAGACTGCTATGAAGAAATATATTGAATATTGCTGCAGAATGGCTAAAATCTAATTGAAAGAGTCTTCACTACCTTTCATTTAAATTCCACTAGGTTCTTCTATGGATGCAGGTGACTGAAATAATTTTTTTTTTCCAAATCTAAAAACTTGTCTCAGATATCTAAGATTAGTTCAGTTGGTTGGAGCACAGTGCAAATAACACTTAGGTTGTGGGTTCGATTCCCAGATGCACCATTCACTTAAGAGCTGGACTTGATCCTTGTGGGTCTCTTCCAACTCAGAATATTCTGTAATCTTTACGTCAGGTACTTCCCTGGGAATTTTACTGTCCAGCAGAATAAATGGATGTATGTGTGAAAATATGTGCATGGAAGAGAGAAAAAACAAGCTGCAAATCTCAGCTCAGAGACAGCCTGCAGAGGAATCACCAAGCTGTCCTGATTATTCACAATCCATTGCCCCCAAGAAGGACCCTGAAAGAACCTTTGGAGGGTTCAGAGAGAAGAGGTTTGATACCTTTGGCAAGGAAATGGCCTCTTGTTGTTTGAAACTGTATGCTTTTAAAGAAAATAGAACTGTGTACACTTTTGTTGACAGAGTAGCATCAATAACTTCCTCCAGTGGGAAAAACCTTCAAGACCTCAAATTTCCAACCAGTTACTAAGACCACAAATGGAAACAGCTTTGTGTAGGGTTTTCCACTTCAGTTTCATGCCCTGGACGTGGGTGTCTGCTGTGTGCTAAAGACACACTGATCTGCTGTACATTTCTGGTTGAAACATGGTTCTAACTGAATGTTAGTCTTGATGATTCATTACCTTGAAATTGTTTATGTAATAAATTTACTAAACCCTCATTCAAGCAGTGTTGAAAAGAAAGCACAGAACTCTTCAAACAGTACCACAGATATGTGTTTTGTTTAGACCTAGGCACAGCAGTGATACTTTTTGTTCATATTAAATGGAGTTAGGCATTAATCCCTGCTTGTAATTATGAGAGTAATATCCTGTAACAATGTGCCTGTAACAACTAGCAACAATTACAACTGCTACGACTACTAGTACTACTGTTTCAAAAACCCTCTTTCAGCATTTCCCTTTGTGGCGATTATTTGAACGAATATTAGGATAGATGAATGAGGTCTTGTCTACTTGGAAAGATTAAAATTTACTTAAATCCAGGCTGAACTCCTCTGATAGCCAACTAAGGTAGAACAGGCTTCCCTGGACATCCACTAATCCCAGATGTCTGAGGTACCTTTTTAAGTGTAAGATAAATCACCCTTTTCTGATACTTTATTTATTTATTTCCTTTTCTTTCTCAGGTGAGCTGATAAAATATCTAATTTTAAGAGATCTAATCCCTGCGTCAGAGCTGAGACAAAGTATGAGGCACCTAAATTCCCCAGGTACTGATTCGGGTCAGCACAGCACAGGCCAATCTGTCTGGCCAAGTCATTGGAAAAAAGCTACAAGAATAGACCCAGATGTGTGTGCTGAAAATGAGGAATCCCACACATCCCTTGGGTAGTACCTGAAATCCTAATGGCTGGACCTGCAGTGTGGTGTCACTGTCCTCTGTCAGCATGACTCCTGTCATTCAGCTGGAAAGTAAAGTGAAATGCAGTTTGTAGAAGAACCCATGATTCAGAAGAGATGCAATACTCAGTAGAAGATGAGTCTAAAGGACTGACTTCAGTTCAAGATATTTATCAGAAGAATTTATATTTCCAGACACATTTTCAATTCCAAATGATTTTCAATTTCCAGCACAATTTCAGTTTCTATTTTGTGGAAAGAATTAAATAATGAAATATAAGTAAATAATGAAACTTTCAAATAGAAGCAACTCCAATTAGAAGAAAGTTTCATTTTTTAACCTCTCTCGTTTCTTCAATGCATCTATTCTGGGCTAATCTAAGCGTTTCTCCAAAGTCTGGAAGATTCATAAGATTTACAGTCATATTTTTGAAGAAAAGCTTTTTTGTCATAATCCATACTCTTTGAAACAAAGTACTATCAACCTATCTGTCTTCCAGTAGACACTCAGTCTTAGACCAAAGCATAGTATTTATTTCAATTATGATTCTGTAGCTCCAGAATATATGATGACATAGAAAACATGTGGTTGAAACAGAAACTGTGGAAGCTACACTCTGCATCACATTTGCTATCCTCATTTAATTCTGTAAACTTTTCAATTATCCTTAAAAACTTGTGGAACGATAAGATTGTTTCGAGGACAGTCCTATTTTTTTTTTACAAAGCAATGTCTAGAGTCCGGTCGTAATGATTTTGAATGCTAGCTTGGTACAAAGCTTATTAATTCTCTCAGGTTATTGAGTATTTGAGGAAACTGATCCAGGCCCAAATTGGAAACACATTATGTAACTGTATCTGGCAAGAGAAGAAATTAGATTTATTGATTCGGTTTTTTATCAAATAATACTTCACACGGAAGTGTGAAGCTCTCTATAGGACATGCCTGATTGCAATCATGGACCATTAACAAAGGAATAAACTGGCTTAAACACATTAAAGCATTTACAGGATATACTGAGCAGAGTTAAAATAAAGGATGCCATAAATTGTGTGCTGCAGCACTTTTCAAACAGCCAGTCACCTCTGCTATGAACCTTACTGTACTTTAATTGCCTGAACTGTGCTGTTATGAGTCTCTTTCTTTAGGAACAAACTCAAGCTTAGCCAGAAGTTATTGGAATGCTCAATATTTTTTAAGATGTTTGCCATTGCCTCAGTTTAGACAACCAACACTCTGCCTAACCATAAAATGCTAAAACCCCTGCATATTTGCCTAATGAGAAGTTTTCAAACAGCCCTTATGTGCTGACACTTGCTTATCCATTAACACATAAAGTGGGAACAAACCCTGGCTAATTACTGTTAAACTGCTTCAATCCCATTTTACTGAATTTTGTTGAAAAAGTCATTTAGAAGCACCCCATCCCACTGGTCAGGTGTCAGTCACCTTATTGGATTGCATATATTCCTACTCCAAATGACAGGTGGAAATTTTTATTTTCTTAGGCATTATTATTCCATTACTGCATTTCTGTGTGAAGGATCTCAGCAATACTCTAAAACTGTTATCGTATTTAGAAAAGCATTAAAATTGTCTCTTTATACAAACACTTTCAAGCAGGAGAACTACATTGTTCCTTTTCAGTAACAAAGGGCCAGCTGGCAAAAATCTGCCTCTGCTCCAACTCAGGCGAGGACAGAGCCCATGGGTAGTTCTGACTGTACTTCAGTCGATTCAGGGTTTGACAGTAATAAATGTGTTGCATCAGAGGTGTCAGGTTCTTGGAGGACTTCACTGGTGCCATCAGAGTTAGGAAAAAATGAGCTTGAATATGGCTGGCCACACAGCAGTCACACCTCCCCTGCAGGTTCAGCTGGGCTTCATCCAGTCTTTCAATACATGCATGAGCTGTGATTTCATGGATATGTTTTGTTGTCAGGTGCCTTGGAGTATATGCCACAATATTCACTTGGTGCCACTGTTTTCTGTTACAGTTTGTAAGATCTACTTGGTGTGTTGTCCAGCTGTGCCAAGAAAGAGGAAAACTTTCCAGCCTTAAAATGCTTTCCTCTCAGTGAGGTTTTGTGCTAAATGTTGTAGCTAGCACTTCAAAACCTCACTTTTTACTACCTCTAGATTTCACTGTGCATATTGCAAGATTTACACAGTTTAACACTACTTACAAGTAACTGGATTTTTCCTATTTTTAGAAGACCTAAGAAAATAATAACAGAAAATTTAAAATAAATATATTTTTATATAATGATATAATAATTACATTAATAGAAATTATATAGGTAGTAGTAGTAGTATTTTCTTCAAGAAGGTATGTCTGACATCTGTATTTTAAAACCCAGAGTACTGCATTAGGAAAATGTGCAGTCTGTTGTTCATTTAGTGGATGGAGGCTTGGGAAACACCACAGCTGCTAAACTGAGCAATATAGACAATGTAAAAGAAATGCAGATAAATATTTACATCTAATTAAAACTATCAGCTGGAATTATACAGATGCATTCGTGTAAATCTGGAACAATCCTGTGTATGCTTTGGTAGAGGTAGAATGCAGAATTGCAGCAATTTCCATGAAAGCTTCTATTCTACTACTGATCTTTACATTTATAAAAAAAAATATTATGATTGTATGCTCTTGACTGAGTACCAAAACTAAAATTGTTGAAATGAGCGATGGGATTTCGTTTTGGAGCCAAGAGATTAAACACGGTTACTTATCAGTCTCCCAGCAGCTTATTTAGTTTGTCACTCATCTGCACTGAACTCAGTAGTCCAAAATCAATATACTGCAGCTGCAGAATAAATAAAATATATGCCTTTGGAAGAGGAAAGCATGTGGTGTGTAAAATTATGATGATCAAAGTGAAAATGAACAATAGATTTTTATTTTCTTCTTTCCCATACTGTTTCTAATAAAGAGGAGTTCGCACTGTAAAATGGAAAGTGTTTTCCCCTGCATATGTCCATTCCTCATCTGTCTTGCTGCACCTGTGAATACAAAAAATAGGTGATGGAAACTGTTGATTTTTTTTAAGAATATTGTTCTTAATTCTGTCCAAATAGGGATATTGTGCATATACTTCCACACATATTTTATTACTCCCCTACATACACATATATACACCCAGGCATATACCCACAGAGACATATCCTCTACATACATTGAGAATGAAGGAAAAGAATTATAGGTATAAATCAAATTTTTGCATGCTTATTTGACTGATAAAAATACCACTTGTTTATGGATGAAATAAAAGTTTAATTAAGTGAAAGTATGCAAAGAAATACTCATATTTTAAATGCCTTCTGAAGATTATCTAATTAATCCCTACAACTTCTCCAAGTACCTTTGTAATATTTCTCAATTAAGATGCTATTTACTCCCATTTCTGGCTAATTAATGTGGATGCAAAAGACAAACAGACCAGTCCCTCTGGTCACAGCACATCTACCTGCCACAGATCATTTTTCTGCCATCTATCATCATTCTTTATTTATAGATCTGAGGTGGTTTTAAATCCACGTGACTTTGGGTCCTTTTATGAAGGGTACTTAGATAAATAAAGATGCAGATAAGTGAGACTTCAAAAAGATGTTTTCTGTTTTCAGAACCTGCTTTAGAAATACATAAGAATGCTATGTGAGACAATCCTCTCTTCCAAAGAGCTCTAAATATCAGCTGACAAAATCTTATCTCCTCCTGTTTTTGACAACTTAATGTATTTTTCCCTGTTGCTTGTTCCTGTCACATATTTGCAGAGCCATATCTTCTTTCTCTCCCCTCCCTTTGCCAGTGCAAGTTCACCTGGTTACCTATCTGCCCTTCTGCTCTGTGTGCCATCCTGTACCACTCAAACACTCAAGTGACTGCTATGATGTCAGATCAATTTAATTTTTGCAAAGCTTCATGGTGATGCTCTCTCCTGTACAATTAACTGTAAACCTTTCTTTTGCCCTCTGCAGTAAAGTGTAATAAGAAATCATTGCAGCCATTTAGCAACACAGACTACTGAAAAAGTAAAGGAAAACAGTGCTGGATATTGTCCACACACAAATTATGGGTCAAAAGGAGAGTAGCTGAAAACAGCCAATGAAAAAGCTGTATAAAAAACTGAGCCTGTATCTGCATTGACTTTTACAGCTGACCAGGTCACACAGATCCATCATTTTGCTCCTTCACAGTATCCTACACTATGACTGTATGACACATCTTATTTCTCTGGTGTAACTTTGAAGCACAGGCATCCTAGGGAACTGCCAATGGAGCTGCCAGTTACTCCACTGATGGAAAAATTATTCCACTTTAATTCCCAGACATAAAAAAAACCCCAACAACCCACAAAACCTGGAAGACCAGACCTTTTCCAAGGGCCAGATCAACATGTGACTCAAAAGCAAGAATAAACAAGCATACAAAAGTTCTCCATGCTAGATTGCTGCAGGAAGACAAGATTTTGTAGAAGAAAAGAGGCTAAAACCCCAAATCCTCTTCAAAATTAAATCCTGGATCTCCATCCTGCTTTTTCTCCCACCATCATTTCCCAGCTTGCCCCTGCTCCCCTGCCATAGCTGTGTCTCCACTGGAGTGGTTTCTCTGCATCTCACACCACAGAAATGTCTCCTTCAAAGAGGTTGCAGAGAGGTCATCACACAAAAATTAGTGTCGATTCAGGGTTCATTAACCTTTTGTGGATTTAGTACTGATGGCCTGGTAGGCACTATGCTTACTAAACCACTTCATTTATTGGATGCCATACCAGTCAACACAATGAAATATGTCACCAGGCGCCTCTTTCAGAAAAGTTCAACCTAGAAGAATGAATTACAGGTGGAAGACGGGCAAGTGGTTCAGACAAACTTATGAAAATATTTTATGTAGATTTTGTTTCCTGAAACTAGGGCGTCGATGGTTTTATGGCGTCGTCCTCTTTTTTCCTTCTGCTCTTGAAAGATGGTAGTGTATGAACCTCTAGACAAGACCTTTGGTGGATGGTATGAAAAACATATAAAGAAAGCAGCTTCTCCAGGAACAAATATAATTGGAGTAACCTCAGAGCTTCTCCACCCCTCACCATCAGTTAGAGGAACTGGACTGTCTAGCCACATGGATCCATCTTGTGCTTGTTACTTGCAGGAACCTCAGCCTCACTATATTGCTCAGGCCCATTCCTTCCCTCTAGTCCGCTGGAAGAGTTTTTGAAAGCTGTCAGAAGGAAAAAAAAAAAAAGGCCAAACCCCAAAAAACCAAGCTTCAGCTGTTTCTTAATGTTTAATTAACAAGGGACTGAGAATCAGGCCTCAGCCCTTCCAGTCTGAATGGGTGACTTGCCCAGTCACAGCCAGTGGTCGCTGGAATGCAGAGATGCTCCGTCGACACGTATCGCATAAAAAGGCAGCCTCAGCCAGCTATCGGAAGCGCAGCCAAACACATGCTCATGTCAAAAATAGAAATTTGTCTGAGTAGTGTGTTGGCACTGCTTTGACAGGTATACGATTTATAAACTATTCCTCGAGGGGAAAAGGAAGGCAAATTGTTTAAACAAAAGTGTCGGTACTTTCATCACCCTCTTTCCTGGGCAGTGCTTTCTGACTCGTGGCTGCATTCCAGCACTCTCCGATACCGAAGCACTTCTGAAAAGCTTCTGTCTCTGAACAAAGTCGGGGGCTGTGTTTCTGGAAGTTAAATTATAACTATAACTTTGAAGAGAACTCAACCCCCCTGGGCTGATAAAACGATATGCCATAATAAAAAGGGAAAGACACAGCTACATTTTGCCTTGAGTTTCCCAAACTTGGTGCAGTTGCCTGCTTTCAGCAGAGGCTGTGTATCACCACTGTTGGTGGCCACCAGCAGCTCGAATGCTGTCCCAAGGAGGAGGAAGAGGAGGTTTGACCTTGCCTGCTCTTCACACATCATCCCTGCCTGCCTGCCAGTGCTGATCTGACCCAGTGGGGTGGCACTTGCACTCAGGAATGATTTGATACTGGCAAGAGCCACCTGAATCTTCACTGTTCAGGGGCATGCTTCTGCAGAGGGCCAGGAGCTGCACTCTCCTTTGCTTTGGATTGCTTAGCCTTACTTTTCACTTGAGGGTCTTCACCCATAGGAGCTGAGTTTAAGTGACCATAAGCACTTCCCTTGGACCACAGAGGAAGAGATCTGGGAGCTAGAAGGATCATTCGCCTCCAAAGAGAGCAGTCAGACTTGTCTCAGCAGCACTTGGAAACCAGGCAGCACCTCATGGCCTCTGGCTAAATTCCCATTTGGCCTTGGGATTCTCAGTTTTGGATCCCACTGCATGAACTACTTTTTGTATTTTCCTCTTTCACATCTTGTTGGTGTTTTCCCAGCACCACGTGGCAAGGCCTTGGCAGTGAGAGGAGGGATGGACCTGTCTGTTTGCTGAGGGACAGACCTGGCTGTTTGCTGAGCACCGTGCTGCCTCCGGAAGTCTGTTTGTCCCTTGGAGAGAGTGCACAGGCACACAGCCGTGGCTGATAGGCACAGCCAAGCCCTGAGAGTTCTTGTGAAAGACTTGGCCTCTGTTAAGAGTATGAAAATGGGGCTTCCCTGCAGAAGTGGAGTTAACCTGAATCAGCCTTTCACATCTATACAGTCAGTTGGAACATAAAAAAAATCTGCAGTGGTGCTTTGGGACACTTTCCCAAGGCAAAATGGATACCTTGGAGATAATAAACATTATGATTCATCCCCAAGCAAACACATCTAAACAGCAGCACATTGTAAAACATTGACTTCTATTGTCAAGGTTGCCTACTGTAATTCCAATTGCCATCAAAGAGCTTTTGACATTTTATCTCAGTCAATGGAGATAAACATTTTGTGCCAATTAACGAAATTAAAATGTGGTGCATTACAATAACAATTAACAGCTCCAGTCTCTGCAAAATCCTGTTTACTAAAGCATTTTTTGCTAATCTGTGACTATTGTGAGGCTTGAAGCTTGTCACCTTGTGCTGCACTGCCCTCTTTGGCCTCTTTTACAGTGAAAAGTTAGGTTGTTTTACAAAAACATAATCAAGTTGGTGTGCCCCCTGCTTCAAACATACAGCTGGAGACATCGATAGAAGATTAAGGGATATAGGTCACAATTTTCCAAAACACAGAAGAGATTTAGTAGTCTTTCATCAAGACTAAGACTTCTAGATAACTTAGGCTGCATTGGCAAATCATATCCTTACTCAGAGGACTCCATTTAACCTCCATGGCATTTGAGCCTCTTGGTCCCCAGCTGCGTGAAAAGCCTCTGGTCACGTTTAACAGTATGTCACGTGTCTGTCACCTCTGACTGCAGGATTATTCATGACAAGCAACATGACATAAAGCAAAACTAACCTAATCCACCCTTGGATGGTTTTCACACAGGAGAAGAATACTTAATGTGTCCTAGCCCTGCCAGTATTTTATAAATTACATAAACCAAATACAAGGACTTAGACTTAAGGGCAAAATCTTTACTAATCTATAACTTCATTGACTATGATGTGAGCCTTGATTAAGAAGGAGCTGTGATTTAAAGAAGTCTCTATGGCTACATCTGATTTTAATGGGGTAGATGGTCATATTCATAAAACCTAACCAGTCACTATCAAGCATTAACACTTGATTCTGCTGCCTGCTCTGAAGGGATGCACCATAAGGTTATGCTGATGACTGCTCAGCTTCCATGGTCAGAGTGTACTGAAGGGGCCTACTACTTTAAAAGTATTTTAAACTGTAATCCACATGATTTTGATTGAAAGTCCCATGTGTGATTCATGAACACAATCTACCACTAGCAGGACATAATTTTATTTCCATGTGGAAAGTAAAACACTCCAAGAAAACCTCTGAAAAATCAAAATGTGATAAAACCAGTGGGGAGAGATATGAGTTTCCAAGAAGTCAGATCAAATTAATATAAAAGATGCTTAAGTCTTCCACTTAGTTTAAATACATATTTTTAAACTATGGGCTAGCTAACAGGTTTATATACATACATGTATATCATTAACAGCAGGAAATTGCAAATTACAGATGAATAGGAGGCAGTTGATTGGGACAAAAAGTTAAAAAGGAAGACACTTAAAAGTGCCCATTAGCCTTTTTCTTAGCAGTTTAGTTACATATTCAACTAGGCACTGTTCAAAAGACCTGAAGTATAATTCAGACATATTTAATTCAGCTGGATTCTCCTTTAAACAACTTTATGTATTTGCATCTTCTAAATGATTACCATTTATATAATTCGCAGTATAGTTTCTCTGTACTATCTCACTCATAGGGCAGTTCCTTTAACTGGAAAACAAACAAACAAACAAACAAAAACTCCATAAAACCTTATTTGTATTTTCACTTGCCATTTCCTCGGAACACTTGCCACCATACTGCTGTGGCAAGTCCTCTATAGTTACCACACTATTTTCTACATCCTGTGTAGATGCAAGGGGAAATAATTCACATTGGCTGCAGCCATAGGCTTACATGTGCTTAACATTAATGTAAAATCAAGTACACATAAAATCATATATAATATTAAACTTGGCTGTAACATACAGCCGGTTTCCAATGTTAATATCCACTACATGTGCCTAACATATTTAATTAAAAAATATGTATATATATAAACAGTGTGGAAGGCATATCTGAGCATATATTTGGACATATACATGCTGACAGAGATTTATACACATAAACATATAAATATATAAATTTGTATATATATATATGAAAATACACTTGCACACATACAAAGTGAGGTTATAGAATTTTACTAAAAACTTCCTAACTGGCTGTATTGTCAAGCATTTTGCCAAACTCTGCTATTACAGAAGAAAACCCAAACGACAGTGGGGTTTAAGGGAGGAAGGTTGGAAAAGTAGTTAAGGCCAGTTCTGAATGAAGGAATGCCTCAGGGTATGAGATTCATTTGTCTTTGTACTAATGGGTTTATGGCTTTCTTTTTAAACAGCCAGCTGGGGCCGGGGAAGGGGTGGGGAGGTGAGGAGGAATCGCTAATCCCGGTTCCTGCCCTCCCCATCTGCCGTGAGCCAGCGCGGGGCGGGCGATGAGGGGCCGCTGCCCGCCCCACTGCCTGCTCCTCCGCCTGTCCCCTTCCCGTCCCCTGCTGCCTGCACGCCTCTGCCTGTCCCCTCTGCCTCCTCCTGACAGCTCCCCTTCCTGCACGGCTGCCCCGCTGCCTGTCCGTGCTGCCCCTGCCTGTCCCCGCCGCCTGCCCGCCCGCCGGACAGTCCCGGCACCGAGCCACCGGCCCTGGGAAGGTCACAGGTCAGAGCCGTGCAGGACACAAGATGACATGTGCAGAAGAGCATCTACCTGGTGATTTGTGACCGAGGAGGGAATATGTGAAACGCTAATGTCTGCCAGGTCAGGGGCGACACAGCGCACCCTGCTCGGCAGGGCTCCAGATGAGTTACCCCGGACTTGTGCTGGAGTGTTATCTTCTGATTTTTACATTTTCCTTCCCTACATTCACACAGGGCTAAACTCACCCCATTCCAAGCATTGCTTTGCCTATGTAGGCTGTAAGCACGCTGTTTTGCTAATCTGCATGAAAGTGCCTGGATATGGAAGGCAAACAGCAAGACATCTTATCTTTGAAGGGATCTTGAGGCCTTTTGAGTTTACTGTTGTTGCAGTCATTATTGTTTAGCATATCCTTGAAGGTTTGGTCTGAGGGACAGCTGGTGGGAATGCAATTTAGCTTGTTAAAATGCAGCAATTATTTGAATATACACCAAGCAGGAAAGCAGAGGCAGAGTGAATTTCCTCTGTTAAAGTGTTACAATATGGGTCTTCTTGGGGGAAGGAAAAAAAAAAAAAAAAAAGAGGAAAAAGAAGAGCAATATAATCTACAGAAAGAGCATCACAAAAATAAATTCAAGTACTTTCAGGCCTGGAAGCAAATTTTTGTGTTGCTGTCTACAGTTGTTCAGCTACAGCTTAAATCTAGTTTATTCTTAGAAGTTTTGTGTGGGAGAGTGAAGTGAAAGAGAAGCACACAAACAACTGACCCCCAGTTTGTCAGGGGTGACTGGCAAAATCTCTGGTGTAAACATGGACGCTTCTGTAATGTGCTTATTTACTTGGGGAGGTCTCTTGCTGGTATTAACCTGATGTTTACCAGCATGGCTTGTCAGTGCTACGTATTTGCAAAGACTATTGCAACAGGAGCAAATCACATCCAGCACAGATGGAGCCGTGGAGTGACCTTTGTAGTTCAGAATTAGAAACAAGGATGCAACAAGCAGCAGCAGTATCACAGTGGATGAGTACAGAGCACCGTGCAAGGCAGTTACAGTCCAGTGATTTCTAATCCCAAAGTCACATTCCACTGGCAAAGCTCAGTACAACTGCCCCACCAAAAATTTTGGCTGTGAGTTGTGCAGACTTCTGCACCTCTCCCTGTGGTCCTGGGTGTGCAGAAACAAGCCAGGACCATGGCTGTGGTCTCTTGAGTGTATTGGCTGGAGGAAGATGCAACTGTCAGCAGAGCATCTGCAGGCAGGGAGAGCAGGCAGGGGAGGGTGAGGACCGGGGAAGCGTGAAATGCTGCTGTTTTTCTGAACTGAGACCTATAGGCACAGTAGATGACATGGTGCTTGGCCTTGCACAATCACACTCAAAGGATATGGAAATTATGTCTTTCCTGAATGCAATCTATCCGCTCTGGTGGGATTAGAAAATGCGTGGAAGGGCTGCCTGGGCGCAAAAAGGCTAACACATCCTACCAGTGCCTGGTGGAGCCTGTGCGGTGCCCTTGAGTGCTTGCCAGCTCAGATGCAATCCCTACCCATGCCCTTCCTGAAGGCCAGTAGCTCTGCTGGCTTCCTTTCCCTGGCCAGGACCCAAATGCCACAATTTGGTTAAAAGTATCAAGGAAAACCTCCTATGGGGCTGGTTACGGAAACCCAGAAATATCACTGTTATGGAGAGGGCTAGCTGTTACCAGATCAGCAACACATATCTGCTAACGCTGCACATTTCTTTGCATCAGGCATCATTGACATTTTATCCACTGGTTTGTAATAACTCTTTCAATGCCACGGGCCTGCCACAATTGTTTCACTAGCATTTCCCCTCGAAAAATCAGGTGCAAGGGTGGAGGCGAACATGCTAGTGCCGGTCATCCCCTTCCAGATCTTGTGGCATTTCTTGCCTGTAAAAGTGTAGCAATCTGCTGCTTTCCAATGGCATTCCAGTTAAATTATATCCCAAGCGGCTTGCCACGAAGGGGTTAACACTGTAGCAGCCTTGCTTGGTGGATCAAATTCTTGCAAGAGCAAGGCTCTCCTTGCTTTGTTCTTTAGTGGGATGCATTCAGTAGGAGCAGCCTTAACACTGGGATTTGTTGTCCTCCTTCCACCAGCACCCTTGCTCTTCTCCCTGAATTCAAGGCAGCACAGCTTCAGCAGGGCTCCCTGTTTGCATATCAGAACAATCTCACCCTTTCACGTTGTCCCAGCAGCAGTTTCACACCAGTAGACTCTGCCCCTGTGGGGCCCCGGGTCAGGGACAGCAGCAGACACCGCCACTTCTGTGCTGTCAGGCGGGACAGGAGGAATGTGCCTGGCCTTGTCACAGGGGAGGGAAGCCTGTGCTCCGCAAGAAATCTGAACAGATGCCACTTAGCTGGCTCAGAAATGGCTCTTCAGTTGCTAGCTATTGCCCAAGCAGCCTGTCCAAGCATCCAGTGCTCATCCCAAATCCCGTGCATACCAACAGCTTTGCCTTTTGTGATCTTGCACACACTATTGGCATCTTTATTTAAAACCTCATTCAAATATTATGTGAAAATGGTCCAGATCATTCTCTGGCACTGGGTCCTGCAGGCAGGGGATAGCCTGCAGCTGTGCCACAGAGCCCTGCCAGCCCCAGCCCCTGAGGGTCACATCCAGCTCCTCACCAAGGCTGCTCTCTCTCACCTGCTCTGGCTTCTTGACATTTCTTTGCTATTAAAACCACAAGAAGAGAGCCCTAAGTTTACAGCAGTCAAAAGTTTTCTAATGTTTATCACTTGGAACATATTGCCTTCAGCTGGAAACCCCCCTGTCTCGTGGCATGTCCTTAAAAGTATAGGAGTTATTGACATCCTATCCCTGAGAGTGTCTAAGGCCAGGTTGGATGGAGCTTTGAGCAAGAAGGTCTAGTGGAAGGTGTCCCTGCTCATAGCAGGGGGTTGGAACTAGATAAACCTTAAAATTCCTTCCAATCCAAACCATTCCATGATTCTATGATTCTATGATATCTTTGCACCTATGTCAGACATAAGATGCTCTCTGTGGAGAAGCTTTTGGTGAGCTGAACCATAGCTGGGAGTGGAAGGTGGCTGGAATATACCCCAAAGCTTCAGGGGTGTCAGTATGTGGCAGGGGTCCTGGAGAGGTTCCTTGGTTACCCAGCCCTGCTCTGCCAGTGTGATCACCTACAAAGCATGGAAGTTAATGCTCTCAACAGCAAATGCTTTCAAAACTTAAAATACTTTTGGGTATACATCTGGTCAAATATCTGAGAAGTTGCAATGGAGGGTGGTTAAGGACTTTAAAGCACATGGAAGTTTGCAAAATTGAGTCTGCTTTGAGAAAACAGACTGCCATATATATACATATATGCCCCATGAGTAACAAAATGTGCCTCAAACCCCAGGACAAAAGGCAATGAAAATGGCCCCTACAATGGCCCACACTCTCCCAGGTAAGCAACTTGGGTTGTCCTCAGAGAAACAGAAGAAAGCAAGTGAACCACCATAACCTCACAGAACCATGCAAACATGGCAGGGCTGTGACAAGGGAGGTGACAGTCCCACTCCCCCCTTCCATTGCCTGCTGCTCACCTGCACTACCTCAGGAGGGCAGGTCTGTGTCCTCTTTCAGATCTGCTCAGGCCTCAAGAACCTGTTGAAGATCCCTAGTATCAAACCCCGAAGTGTTTCAAACTGCTGGCTTTGCTTTCTGTCAGGCAGGGGACAAAGAGGGAGGCTTGCAGCACTTTGGCTCTGTCCTGAAACAAGCCCTGAAGACAACATTTTAGGAACACTGAGGCACTGGTTTCAGTCAGACATCTAGGCAAAACCCATTTGAAAGAAATGGGACGATGATCACAACTGTGTCATCAACATTCCTTTGAGTGTCCAAACCCCATTTCCTTTTGCATCCTTCCTATTAGCATTCATTTGCTGTGAGCATTCTTGTGAGTTTTTAGTAAAAACGACTCATGGCTCAGCCAGCTTTAAGCAAATATTTGAGTGCTTTAACTTGATGTGTATTCTGAACTCAAAAGTGTTTGTCTCACACAAGCCTGACAGCAGTTCATAGTGACCAAGAGTCCACGACCAGACAGAACTTATTCCCAGCATCAGCAACCAGTGGTTTATGCAGAAGATGAAGGTGTGAGGAACCAGCTGCAGAATTATCTAACAAATAATTCATGGTCCTGAGCAAGCTTAATGACACGTCTCATCCATGTTTAAATTCTAGTCTGAATAAAGCTAAAGCATTGCAACTGGGTACACGCGGAAAACAATTCCTCTTTAACAGGAAATTCCAAGGTTGCAAGTTAAACCTAAACATTTTCACAGCTTTTAGGAGAAAGACATGAGTTGTTAGATTGGCTCCCTAAATCACTGTCTTTGTTACTCAGAGGTGCATTTTTCAACAAAAACTCTCTTAAGGAGGTAAAAAGAAGGATGTCCTATGTTTCAGCAAATTCAGGATCTTTCTTTAGACTCCCAGAATGATCTAGACATGTAAATATCTGTTTTTTCATGGCTTCCTGTAACAAGCAGCCCAAGGCTTCCCTCAGGCCCATCAGCTGAATAAACCTCGTAGCCTCGGGGATGATCAATTCTGCCCCCCAGAAGTATGAGGCAGAAACCTGAAGGGGTTGGACACCACACCAAATCTTTGTTATCTTTGCATTAGAGCTTTGATGCTATTGGGTCTGCAGCATTTTTACCCCCTTTTTCATCAATTGCTTCTGATGAATTTAAGATTTGCTATCATGCAGGCTACAGATTTAGAACAAATAGCCCTTTCATTTAGTTAATACCAGCAGCATAGCTATAAAGCTGTAATAGTTTACGGCTTTCAGGACATAACCTGCAACCACAGACAATACAAATTATATTACACTGTGTTTTATTGCTCTTTGAGGCCCACTAAGAGGCTCAGTGCTGTTTCATAGTCCAGAGTAGCAGCAGTTCTTTATTCTTTTTAACACACAGCTGAAAAATACTCTAATTCTGTTACAAAATGGTGTCTTTGCTTTTTTTTTTGAGAATGTGCCCTCAAAACTGCATGCACTCCCTTCACTGTAGGCTGAAAACAGCACTCTCCATGCAATTAAAAGGGAACATAAATGCACGGGGAAAATGTCGCCTTCCACAGCACTGTCTGCACAAAGAGGGTCTCCATTTTGATAAAGAAACAACAACAAACCACACTTTGATAATCATTTGGAAAGACAAGACATCTGAGAAGACAAAAACCTCGGGAACTGCAATTCCTTCCTAAAACGCCCCTTGTTTTTTCAGGTCGTGTGTTCGGATGCTGGAAGAATCACAAAGGCTGCTGGTGAAGCTTCTTAGCCCTGCCCCTTCCTCCCTGGGCCTAAGGCTGGGCACAGAGGGAAACAGAAAGGAGTCGCCATGTTTTCTTCAAATGGAGGATCTAAATAAAAAATGAAGGCAATAGAGCTTCAGGAATTGCAAAGGACCAGAGGGAGTGGGCGAGCACAAGCCAGCCCTGCCTTTTAAAACGTGAACAGGCCGTGTACTTGTCCCTGCTGCACCTGCTGCCCGTGCAGCGCTGTGCTATGGCAGAGGCCAGCAGTCCGATCTGCATATCAAATAGCTGATTTGTAGATGAGGTAATTCATTTTGTGGCTGTATGTTTGCTGTGGTGGGGATGGGCTGTTGCCTAGCAGTGGGCCACAAAGTCCCAGCAGGTTTCTTGAGTCAGCAGCCATCCTCTGCTCCCCTCACCACTCCCCTGCCCTCATTGCTAATTCAAACCCAGTTTTGACCGTAATAAATAAAGCTCCAAAACATTTGACTCATTCCTAAGTTCAAAGCACGGGTGATGTGCTGTGAATTGACAGCTTCCTTTGATGATGCATTGGTTTGGTGACTCGATAAGCAAAATACAGATCCAGAAACCTTGGTACCACGTGAATGGAGGGATGACAGATAGCGCCGGGTTGCAAAAACACCCTCTGAGAGGCCAGGGCTGCCTTGGTGCCTGGGTAGGCTGCTCCACTGCTAAAACATGGAAGAGGGGATTAAAAGATCAGCACCACATTTATTTAAGTATTTAAGCATGTCAGAAGTGGTTTTGTAAAATTTAAGCTAGTTTTCACGTATGACTTTCAGAGAATCAATTATGCCTTTCCTGTTAATTTTGACAGCTACTTCACATTGGGCAACACTCATTTGAAACACTTTTTAAGAGGTATTTTCTTCTTTCAAAAGCAGCTAAAGCTACTTACTTGTTACATGCAGTATACCAAGCTGGTGGAAACAGAAAAAAATCAGTCACCGTTCCAAATTAAAAAGAGGAAAAAAAAAAAAGCAGGGCAAAGAAGATGAAAACACTGGAGTACAAAGCTGCCCTTAGAAATTGCAATACATATATGTTGTCACCAATTGGTGTCTGATAAGTTGGCAGAAACTGCAGTTTAAGTGCTTTTATTTTAGGAGTGATCTGCTGACAAAAGACACATGTGCAAACCATGCCATTTAGATGAAGGAGTCGTATTCAGTTTTTGCAAAGTACAATTTATTTATTTTTTCCAGATTATAATGTTTTCTAGGAAGAAAGGAGTACAAAGACCCCTCAGCCCTAAAACAAAACCAAACATCTCAGCACAAATTGGAGCCTTGATAGCTCAAAGCAAAAGCCTCACAAACATCTATTAGAAGCAGGAAATGTCTAATGGAAAACTTACAAACATCTGATACATGAAAGGGAAGGCGCAAAACAGGAAAGCAGAGGCATGAGCAGCTAATTGCTGTAGATTCCTCACAACATTTGCTGAAACACAGCAAGACACATCAGCCAGCTCCTCAGCACAGGGGTATACAACCACCACTAAAGTATTAGTAAGAACATTTGGAAAACAAGCGTTTTAAAAAATGCTAATACTTTGGACAGAATGAAGTTGATTATGCTTGGGACTGAATTTGTAAAGATGCTTTGAAGGTGGCCAGAGGCATCCTGGCATGATGCTTATCATCTAATCCCAGATACAAAAGCTTGCGAAGAGAATAATTATTAAAAGTATGATTTTTATTCGCACTGAACCCTAGGTGTAAAAGCAAGCTGTATATCTTGCCAGATATTGCATGTATACCCAAACTTGCAGCTGAAACTTGCCTTTAGTTTTGATAAGCTCTGGTCTAAGAAAAATATGAAGTTTTCGGCAACGGTAATGCATTCTGCTGGAGCATGGACACGCAGCACATACACAGCACCTATTCTTGCCCCTTGTAAATGCCTGCTGCTTGTCTGATTTGAATAAAGTTATGCCTACTACTGTCAGAATTGAATTTGGCTCATGGTCTTCATGCAAATTGCCACTTGCCTGAATGTGTGCACCATATTAAGAATGCAAATATGTTTGGACGAGATGATTGTTCCTTTATTTGCTGCACACCCTAATTCACAAGGAGCTGAATCAGAGTAGTTTTGGTGTGTGCAAGAAGGCAGACTCAGACAAAAATACATTAAACTGTTTGCAAATAAGTTAATTACGTCAATAGATCTGATCTTAACTGTAACCCTCTCTGGTGTTATGTATGTGCTTTCTCGAACATAGCTAACAGAAAAAAACCCCAAACAAAATCATGTTTAAAAAAAATTGCTCATTCTTCAGGACAAGAAACGAAGTACCTTTTTCAGATATACTGCAAATGAATTCTTATGTCCATAATTACAGTATTTCCTATCTCTGATGCTTTGAGCTCTGAAGGCCAGAATGTACAATTTTACCTTTGTCTGAATTTCAACTCACAGACATTCTGTGAAGTTAATAGCTTGTATTTGTCTACTGGAAAGGCATCCAACGTTGAACCGAAGACATCTGGAAATCTAAAAACCAATCCCTCATTTATACGTTTATAATTTGTTCAAATGAATGATAACCATACCCATTAAAAATGTATATCCTATTTCTCATTTGAATTTCTATGATATACTTTTTCATTCCTTCTCACTTCCAGCTGTTATTCTGGAACTTTGCCAACCCCTTCTGTGAGGCACTTCAAAAAAAAAGTAAAAATTAACCCCCCCAGTAGCATTTTCTAGATTTCAGAAATAAAACATAACTGCAACAACAAAATTAATTCAGTGAAAATGTATATTTTTATTTTGCTTACAATTTTTCTTGCTCATGTTTTATAAAATATTTTGAATTTTTTAGAAGAAAAAACCCTAAAAATTAATTATACCCTATTTCCTAATGAAAAAAACAAACAAATAAAAAAAACCCCACAACAAAACAAACTAAACCCAAGGAAAAAGACCACAATTTTTTGACCATGTTTTCAGGGCATGCTATTCTTTCCTGTGGGAAAATTCACACATTCCATACACTGAGATATTAAGTTTGAACTTTCAGTCATTTAATTAGTTCTCAATTCAACAAAGCATTTAAGCATGTTTTCAAAGCACAAAGCACTTAAGCACATTCTTATTCTGTCCCTGAATAGGGGCAGAGTGCTGAATCACACTGGGAGCTCTGAGAGCAGAGCCCAGGGCAGCCTGACAGGGCCACAGAACTGCAGGGCTCTCGCTGGTTTATTTCCCCAGGAAGGGGTATGGTAGTGATTACATCATACCCAGAATTAAAGCCAGGCCTAGTTTGAAAATGCAAAACTTTTTTTGCAATTCTATATAATGTCACGAATTTATAATACAAAATTGAAAACACACGTATGCCACATAAAAAGAAAAAAAGACAAAAGAATCCTTTGGGGGTTTATATTTTCCCACTTTTGACAAATATAAAATAAATATATTATATACTAATCTCATAAAGTCTTATGTTATAACTGTACAAGTAGACGTCCACTGTGTTTTGGATATATGGAACACAAAAATGTAGGTAAATTGACTTGCTTACACAACCAGACAGAAAAGTACACAATTTAGGCTTCTAAAACCCTCAGTTGCAAGGTAGCTGAGGGATGCATGCCCACACAAATATACATACACACTGACACACGTACAGAGCTCAGGTGAATCACAACCATGTCTTGGTTCAAGTGAAAAAATGATGCTGTGTACCAAACAGATATCACAAACACATTGTCAGTTAAATTAACAATAAGATTATCTTATCAGTAATATTTTCTATTTTTACAATTGAAGTTTATATCAAGAAGTCTATTATTTGGAACAATGTTTTTTCTTTTTACTTTGTCATCACTGGGTGTTGAGACATATTTTAAACTTTATGTTGTATACTAAAATAGTAATATTGGCATTTCTGGTTATTTAATGTGATATTTGTGTCTAAAATAAGCCTGTCTGAAATTTAAACAGTCCGCCTTTTGCTTCCAAGACTCCCTGTGATATCAGCAAGGAATGTAGGCTTGGCTCATTTCTGGGTAGCCTTTTCAACACACACCTTTAGCAATGCTAGAGGTAGCAGTCAGCTCTCTATAGAGATAAGTACTTTGCTATTGAAGAAAGCAAAGAATTAATGGGATTCCTAAGAATTTGGGACCTGCTTCCCAGCCACAATGCCACAGTGGTTTACACTGTTGTAGACTGCTGTAACCCCAGAATAACAAAATGTTCAACTGGGCTACCTAGTTTTGTATTCACTTTCTGCATGGCAATTCTTTAATAGCGTTTCTTTGTATTGTTTCTGTGTAAAGCTTTAAGGATTGCAAATCTGACTTACTTTCTGCATATTGTTTCCAGTTCTCAAGAGCTAAATTCTGAAAAGAATGCAGTATACCCATCATATCAGGTAATGTTCAGACTGATCAAAAATATCAGGAAGCAGATAAATATTTTTTCTATTTTTGCAGAAACAATTTTCTACCATGAAATTTAAAATATATATAAGGAAACACTGTTTGCTACTCAAAAAAGGGATTCCTAATGCAACCCAACTGAAAAAGTCTATTTACACAAATTGAAATTCCCTGTTTCATTTTAACAAAATGGTAAAACATCTTTTTAAAAGAAGAGTGTTTTAAAATACTGTGAAATTCTACTGCACAGTGGCGTTAAGCAGGAAGAAAGGAATCCCTGTACATTTGATCTAAGTAGGGCTGCTGAAGCCTGAGGAAGGGGGAATTGTGCTTACGCCGAGGAGGACGCCCATCATGCGTTCGCGAGCAGGAGATGTCAGCCATTTTTCTGCACACTCTCCCCAAACGCAGGCTGGAGCTGCCCTCGCTCCACCATGTCAGCCCATCTGCTTCTCTCCTTGCCCTGAGAGCACCTCCACTCACGCAAACATCCTCTGCCTTACTACAGGCATATCAAAAAATGTTTCCTTTAAAAGAGAAGCAAATGAGGAATAGGAAAAAGAAAAAGATCATATTTTCCAAAGAAGACAAAGAAATGCAAAGCTCATCCTGCCTGCCTTACTTGAGAGAGCTGCTCTGCATTCAGGGGTTAGCCTGGGTGGAGAATGATGCTGTTGTCTCACAAAGGACTCATGTTGAGCTGAATCTTTGATTACAGGACAAGTGCCTGCATTAGGCCCCTCATTGCGCTCACATTCTGCTCCTGCCATTTGTACAAAATTTCTGAGTGATCTCTTTGTGAATACGGACCCCAACTGAATCAAAGATGAGCTTCATCCTTGTTGTGTGTCCGTCCCCCCCCTCCCCCCCTTATTTCTTATTTTTCCATGAGCACCCGTTTTCTC